>NC_139511.1:49663913-50191562 GCF_008360975.1 Lichenostomus cassidix
AAAGGAAAAAAAGACACCTGCAGGAAAAACTTCTGACTACACTAGAAGTCTTGTCACTGGGATTTCTTCTGCTCTACATTCACCTTTGGCTCATCAGGGCTGCTTGCTTTGGCTCATTCACCGAAAGCATACCCTGATACCACTCTGCTGGCGATCATTCTGGATAAGCATACTATCAGTTTATCCCTTCTGAGAAGTTATCACTCATGCAACAGTGTAGCGAGGTCCCTGAGCATTCCTGAAGAAGCTGTCTTTGTGTGTGCATGCTGTGTGTGTGTGTGTTTTGTGTCTCTGTGTGTGTGTGACTCATAACAGCACCACTTTGTGAGGCAGTTTTAATTACTTGTTTAAAGTTCATTGATATTTTGACTGGCAAGATTTAGTTCTATGCAACAATCACTAAAACGAAGGATGCAAGAGCAATGTAGGGCAGCACTGAAGACTGCAGTCACAAAGAATTATTATCTCTCACCTGTTAGGCTTTCCTGGTTTTGTTTACTGCAGTTTTTTTCATCTCCTGCCAATCAGATTTGAAATTCTGGATGTTTTATCCTGCTGCTTGAGATCGAGCATTGAAAACGGACTTCAGCTAGAAGCCCTCTGGTGACAGGTGCGCTCAACACTTTAAACAAAGTAATTCTAGTTTGATACAGGCTCCAAAGGTGGTAAAGGCCTAAGTCATCAATACAAGAACTCTTCTACTTTCAATTTGCTCTCTGAAAACTCACAACAGGCCAGAATGACACAGAAAGTATCACAGAATCACAGAATCAGCTGATTTGGAAGTGACCCACAGGGATCATCAAGTGCAGCTCCTGGCCCTGCATAGCAAAGTCCCCAGTAGACACACCTTGTGCCTGAGAGCATTGTCCAAACGCTCCTTGACCTCTGTCAGGCTGACTGTGTGACCACTTCCCTGGGGAGCCTGTTCCAGTGCCCAACCACCCTCTGGGGGAAGAACCTTTTTCAGATATCCAATCTAAACCTCCCCTGACACAACTTCAGGTCCTGTCATTGGTCACCATAGAGAAGAGATCAGTGCTAGTCCTTCCTCCTCCCCTTGTGAGAGACCTGTAGATTACATTGAGGTCTTCCCTCAGGTCTTCCCTCTTCTCCAGGCTGAACAAACCAAGTGTCCATAGCTGCTCCTCATACACCTTCCCCTCAAGGCCCTTCGCCTTCCTCGCTTCCCCCCTTTGACACTCTCCAATAGCTTTGTATCTCTCTCCTATTGTGGCACCCAAAGTTGCCCCAGCACTGGAGGTGAGGCTGCCCCAGTGCAGAGCAGAGCAGGACAATCCCCTCCCTTGCCAGGCTGGCAATGCTGTGCCTGATGCCTCCCAGGACAGGGTTGGCTCTCCTGGCTGCCAGGGCACTGCTGACTCATGTTCAACTTGCCATTGACCAGGACCCCCAGGTTCTTTTCACGGCACTGCTTTCCAGCATCTCATTCCACAGTCTGTGTCAATGCATATGAACTTGGAACACCAATGATGTGATTAACATATAAATGGTGGGCAGTGTTTCCAAGGCTCCTTTATCAAGCAGCAAAGAAAGTTGTGGGCCCAAGAGGTCTCGCGCATACACTTTACACTGCCTGTAATTTGATTATAAGCCAGACACTTTATTCCATAAATATGACAGCCTGAGTAGGTTATGAGTAGGTTAATAAGCTGATGAATGAGAAGTGAGACCAAAATGAGCTCCTGATTCATTCCTCAGTTTGGGGATGCCTTCAAACAAGCCTGTTGCTCCCTTCTGAGACATGATGTTTGTGTTTGTCTTTCTCTCGTTTGTTTGAAACCACCTATATTGCAAAGGTGGTTAGCTTGCATAATGTGGCAATCCATGTTGCATTAAAAGGGGAGGAGAGGTTGGATGTTTTCTGCTTGGCAGCCATCCTATCCACAGAGGTTATAGCCACACAGTAAGTGACCAAGGAGCTCCAAATCAGATGGTTAACAAATAGTAATAACATAAAGAGTGGGTTTCTTCTCTGTTCTTTTTCTTAATAACTTTATGATCATTGTTAAACTGTGGGAGTGAACCAGCACTCTCAAGATCATACTGTAAATAGTTGTCAATTGGATGCAAGAGCTAGTGCCATAATTCTTGTGTTTAGCTGCAACATTGCTTTTGTTCATTTTCCACATGTGAAGTTTTAGTGTGGATTAAGACTTCTCAAATACGTGGCAAGATGGTCCCAGCCTGCCCTACCTAACTGTGAAGATGATCCTAATCTCTTACATCAGCATGAATCCTTTGACGTCCACTGAAGCATTGCAGAACAACTGAGTTTTAAGACAGAGACTATGTGCATATGTTGAAAAGCCAGCAGAATTTACTGAAATGGATGATTTTCATGCATGCATTCATGATGAAACCAAATCAGAAAATGAGAGCCTGTTTCTGGTTATATCTTGATTTTCTTCACTCTAAGTAAAAAGAACATTTCTGGAGTCACACTGGAAAAACCTGGAGCCACGATGGTCCCAAATGTGGGTGAGGGAAGGTCCCAGGAGTGGAATGAGAGGTTTCTACTAAGAGCAGAACTAATAGGCAAGACTGGTTCAGACTCTAGGAAAATAGATTCTCCTTGGGTGAAATCTGTGATGTAGCAACTTAGAAAAAGAGTGAATATAACCTAAATCTGAATGAAGAAGAACAAGATCAAAATTTATTTTCCACAATACCATCTGAATATCTGCAGAATCAATGTAGCTAAAGAAAAATACCAGAATTTTATCTTTAAATCAGAATAAAATCAAAACATTTTGCAAGGGTAGAAATCCAGTTAAGATCAGGCAAATCTTTGCAGGGAAAAGAGGGGAAAGATACATTCTTTTAAAAGCATATTATTTGGATTTCTTTTCACAAGATGGCGTTTTCAGAAACATACATTGAATGTGATTCAACATAGAATTAAGAGAAAAATACTCAAAGAAGGTGATTTTTTTTTCCAGTGGCTAGAGCCACTGGCAAGCTCTGTGCCATGCTAAGCAGGGTGGGTGGGGGGAAAGGGTGGTTTCTGATGGTCAGCTGCCCACACTACACCAATTGCCTGCATCCACATCATACAATGGTTGCACAACTCCTTTAACATGCATGGCCAGAGGTGGAAAGTATCCCATACTCAGGTGTCATGGGAATGCCACCATGTGTCATTGAGGATCCCTGCTCCCCAGCAAGGGACAGTCAGATAGTTTTACAGCAAATTACATTAACCTTTTTTACCTTCACAGATCTATACTTTCTTTCTCGAATTTCAGTGTTATTTTTTCAATTCCATTAATTTTTCAGTATTTCTCATATTTGCTCAGCATTTGCCTTCATTCAGTTCTGCAAAAAAGGATTAATCAGATATACCATTCTTATAAATGAGGGTTTGGATGATATGGGCTTTAAAAAAATCCAAGGTAAAACTTACCTTTTGGTAAGACATTCATCTGAACGATATTTCAGTAATCTTTAGGGTTCTGTATACCTTCGTTTTTCGGTTTTGGGAACAATAAGATTTGGACTTAAACAACCTATTGGTTAATTTTTACATTTTTACAGTGACTAGCAAACAGTATACTCCTCACACTTCTTTAATGCACTAATAAAAGAACCAACTCATAGATTATTGAGATTTTTTTCTTTCCTTTACTTTTAATTCTCCCATGGCTGCTTAAAATATAAATTCCCTTTTTACCTTCCTTGCCAACAGCTGTCACTGAACCAGACACATGGAGACATAATCACACAAAGATCATCTGTGTGTTATCAATAACAATTTGCTTCTATAACCTACTAAGCAAACATTCTCCAGTCTCTGGTGCATCTCGTTTTCACATCAACACAATGTCACTGAAGGATAAGGTTTGAAGCACTTTGCAACTGCAAGACACAACCTATTCAGGAATAAAGTGGGAAATAAACATTTCATTAAAATATCACCCATTCCTGCCAAAGACAAAAATTGTTCATTTTCTAGGCTTTTTATTGCATCCTGTGTATCTTCGGTATAACAGTGTTAGCCTCATAGGTCCCTTTGCCAATCCCTTGGAAGACAGAGGAAGATCAAGCATGGCTGCTCATGTTGAAGGGCTCTCTTCATGTGAGTACCACAAAGAACACGTGGGTGCAAACACTCAGCAGTGCTTGCTAAAGGGGAGACCTCTTCATGCCCTAGTCGTCCCCCCCAGCAGGGGCTGGTCCATCAGGAGAAGAAATACTGGGGGAGTTTTGCTGCCTGCACCAACTAGCAGCTTCTGCTGGTGGAGTTCAGGAAAGTGGAGCTTGTGAAAATGTATAGTTTCAATATTTTGGACCACTTTGGGGTTTGAACTGCAGGAGAAAATGCAGAAGAGCCTGGGGAGAGCTTGGATGCCTGAGCTCCCACAGAGTTAATGGAGAGAAAGACAGAGCTGTTCAGAAGACTAGTCAGAGCACATACATTAGATGCCTAAAATTAGACAGTGTGAACACACCTCTAGGGAGATGCCTAGAAAAGCTCTAATCATCCTATGAAGGAGTTGATCACAGCTCAAAGGAGAAATTGAATCCACAAGAACCCTCACTTTTCTCATGGCTGTCTCACTTCCCTCTTTGTCTGGCCCTAAAATGTCTCTATGCCCTGGGGCCCCTTGGAATATGAAGAAGAGCACAAGACAACCTGCTGTATGTCTGTGACCTCCCTAGCAGGCTCCCCAGTGCTAGCAGTTGTTCGTCCAGCTGGGCTGCAGTGGGGCAGGAATGAGCTACTGGTCACAGGGGAAATGAAAAGCCAGGACAGACCTGCAGTGCTTTGGGCAGGAAGTGCTAAAGTGCAGTGACTCCGTGGTTAAAAGCCATGCCTGGAACAATGATTCCTCTGTCCCAAAGTAAAGAAATAGTCTCTGCCAGGTTAAACTGCAGAAACTGCAGCACTGCCACACAGGATGCGTGTAGGGTGGGGAAATAAGGGCTGCAACATCTTGAACAGGTTCTTCCACCCAAATGTCACGTCATGAAGCCACAGATTCATGAATCAAACACATTCTGAATGGTGCACGAGGAAGAAATCGGAGAGGTGACATTTCACTTATGCCAAGGACACCTTGCAATCCCACAGAGTTCCTGGATCAACAGCTCCCCATCTGCAGCAAAGAGAGCTCCTGGGACAGCCAGGAGCTGTCTTTCCCTTAGGCAAGGCTAGAGTCAAGTGGTCTTTAGTTCTCCCTTTCCTGAGCTGTCGTGGTGGTTTGGTGCTGTGTGTCCTGGGACAGCCCATAGAAATGGACTTTCCACTTTTATGTCCTTGTTTGCTACAGCAGAGCAATAACATTTGGTCTAGATGTATTTCTGGGTTATTCCCTAATGAATCAGTAGATTTTATTTATGTGTTTCAGATAAAACCCTAGATAAGTAGACTGCAGCATATAGTCTTAGTTCTTACAGTACCAAAAATTTGACTTTCAGTGTGCAAATAATTCTCCAGCCACAATGAGGGAATGGTTTCTCAATTTACAGAAAATTATAACAAAACACGGCACTGTGGTTCCTCAAACAACCCAGTCCTTGCAAGGTGCTGAATTCACCGATCCTCATTGAAAAGAAGAAGTGAGGATGTTCAGCCCCATGCTTGGTAGGGCCTCTTCTATTCCCAAGCAGGGAAACTGTGATTTGAAGAGTCAAAAAGTGAAGCTAGTACTCCAAAGATGAGTCACTCTCTTCATTGTCACAGCAAATGTCCATGATTCAGTGTTTTGCATAAGCTGTTCCCAAGCTAAGTCTTCTCACTAGCTTTTAAAAGGTGTCCACCTTGTGATTTGAAATGCTGAATTCAATTTTTAAGTGAACAGGTTTTGTTTATGTGATTTCCTATTGGAATAAAAAAATATGTCAAGTAAAGTGATCTGTATAAGAGTCCTGTGATAATTCTTCCAGCCTCTGACCTGCCTCTCATGGGTTGCCCCATCTGCCTTACTTTAGTACATCAGGTGTTTATTTTGCCCAAAGTCACATATTTGATAGGAATAGTCCTCTATTGCTATTGGATAGAAATTCTCTAGCTTAATATTTATCCTCGTCTTTTAGCTTTATCTGATTATAGGAATGGATTATGCTAAAATAAACATAAATGCTCAATAAAAAAAATTTTCTCTATAGTATGGGTTGGGGATGCTACTGTTAAAAGTCCAGTTTTGAGGCTGAGATGTAGTAAAACACAGACTGTAAACAGTCTGTAAAACTTTCCGCTTTTTGAGATTACATTTTCAAGAATTAATAGGGCCCTCCTTGTGATTTAAAATGGGTCACAACGATAGACTGCAACAAATTGTTTAAAACCTACCAGCATGAAAATAGTACCAGTTCAGCTTTGTTAAAACTCACAAGAACACTGTTTCAGCTACCAGCCTCTGTCTTTACGTGCTTCCATTGTCATATTGCACCCAAGGAAGAAAATTGATAATATATAATTTTGCTACAACTATGCCTCTTTTGCACACAAACTGTCTGTAGACCTCTAAGAAACCAGAGGGTTTTTTTAATCATTTCACTGTCTGCTTGGCTCTTCTCCAGACAAGGCCATTTTCAATTGGCAGAGCAGACAGCAGGCTTTCCGCCTGAAATCCATCGCTACTGGACGTGATCTGGACATGTGCTGTCCTCATCCACCCTGAAATCAGGGTTAGCATCATGTTACTGAGTTAATGTCCCCCCTGTCGGGATGAAGGGGGGGCGGGGGGGGGGGTGTTGTGAGATCTTTAACCAACACTCTTTGGCATGCTTTAGATTTGGAAACAAACCCACAAATCCAGCCCACATGATGTAGGAAAAGCCATGTTTCAGCAATTAGTTGTGTGGAGCTTCTCTGTCCCAAGCAGCAAAAAATAATAACATGATTTTTGGAATCCTAGTTAATAGACCTAAGACTCAATAGCTGGTATTTGGTGTGCTTTTCATAATCAATCCATTTCTTAAGGCATACTGATCTCTCCCCAGAGATCTTAATGAAAACAGGGTTATATTAAGTGTTTTTAATTTCATTTGAACGGTAACATTTTTTAAATATTCTTTTTACTTCTGTAAGCTTTTGACTGTGAAATGTTAGTTTAGTCCTTTGGGGTCTCAGTTGATACTGTTTTGACTTTTCTGCAATCAAATCTGAGATAAATATGCTATATGGAATAACATGGGTTTCTGAAGAGCAAACCTTATGAACAACTATGTATTTTAACAAGAAGTGTCTATGCCACTAAATTTTTATATGAATGGAACTTTTTGATTTCCTGCAGAGTATTTAGAGGTTGAAGTATGTCATCAGTTGTTCCACTCACTGTTGAGGATTCATGTTACATGCGATTCATGCAACAAAATCAACCACTGTGTACTGGAAATGTAATGCAGTGATTTTTGAGAAAGGGTATTAAAAACCATCCCTCTCAATTTGAAACTATAGGAAAACTGAATGTCAGCACAATAGAGGTAAATCAGAATTTAATCAGGACAACATGGAGTAATCTCTTATTATCAGCAAAGTCCTGATGAGTTTTAGTCAAGTCTATGAACCCAGGATTTCTTACCACCTTGCCGGAGTGTAAATCCTTGTTTCAAGGGATAACCTGTTACTACTAAGTTACCAGCAATAAGGCTTTGGAGTAACTTTTTAATCCCTTCAGAAAGTTGTTGCACTGGTCAGGGAATTTCACAACAAGAACCACAAAACAGTGGGGATATTTAACTGTGGCAATACATTTTCAAAGACAGATTAAAAGACATGTTTGTGACATGATACATTTAGCACGAAAGAGCAGTAAAGGCTCTTAAAAAAACCTTTAGACATTTGATTTGTCTTGAACTGCTAATTTATTTTCAGTTTTGTTTCACATTTTCTACAGCATCTGAGTTCAAATAAACTGTATATATTAACATGTACATCACTTCAAATTTGAAAGAATATCCTTTAGAGACTCTCTTGATGTTAGTTTTCCATTTACCTCACAGGCAACGGTAAATTCAGGTTCTCTGTTTCTTCTTCAGCTTTCATGTGCGTGAAAGATCTGCCATAATCTGGCTGTAGTTGAGAATAGGAATTTTTTATGTTGGTGTTTAATTAGGACTGGTGAGACGAAATTAAGAGAAGGAAATTTTAGGATGGATGTCAGGAAAACCTCTGTGACAGCATGACATTTCAAATTGTAAAATAGTCTTCTAAACGAAAAGCTGGAACCTCCAGTATTTAAGACTTTTAAGGTGGCTGGACAGCTGTGTAGTAGAAATTATAACACAGGAAACGAGCAAGCCATGTGGGCAGAAAGGTGTTAGGCCTGAGTTAACTCTTGTATTCTACATCTGCATTTCATCTCACAGAACTGCAGAAGCACAACGCTGCAAGCTGAGATCTACCCAGAATTATGGCAATCCATGACAGCATGAGCAAACAAGCCTTCTGCAGCCATCGGGGAGCCAGAGAGCAGCTGGGCACAGTGGGAATGCAAACACATCCACTTCTCAAATTTCTTGCTTGATGCAGGGAAATACATCTGTGTCTCAAAACTGGTAGAGCTGCACTTCCACAGCCCATGTATCTGTTTTTGGTCTCTTACCACTGCTATAAGAATGGTGGAAAACTAACATCAAGGTGCTTTGCTTGGAGCCAGTTCTATTCTGTGTGGGGATTGTAAGTAGTGAAAGTTAACTACAGGAAATGGGTGAGTATACAAAAGCTTAGTAAAACTGATGAAAACACGGGTGTTGCTGACTCTGAATCTGACTCCTAAATGAACTTCGTGGCTTTCCCTGAAGCATTTTGTCTCAATAAGAATTTTGTGCCCCCCTTTTCCTGAAATGGAACTACTGTGGTACTGAAAATACAAAAGGACAAGACAAAATAACTGCACACGGGCCGTCCCCATTAGGGAGAAAGACAGAGCGCATCTGATGCTGTGAGCACGTTGTCAGTCTTCTTATTTTGTTTCCCAACTGTCGAAAACACAGAAATACAAAAGTCAACCTAGCACTTTGCAGCAAATTAGCAATTGCTGTGTATGCTGTGAAAAGTACTGCTGTTCCTCTGCGAATTGTTTAACATTCATGGGTCATTGGTGAGTGAGTGGTTGTTTTCTCCTGGATGTGCTCTGCAGCATGTCAGTGGTTATCTAAATATGACCCCTAGTGTTCAACTTGCATGGCAAGAATTTCAGAAAATTATGGTCCTTAACTAGGCTTTCCTTAAGAAGAGGGTCATCTTTTCTGGTTTTCCCAATAGCCTAACTGAAAAAAAAAAAACCTACTAAAGTATTCTTTAGCATAACGCAAATATGTTGAAGATGTTGCTTTTGAAGCACAAAACAGTGGAGAATCACTTGAGGATTTTAGAGGCAGTTGTTACAGACAGGGAGTAATCTACACTGAAAAATTATATTTCCATCTGCATAGAAAAACATTGTTAATAGTAGAGCATCAGTGGAAGCAGCTGTGCACTTCTATGCATTGCATTTAAGGACAGTGATGAAGACTCTATGGTACAAAGGCTGTTGAGAAAGGACTTTTTATTTTATTCTTGGTGCTGCCATTAATTTTCTGGTATATTTCTCGTTTGGTCATTTAACACCTGTGTTCTTGTGTTTCCATCTTGACAAAATGCACAGACACATTATCTTGTATGAGGTTTGTGAGGTTTAACAATTGTCTGTAAAGTTGCATGAAATTTGGATAAAAAGCAAAATAAAATTGAGTTGCAACTTGGTATTTTTTAATTATAGGAAAAGGCTGAGAGAAAATCAACATATGTTCTATCTGCTTTAAACAATCAGAGACACAACATGGAACCATAGGCTGCAGAAGGGTTTGAGGCCACTAAAGAACACTGCAAGTTGCATTATGTTAAGGGAGGAAGGGGAAAGGTGCAGTGCTTCTATGTCCAGGCTGCAGATGTCTAACACCTGCTCTGCTTTGAGCAAGGATTGATGCAGTTAAACTTCTGCATCAGCAATGTTTCTTTCTTCCTGCTCTGATACTTGCTATATCGCCACATGTTCTTTAAAAGGACAAACAGCAAAAATATGATCAAAACAGAGGTCACTGACAGCTTAGACAATCAGCAATGACAAACTGCTCTGCAATCCAGTTCTTTGCTGATTGTTTTACAGTATGTGTCTCTGGTTGCAAACAAACAGTTTATCACATCATGATAGAGAGCAGTATGTACAACATGTATTGTGAAAACACGTAATAGAGCCTCCTGCTTCCTGATTGTGTGTGTTAGCTCTGCACACATGACCATCTTGCAAACTCTAATTCTCTGCATCTTGCTCAGGTACGGAATAGCTCCAGCAGGCTCATTTCTCATCTCATCTGAATGCCTTCAGCAGTAATGCATATCTCGGATGTGCTCTCAGAGCCCTGTGGTTTATTTGCTTGAGTATTGTTATCACCACAAAAATTGATGCCACTTCGGCTCTGGCTTACAGATCTCTTTTAGAGTATGCTTCTTACAGTCTTGTAAGAAGAAACACAGTTTGTTTTTATGTAAATGTTTCTTTGTGTCTGTTCAAATTTGATCTCCCTGGCAGGAAAACATGCATCTCCTGGGGGCAGAAATTACATATTATTTTTAATTTCAGTGCCATACCCCTCTTAATGATTTTGAGCTTAAAAATTGAGTCCTACCATTTCCTAGTGCCATGGCAGAGAGACAGGACTCAGGTCCAAACTGTTACTTTGAAAAGTTGGTGGTGGGTGTCATGAAGGCTTTCTTTTCTACATGTTATTCCTTGATTCCTCCTGCCACAAATGGGGAAGGGATCACAGGAGCATGCAGACACCTTTCATATGGATGTGAAGCAGTTTGTGCTTGCAGCCAGAGTGAGCATGGTGTTCAAGGCTGGAATTTATTTTTCCAGTTAACATAACCAGTGTCCTTTCTATCTGAGTACAAAGCTCATTTTGGGTGTGAGAATCTTCTGCCTCCTTACAGCATTCAACTCAAGAGCCACATCCCTCAAACAGCCTGTGGCACCAGAATCAGAGCAGGGAATTGTCACCACATCATTCATGACCTTCCCTGCCAGGAAATACTTAGCTGCAGGACCAGAACCAAGGGGTCAGCAAGGAAGATAATCCACCCTGATGATCTCTCCAGCTCTGACCTGACAAGCTTGTAGTACAGCTAGTGCTGGTGCCAAATTGTGAGTGCAAGTGTGAAAGTGAAAACCAAGAAGGGCTGAGATACAGCTTTAGGAGAAGGCTGCAGACAATGTGGGGGCATTGCCATCAATAGGACATCCAGGGTTTGCTGTGCAGGGTGACAGAAATGAAGGAGCATCATCTGCATGGGGTGCCAGCTCCAAGACCAAAATCTGTTCTTATGGAGTCATGAGATTATGGCTGGGACCTATGGCTCAGACAAGAACTTCTAGGGATATGCAGTCTGCTGCAGAAATGCAAAATTATTAAGTCAAACAAAGGTTCTGACACTTTTCCAGTGAAGGAAAACCTGCTGCAGGCTTCAAAGGGAGCTGTAAAATGCCCCTCCTGTCTCTCTCTTGCTTTGGACAAGGATGAGGAAAACCACTCAAAGCAGCAGCAAAATTAACACATTTGGATGTTATCAGCAGAATCTGCAGTTCTGTGCTCTGGCTCCCAGGCAGAGTGGCAGGAAGCCAGCAGGCATTTTCTGCATGCCAAGCATTCCCAAACATTGTGGAAAAATTTTCCCATCCTCTTTCCCAAAGCTGCCTGTTTTCCAAATAGTGATTAGTGCTGGCAATGCATTTCTGAGTGCTTGGATGTGGGCAGGCCTATTTGTGTTGATGCTCTGCAAGGTGAAATGACATCGCGGCAAGAGGGAACTCACGGCAGTCTCAATATGAGATATAAAGTAAGCTCCATTTTATTTCACCAAACGAGAGACTTATATACTGTTACAGAAGTTACTATTCATAGTTACACACACACCTGCAGTCTGTTCTCACACATTCAGGGATCCTCCTGGTAACTCCCTTTTTCTTTCTCATAACACTTCTGACTCCCTAATCTTTCTCCTGACATTCTTCCCACAGCTCAGAAACACAGCTGTGGTTCTCAGGCGTCAGCTCTTCAAAACAACTTTCACTGAGGCTTGGCTATGCTGAGGCTCCATTCAGGCCTGTTTGGTTAGCATAAGTTTTGCTGGAAAACTGCGTTTTCCAACAGTGAAAGATTTTTTTTTCAGAGAATAAAAATGGCAGAGTTTCAGTTCTCGCCTTCTCAGACCAGAACTTCTATTGATGATGAGCACTAAACAGTCTGTGGGTGTAACTATTGCAATTATTGCTGGATCTTTCCAAAAGGTCCTAGATCAGCTTTCCCCCCTCTCAGAATTACTGGAGTTTTAAAATCTTTTCTAGTTAGCTATAAAGTATAGAATTTGGGAAGGTTTTGGGCACACCTGTGCTGCTCTCATACTTGCCCACATGTTGAGTTGCTGTGAGGTTCTTGCCTCACCAAATCACAGGCAGCCCAGTCATCATTCACATTATGTTTGCTCTTGTCAGTGCCTGATAATGGCAATAGTTGTGACTCCACATGATTTCAAGGAAGGGTAGAAAATGTTGTGGCAGAGACAGGTCATATAACATCCCACGCTGGCACTGCAAACTCATGTTCTCTCTTGTCCAATGACTGGAAGTGCCTCCTACATTTATCAGAATTTTGGTTCTATCATCATGTGCCTGGCGCTAACCTGGTTAGGTAATATCTCCATCATTGGAAGAGATGTGAGGTCTGTGGGTTTTCTCAACAATCTGCTGCCCACAGCAATCTCTCTGCCTCTCCCTGAGAGTCTCCAGCACACCGAAAAATGAAATAACTCAGTCCATGCATTAAATTTTGAGGACTGAAGATACAAATTCTGCTACATACTGAATGATTTAATATTTAGAGGCAGACAAAACAAAAAAAATATAGCAGAAAAAAATATTTAAGGTATATGGGAACTTCTTTTAAAAAGTTTGTTTGTTTGCTTGCTTTCCTGCTGTAGTGCTTTCAAACTCCCAGAGGTTGTAATACAACTTCTGAAATGTGCACTTTGGCCCTTCAATTAGAAGAACGAAAAGGTAATTTTACTGGATGAATATTTTATTTTAAGTTTGACTGAAAGGCACTGCTCATATAAATTAAGCTATGCCGACTTAAACCAGAATATTTGGCCCAACAACTTAGTATAACATCACAGATGGCATATTATCTGTGATCTGACAATCATTTGCTGTTCCACTATGGAACCACAGTTCATTAAATAAGATATAAAAGCTACATTTTTCTCAAGTTCCAGAAAAATGAACAGACGAATTCTGAAAATAATGACTACAAAGATGAAGTGGTAATGCTCAACATTAATTATGATAAAAAATAATTTGCAGCCTAAGCAGAGCTTCTGTATGTCTTAGAGACTGATGGCACAATTGAAACCTAATGTCATAGAGAGCAGAATTTCCTTGAGCAACACAAATGAGAAAGACATTATCAGAGCAGCATTGCATTCAGTCAGAGGGTCAAATTCAGTGTAACACTTTCCATTAAACAAGACCAGAAGTTATATAGTCCTGAGCCAGTACATTTCACAAGCTACAAAGTTTGTGTACTTTCTACAAAATGTAGAACTTCTTTGGCATGCATTACCTGTGCCTGTGTGCAGTGTACAGCCTGGAAACAGGACAAATGCAGACCTTAGGAGCCTGAAGGCATTGTGGTAAAGCTTCTGAGATGGTGTCAGATCCGGCTCTGAGCCACATATGTGGTAACTGGTCTGTAGCAGGTACGTGGATATAAAAGTGATGGAGAGGTAACGCCATGGATGGACCCAAAAATCGAAAAATGAAGGAAAGGAGCTCAGGCACTCATTACACTCCAAGGCAACCATGCTTCCCATCAGGCCACAGCATGAGATAAGCAGTGGTAGAAGATAAACAATCTCTGAGGAATCAGGGGCTATTGCTGTTCCAGTCCCAGGTCCCAGCAGTGGCTGTACTAACTGTAATTGTTATCAGGCTGGCCACCACAGAGTTCCTCTTTCTCCCCTGGGATGTTAAAGAACACTTTGGTCAAAGAATCTCTGCACAGTTACAGAAACAAGTTGTGTTTAGAGCAGAATGAATGCTTTCCCTCTCAGATCAAAATATCAGTGATCAAAAGGACAAAAGAAAGTTATTTTGCTGAGAGCACTTCAGATCACACGTCCTTCTGGTTACTGGAGCATGTTTAGCATAAGTCCATGTAAGTTATCACTTTTTCTGGATTTACTGCTTTGTAACCAAGAGAGGGACATTTTCCATGTTCCTTTTGCTTCTGTATTTTTCTCTTCTTTTCTTTATGAGTCTCTGCTCTCCTCTTCAGTTTTGCTTGATCTTTCTGAATCCTTTGAGCCTCTTCAGGCCCATATTAAGACAGAATACTCCAAGCAAAAAAACTGAGATTTCATTTCCAGTGTGACAGAATCAGTGGTTGCTGAGGGAAGCATCTTCATCTTTCAGCTCAGGTGTCCTGTAATCACAAAATATGATGGACCTGAAACCATCCATCAAAAAACCTAGGTGTGAACATTAAAAAATTACCACATGAGGCAATATGTACCTGTGCCTGGGTATACATGTGTATGTTTTAGATCAAAGGAGAATTACCAGAAGAGATTTGAAGCTGATGGTTTTATTGTTGATTATTGAATCTGTTTCATTGCTTCTTACTGCTCTGAGAAAAGCACTGCATCTCAAGCTCAAGACGTAGAGGTAAATAATTGAATCTCAATGGCATTTTTCTATGCTGTAGATACATTGTCATTTTGTTACTTCTTTATCACTTCTTCTTTTTTTTTTTTAAATAAGAATGTTAGGAAATATCTAAAGGAAGCATTTCATTTTTTTCTTGATTAAAAAAATTACCATAATCTTAGTTTTGCTGCTCAGAGGAAAGACTGTATTGGTGGCAATGTGTGCTGCACTGAGCCAAGTCTGAAAGTCTGTCCTTTAATAGTCAGTGCTTAAAGTTCAGTTTTAAGGTAAATCCGAGGGTCTTTTTAAAAAATACCTGCTGGATTATTTTTCATTCATTATGAGTGAGGTGAAGAGTTGGTGGCCCCTTGGAGGAGCGTGGTGGGTGGGTGAGTACATACCTTCTGTCCCTCTCCTTCCCCTACAAACACCCACCTCTGACTCTTGCATGGAATTTGCTACAAAAATATCTTTGGAACAGCAAGGTATGAAACCACAGGGGGAGTCTTAATATTTTCTTGAGAATAGCTGCTTCTGGTTTTCTCTGTGCTTGCCTGGGAAAAGTATCTAGAAAGACCTTCAGGAGGCAGTCTCCTCAAGCTCTCACAATCTGAATGTTTTCTGATTCATTATTCATTATTCATTATTCATTATTGTCTTTCTATGGCATTTTTTTGTTTATTTTTTGTTTGGTTTTATTATTCTCATGTAAAGCACTCCAAATGATCAAGTTCAGAAAATGTGCTTAGTAGTTAGAAGAAATGCAAGAGCCCAAACGTCCAGGTTCTGCTTCCCAATCAGGCACTGACTCAATTTGGGTGATTCATGTCATTCCTCATGCTTCATTTTGCTCCTTATACCATAAAATTACATACTTCCAGACTGTTGTCTTAATGCTTAATTTATTCATAACCATGAAGCCCTTAAAATCATCAAATGAAGGGCATTAAGTAAATGTGACATATTACTGATATACTTCTTACTTATTATTCTTTATAACTGAGGATGGAATGAAAGCTAAATGCTAGGATTAAATGGTGTTGCTAAAAATAACCAAGAAGTGTATTTCCAAACCCATAGTTTCAAAGTTAGCCATTTTCCTTTAATACAAAAAATGCATTTGACCTGCAAAAATTAGGACCTGACTCAGTCTACCCTCGTGCCTGTAGGTAAACTCACTGTGACAGGGTATTAACTAGATGAGAAAGCAGCTGCTGAATAAGATGCTTAATATTTTCACCTGCCTGCAGTGAGGTTTGTATTTCAGCTACACTAATTTAAATATTCTGGTGTATATTCTCTCTTTGAACCATACATAAAATTGATGTTTAAGAGACTTAAATTCTCACACCACAAGGCTTACAACAGACTTTTAACTTTGATTCTGATGTTTCATATCAGTATGATTTCCACCTCAAAAGTAGTAAACTATATGTTTAGTCTAAGTAGGCTCTTTGTACAAGAACATCTTAACTGGTTTTCACATATTTCACCAATTGCCTACTGTTCTTGTTTTGGGTGTTTGATGAGGAGGCGCTGCTAGACTCCTGCATGCTTGACATTAAATTATATGACGGAAATATGAAGAAAGGAAATTTAGATTAGATAATTAGATTAAATAATTAGATTATTTAATTTAAATTAAGATTAAATACTATTTCTGCTTTGGAAAGTTACCCAGATTTGACATAATAAGAATAACAATTTCACTAGAGATATTATACTTTAGAAGATGAGATGACAGGAATTCTGAAGCCTACTGTATGTATTCTCAGGCTGACCTGATGCCTTTTAATCTGTCAGTTTAGTGATACAATTATGGGAAAAAAGCAGTAAGATTGATTGATATGATGGAGACATGACCTTGAGCTGAACAGAATAGGTGAGTGTACTTAGACTGGGTTCTGAGCAGATACTTTGCACTGAGATGGCATTTGGAATCTGATATTTTAGATTATTTGTCCCTGATAAAACTGGAAAAGAGCTTGCCATGTTCTTGGAAAAAATCTTGGAGACAAGCAGCCCAGAAAGAGTTACACTGTCAAATAATTACCTTTTCCAGAGAAGTTGTCTAAAGCAATTTTCCATCTATGTTATCTGTATTACTAGCTTCAGATGAAGGGGGGTACTTTGCATGTCTTCTTTTTCCTCCTTGTATTTAAGGAAAAATTTTATCCAACTGCAAGTCTGCATCGAAATGTTTACAATTACATCTTAATTTTGAATGTCAGTGACTGACCAGAGAGTGAGATCGAGTTGTACAGAGGGGTTCCCAAGTTCAGGAACCCATCCAGCAGCTGCCAGGCCTCAACATAACCTCTTCAAAGCCCTTGGGCAATGAGCAGGGGCATGGCAGAGCAGCAAGGGCACGGCAGAGCAGCAAGGGCATGGCAGAGCAGCAAGGGCATGGCAGGGCAGTTTGCACAGCTTTTCCTGCAAGCAGGGCCAGTGGGAGGAGCTCCTCTATGACTATTTGAGAGCAGCCAGTAGACCCAGTAGCTGGTAAGGAAGAGCAAAGAGATCCTTTCAACCTCAGTCTTTAGCTTACTAGAGTAAGCTTCCCCAGAGGTGGTATTGGCATGCCCTAAAGCTCAATGCCATGTAGCCGTGAGGGTCACTGAACCAGCCATGTCTGAGGCCTCCAGCCAGACCAACCTGCTGATGGCAGACACAGCTCTCCATGAGGCTGGGGCAGGAGGTGTGCTGTGGGTGAGGAGCTGTTTCACCAGGTTAAGGAGCTACAGGAAGAAGTGAACAGGCTACACAGTATTTGGGTGAACAAGCAAGAGTTTGACCAGTTATTTTTAGAGATGCTACAGCCTTAAGACTCTGAGGAGTCGTGAAGCTCCATTGCAGTGTAGAAGCAGATGGACTCAGAACCCTGCAGGGTAATTAGTCAAAGGACTGTTAGCCAAGGGCCTGTTAAAGATGAAGGCTGAAAGCAAGTCACAGCACATACCTGGAGGAAGATTTCTCCTCCTTCCCAGGGTTTCACAAAGAGGACAGGTACCTTCCACAACAGGTATGAGGCTCTGGAACTAGAAGGCCAGACAACTGATGAGCTGGGCAAAGGTCCATCTGGAGCAGTGGGGCCTCCTAAAACAAGAGCAACTGTACCCTGCATCACACTCCTCCTCTCTTAAGAGGAAATGTAAAGGAAATGTAAGGTAGTTATAATAGGAGACTCTCTTCTAAGGGAAACAGAGGGCTCAACATGCTGACCCTCAACTCACAGGAAGTCTGCTGTCTCCCAGGGACTCAGATAAGGGACAACACTGGAAAACTCTCCAGTCTAGTGGGGCTCTCTGATTGCTATCTGCTATTGATTGTACACACTGGAAGTGACAAAATTACAAAGAGAAATCTGACAGCATAGAAAAGAGACTTTGGGGCCTTGGGAAAATTGGTAGAGGGCTTAGGAACATAAGTCGTGATTTCCTCAATTTTTCCAGTAACAACAAATAATATTGATAGGAATAGGCAGATCCATGAAGTCAATGCATGGCTCCAAGACTGGTGTCAGGGGAAAAATTTGGGGTTTGTTGGCCACGGCACGTGTCCAGATGGGACACGCCTATCTCAAATGGGAAAAATAGTCATGGCACAGGAGCTAGAAGGGCTTATTGACAGAGCTTTAAACTAGCTTGTAAGAGAGGAAGTATCAAAATGAGTAATGACTGATGCAATCATGTGCCAAAACTGGAGGAAATGAGGACTAATGAGATTCCTTAATACGCTTCACCAGGCGTTGGCTACAATGCACCACACTTGAAATGTTTCTACACTAATGCACAGAGAATCAGGAACAAACAAGTGGAGCTCAAAGGTCAAAGCTTTGACACAGTCCCAGAGATTTGGCGTCATTGGCATAAATGAACCCAGGTGGGATGAGTCCTGAGACTGGAGTGCTCTGATGGATAGTTACAGGCTCTTCAGAGAAGGGATACAGAAGGGATAGGCAGGGCAGGAAAGGAGGAGAGGTGGCAGAATGTAGAAGGGTTAGAATGCATGAAGCTCAGGGTTGGCAATGGCACAGCTGAGAGCCTCTGGGAAGAATCAAGGGGCAAACAAATAGTGCAGATGTCATCATGGGAGTCTGCTATAGAGCACACAGCCAGGACTATGATGCTGATCATTTATTTTTTGAGGAACTAAGGGATGCTTCCAAGTCAACTGCCCTTGTCCTGACAGAGGACTTCAACTTGTCAAAAATTAAGAGGGCATATCACACATCTGGTACAACCTGGGCCAGAAGATTTCTAAAAAACCTGGATGACAGCTCTATGGAACAGGTCCTAAGAGAGCAGACTCAGAAAGATATCCTTCTTGATCTACTGCTTACCAGCTGAGAGAGTCTTGTGAGCCAAGTGGAGATTGGCAGCTGTCTTGGCCACAGTGACCACAAAGGGATCAAGTTTAAAATCTCTGTTGGCAGAAGGAAAAGCACCAGCAAAACCTCAACTCTGGACATGAAGAGAGCAGACTTTATGCTGCTCAGGGAACTAGTGAGTAGGGTAGCCTGGGAAAATGCTTTTACATGTGCTGGGGTCCATCAATGCTAGTCACTTTTTAAATATCACCTCCTAAGGGCAAAGGAGCAGGCAATTCCTAAATGTTGGAAGTCAAGTAGGTGAGGCAGGCCAGCTTGGCTGAATGGGGATCTTCTCTCGGAAATAAGGCAAAAATGGAAGGTGTATGCCCAGTGGAAACAAGGTGAGGTAACGTGGAAGGAATACAGAGATGCTGCCAATCACTGTGGGGAGAAAAATTGTGCAGTCAAAGCTCAACTGGAGTTGAAGCTGGCAATAATTTAGGGGGACAGTAAAAAGAGCTTTTTAAAATATATTTATGGCAATAGGCAGTGTGAAAATAAAAGCCCATTACAGGATGAAGAGTCACATCACAAACAGGGACAGGGACACAGCAGAGGTGTTTATGCATTCTTTGTCTCTTCAACACAGATGATGGATCAAGGAGGTCTCAGTGTCCAGAGCTGGAGGACCATGACTGTAAGAATGATGAACTCCCAGCTGACCTTGAAATTGTGCAGGATCCACTGCTCCAGCTGGATCCCTACAAATCTATGGGATCTGATGGGTTTCATCAAAGAATCCTCGAAGATTTGGCTAATGTCATCACAAAACCTCTCTCAATAATTTTTAAGCAGTCTTGGGAATCCAGATAAGTCCCAGATGACTCGAAGTTGGCAAATGTTTGTCCCAGTGTTCAAGAAGGAGAGCCCTGGAAGCTACAGGCCTGTCACAGTATCACTTCAGTGCCTCGAAAAGTTATGAGTAAGTCCTGCTTGTCAAAGTTGATTTCCTGTTAAACAAGGTAACCCACCTAGTTGATCAAGGGATGCCAGATATGTAATCCTTTTGGATTTCAGTAGAGGTTTCAATAGTGTTTCTCTCAGTCTCCTTCTGGATAAAACGTCCAGCACAGAGCTGGTAAACACATCATGGGATAGGTGAGCAATCAGCTCATGAGTCAGGCACAAAGGATTTTAGTGAATGGAGTGACATCAGGCTGGTGACCTGTCACTGGTGCTGTTTCACAGGGTTAGCCACTTTAGGCTCTGTGCTCTTCAATAACTTCATAAATGGCTTAAATGCAGGACCAGAAGAGATACTAGGCAAGTTTGCAGAAAATACAAAATTGGGAGGAGCTGTTGACTCCCTCAAACGCAGAGAGGGCCTGCAGAGAGAGCTAGATAAATTGAAGGGCTGAGCAATCATCAGCTGTTTGAAGGTGAACAAGTGGTAGATTCTGCATGTGGGTTGGGGCAGCCTTGGATGTGCAGACAGACTGCGGAATGAGACGCTGAAAAGCAGTGCCATGAAAAGGGACCTGGGGGTCCTGGTTGATGGCAAGTTGAACATGAGCCAGCAGTGCCCTGGCAGCCAGGAGAGCCAACCCTGTCCTGGGAGGCATCAGGCACAGCATTGCCAGCCTGGCAAGGGAGGGGATTGTCCTGCTCTGCTCTGCACTGGGGCAGCCTCTCCTCCAGTGCTGGGGGAAGCTTTGGGTGCCACAATAGAAGAGAGATATAAAGCTGTTGGAGAGTGTCCAAAGGAGGGAGACTAGAATGGTGAAGTGCCTTGAGGGGAAGCTGTATGAGGAGCAGCTGAGGTCACTTGTTCTGTTCAGCCTGGAGAAGAGGAGACTGAAGGGAGACCTCACTGCAGTTTACAACTTCCTTGTGAGCAGAAGAGGAGGGGCAGACATTGATCTCTTCTCTATAACAAGACCTGAGGGAGAGGCCTGAAATTGGAGGCCATTCCAACTGGCCTCAGGGGAGGTTTAGGTTGGATATTAGAAAAATGTTCTTCACCCAGGGGGTGGCTGAGCCCTGGAACAGGCGTCCCAGGGAAGTGTTCACAGCACCAAGCCTGACAGAGTTTAAGAGTCATCTGGACAACACTCTCAGGCACATGGTGTGACTATTGGGGATGTTGCTATGCAGGGCCAGGAGCTGTACTCAATGATCCTTCTTGGTCCCTTCCAACTCAGGGTAATCCGTGATTTTGTAATTCTGTAATTGTATTATGAGTTGTGCAAGACTCAGTGCTAACCATAGCCATAGCTTTTGAAGTAATGTTGTGATGTGGATCTAAGTGGTTTTGTTTTTCTTTTTTTAAAGTCACCTTAACTGTAAGAAGAAGGAGAAGAATAAAGCTTGAAATGTGTTACCCATGTAGCTAAATCATTTCAGCCATGTCACTCTGCTGGCTCCTCCCTCTCTAACACGTAGAAGAGAAATTATGCATCTTCCCTTCCACAAGCCTTCCACAGGCCTCTCTCTCTCCCATTCAGTATAAGATCAAGATCAATTCTCAGATCTTATCACTCACAATGATCCTACAATGTTTCATGATGTATCTCCAGCACAAGCCCTTTTCTGCTTGTTGTGGCTATCATTGTTTAAACCTGGCTGCCAATTGAGCCCCTCTCATCTACTTACTCATTACCTCACCTGCAGGATAGGGAGAGAATCAGAAGAAAAAATTGAGAAAACTCATGGGCAGAAACAAAGACACTGTAATAGGTTACCAAGAGTGCCAAACACAAACAAAGCAAAGCAAGGAATTCAGTCACCACTTTCAATGAGCAGGCAGCTGTTCACCCATTCCCAGGAGAGCAGGGCTCAAGCACTGCTCAACGCAGTGGTGATTTGGGAAATGACATCACTCCAAATGGGCCCTCCTTTCTCCCTCTCCCCCCAGCTTTATTTGCTGAATAGGATGCCGTATAATATGGGAAATCCCTGCGGTCAGCTGGGCTCAGCTATCCTGGCTGTGTTCCCTCTCAACTCCTTGTGCACCCCGTACCTTCTTGCTGCCAGGGTGGTGTAAGCAGCAGAAAAGGCCGTGATGATGTGTAAGTGCTGCTGAGCAGTAACCCAAATATCCCTGTGTTATCAACACTGTTACAGCACAAGTCCAAAACATGGCCCCATGCAAGTCACTGTGATGAAATTAACTCTATGCCCAGGACTAGGACACTGCTCGATATTTTGTTGCTCTTTACATCTCCTAGGGGTCCTCCTGATCTGCCTCAGATCAGTCTCATCACCTGTCTTCTTCACTGTGACACTTCTGAAAGACTATATCTTTCTTAGAGCTAAGTTGCTAAGTCTTTGGCTCATTTAGAAGGATCTTCTCCCTTGTAATTCACTGTCTGACACTATAAATTTGTTTGTTTTACCTTACATTCATTGTCAATTTTCTGTTAATGTAGTCTCTGTTTGTACATAGCTGTAGGTTTTGTGTCATCGGTTAGTTTTTGGTTCTCTAAACAGGAACATCACTACTAGGCAAGAGAACTGGAGAAGAGCACCATCAGCTGTCATTGTTATTACTTACTGAAGAAACAACACATGGTGAGACTTTGGGAAAATCAGTGCATAGTTGAACTGTGGAATGCAAAGAAGAAATAAACAAGTGAATGGAGAAAAGAGAAAAAGAGGAATAGGACAGAAGATGACAAGATTGTACTGGAGAAATTAAGACATGGAAAAATTGAAGAACAGGGAGCCTGGGGAGAAGACAATATGGAAAAATCAAGTCTCTACAATCTGAAAGCTCATTTCACTAATGCACCTTAATGTGAACCATTATAATATGAAGTTGATCTGATGGATGTTGGACATCTTGCCACCTCTTTTCACTTGCTTGTAGAGACTCTAAAAGCTATTTCCATCTACCCATAAACATTGCTCATAGCTGCCCAGCCTGGATCCTAGCTCACAGTATCCCTGTCCTGGGAGACTGGTGCAGCTCAATGCCACATCCTCCCATATACCCCTGTGCTTCCATCCACATGCTCCATTTACTTTTTGGAACAGCACAGCTAATTTTTATGACACTCTTTAGTTCAGATGTTCCCAGTCTTTCTTCCCCCAATTTTTCCTGTACAAACAACAGATTGCATTGCATTTGACATGTCAATTTGATCTACAAAGAGAAAAACAAACCAATAATCCTGCTTTTCTGTTCCTTCTTTCAGGCCTCCCATGCCTTCTTAGCCAGATGTTTTTTCTTGGACTTCTTCCTAAAGATTTCTATTTCATTTTCAATACAGCTATTTAACTTGGCTTTCTATCGACTGTCTGTGTTTCTTCTACAGTGCTTTACAAACACCCTGCTAATTCTTCCATTCTCTTTTGAAGCAGTGAGACATTGTTCCATTTCACATACAGGGAAAATGAAGGAGAGAAGTTGTGAATTTCATAGAAACTCTGCCAGCACCAGACCACAAAACCACAATATGATCTCTTATTATTACTGCAACCGATGTTCTGCGTCAGCTTCTCATTCCCAGATTTCTCCCTCTGAATATCATGGACACAAAGACTTCAGTGCCTATTTGTTTTGGTCATAAACAACTTTCTTTGAGCCTGGAGTGCAGTGACATTCATAAGTCAGGAGACACTAGGTGAACTCTGTATTGTCTGGCAATAAAAGTACAAAATCAGCTACAAGTACTGCACCCTGGGGAATTGAATAAACTGTGTTGTTTCTCTCTGCCTTTTTACAGGAACAGTGCAGTCTTGGAGACATGAAAGGCTAGTGTTGGTGGCTTGGGTTTTTTTTCAGTTTTTGTATTCTTTGACCAAATGGAAGTGGAGATAATTTTCAACAAATGGGATGGGAGAGTAAAAGCTACTAGTTCAGCTTAAAATACTTAAATGAAGAGCTAATTTCTGTGGATGATTATTTGAAATATGAATACCTCTGCCAATCAAATAATGTATGTTCTATTTTTGGCCAAATAGTGTTCAAAAATGCTGCTGTGACTATAGTGAAATTAATTTGCTTCTCCCCCTCTAAATAAAAAAACAAACAAATCACACATACTCATTCCTACCTGAAACAAAAAATTCTGTTCTATATGTTGATTTCAACATAGAAGTAAAGCCTACCATTTTTTACATGAAGGGAACTCTCTTTATATGAGCTATTGCCATCATACTTCATAAGTAAGATTGGTTTTTTACACGCTTAAGCGAAAATTGAATTTTATGATTGGTACCAGAAATGCTCTCACGTCTGGGAACAGAAACAATGTTACTACTACAATTTCACTGTGTTGTAACAACTGAGTAAAATGTATAAGATTTAACTTAATTCTATGTAAGCCTTCAAGTTAATGGCACAAACTCAAATTGGCTAAATAAGTTTGAAAAAAATCAGTTCTTGGACATTTCAGCAGAAGGAACTAAATTCTGTGATTAAGTTGCTGGGTCTTGTTGATCTTTTACTGATAATGTATTCTGGATGGTCGTTTATTTTTTGAGAAGCACAATTCCTATTCCACTCACTTATTCCACTCACAGTAGCGTGCATTCCGTTCTTCTCTGAGATTATCTATATAAAGAAAAAAATGTTTGTTCTATTGAAGCATCTTTTTTAACAGAAGGAGTTTTTTTTAAACTTTGTCCTGTAGGGTGATGGAAAACGCTACTTTTTCTCAGCAAATTTTACAAGCACTTGGAAGGCAGATGACTTGATCAGATGATGAGTAATGAAGTACATGCTATGAGCAAGTTAGGGGTTTTTTGTCAGCAGTTGCTTTTTCATTTGGACCCAGAGTAATTATTTTTGCCTTATTAGAAAAGAAGCAGTTAGACTCATCACCCACCTGACAATACACAATTGAGTCAGTTCTGTAGTAAAATCACCATCACCATCATTGCTGGTGATTCACTGACAATTTCTTCTCCATAGTGATGAAGAATATATTTCATTCATCACTGTACATCTAAGCGCACTTTTTTTGCGAATTCATCTAGTCTTCAATGACATTCATATCCCTAAAACAGAACCTTTTTCCCTGGGCCTTCAAACCTGAATCTATAAAACACTCATGTACAAAAACAGGATCAGATTAGACAACCTGAAAGGAGGTCCTGTGTCTCTCTTATCACACCTCTGGAGTACATTAATGTACAGAGGAGCTCTGTGTGAGATCCCAAATTAACACTTTTGGCAGCCGAAGAGTACTAACACAAAATCTCAGTGTCTTTCAGAGCTTTCCTGACATTAGATAAATTGAAATAAGATAATTAACATATTTTCTAAATTAACATGTAATTTGAAAAATTAAAAAAATTTATGGAAGGATCTGAACTTCCCTAGTAGTTCTTGTCTTCTCAGTTTCAAATGCATCTACTTTTCTATCTGTCTCAAAGCAATTAACTGTATATATTATTCCAGAGATCCCTATAGGAAACACATTTCTTGCTAACATTTTCTGTGGGAATAAATTAGAATTACATCTGGCCCTAAGGAATTTCTCCTGTATATAATTCTTAGCATTTTGTTGGTCTGTGCTGAAAAAACATACTGTGATGATCATCTTCAATAATTTCTGCAGCAGGAGGGCTCTTGCAAATTCCCACTAACAACTTAACTGTGTAACAACCTTTATATATTTATTTAATGAGTATTCAAACAAGTTCAGTCCTGTAAAGTCATTGTTTCGTCATCTCTCTGTATTCATCACTCTACTGAAGCTCATGCTTAGCCGTATTCTCAGATTGCTCCAAGAGAGAGGGATACTTGACTAGACTGTTAATGTCTTGAAATTGGTACTAAAAATGGCGCAGACAAAGACTTTTTGGCTAGGTTATTCACCAAATACCTATGTTCTGGTTCAAGAATCTAAACTTTCATTTCCTCATAAAGACTATTTTATTTAAATTTAGAGTAAAAATCCCACCAATTACTTGCAAATGTGACCAATTGTGCATAATTCTTAAGAGCTGCACTGCTTAGCTGTTGGGTATTGATAAGTTAAAGGAAATTTTTGGCTGTTTGATTTGTCTGTGTAAGGCAGGTTTGCAAGTAGGTCAGCTGCCTCCAGGTGTAAAGGTACCAGGATGGTCATGGTGGTCTGAGAGGTGATGGTTTCATTGACGGCACCATTGGCAAGCTGGTGAGACACATGGCCTGAAAGTAGCAGTGAGACATCTATCTTCCCAGACCCTTCACAGTAAATCTTCTCCCAAGCACATCTGAAAAAAGGGACTATAAAAGTTCTTCCCATGCTTTATTTCCTTTGTTTTATTTACCCAAAACCTGATAAATACATTCAGGTCTGCAGGACCATCCATCAATGCATTGTCTGGGGCATCCTGAAATATCTCCAGAGATCTAAATACACACAATTCAAAGCTTTATTTAAGTACCAATATACATGATAAACACTTCAACTACCCTTTTTTAATTTCTAAGACCCATTTAAGCTACATTTCTCTAATGTAGCTGAAGTGAGGGTTTTCTGCATTTGTACAAAGCCCCTCTCTTTCAGAATGAGTATTCCTCTTCCCTGTGGCTTCCAGTTGTGACTTTATCTATTATTTATGAAGAAGCTGAAGGATCTCTCAAAGAAACAGAAGGATAGTTCCTCACATCAGGAGTTCACAATCTAAATAATGAAGCCTTGGGGTCAAACCCACTGCTGACACAGACCACGCAGCCCCACTTCATTTAGCTGAGTTGCAATTGCACATTCTAGCAGCAGAAGCTTAATCTTGTGTTTGTAAAATCAGATCTTGCTACTGAAATATATTTGATGTAGTGAATTTGATTTAATATTTTACAGCAAGAAGAAAGGACTGCTTAATCTGTTGAGGTGTCCTTGTTTATTTCAATGAAGTACCAAAACTAAGATCTGAAATAACAATTTAAAAAGCCAAACAATTACACACTTGCTTAATCAGGGGCATGTAACTTAAAAAGCAAACTGTTTATATTGTTCTTTTTTAAGTGGAAAAGCAAGGGCTACAGGTTTAAAATATATCAGAAAATTAAGATAAAGCAGTACTCTACAGTTGTGAGCCAGAGCACTCTTTGTGATGAGATGGACCTTTCATTTCCCTTGAACAGCTTCAACCATCTTGACCTGTCTTTCAGCCTATCCTTCTTCCATTGACCTCAATGAAACAAAAAGGCTTTACATTCCTTATATTCCATCAATTACCCTTACACCCTTACTACTGCAAATATTAGCTCTAAACTTCGAAAAGTATTGACAGTTGCGGGAATTAATCTCTTCTCAGTATGCGTACTACAGACAAATAATAGATTTTAGATATTTCATACTTGCAGTGAAGATGCAAATACATCATTCTCAGGACTGCTGTCTTCATGAGGGAAATAGTAGAATATACACCATATATTTTTCAGATCAAATCTTCACTGTTTGACTGGTTTTGACAGTCAAGGTCCTCGGTTTGCTTAGTGATTATTGTCATTTTTCTGACAGTAAAGTTTTTCTCTTTGTTTCTTGTTACCAGATCTTGTACTGACCTTTTGAGCAGTGATGTAGAAGGACATCTAAGCCAAACTCTGAAACTATGAAGTGTTAAAGGAGAGCTGCTGACATCTGCCTCATTTCGGTGGAGTAGCTTTTGGCCACTGCTGGGGGGACACAGTCAAGGCCCTGATAGAGAGAACAATGCTCATCTCTGTTCAGCCCTACCAAGTACCTCAACATGATGCAGTTTAGGAGTTCCTGAAAGTCACTACAGATGATATTTCGCAAAACAATTTCCCCACATTTTGCTTTTTATTCCTCAGCAGAGAGTAAGATGGTTCTAACACACAGCCCACCCTGCAGAAGACCTCACTGAGGATATGGCAGGATACAGTGTCAGTGAGTCACTTCCTTGGGGAGCCACCTGCTCTTTCTCTGAAAAAGGAAACAAGAATTATATAAATCTCATGTTTTCATTCTTAGCACACTTAGAATAACTCTCATAGAGTAACAGAAGAATCAAAGCCACATAGTTCTTGCCCAGGTAATCTGTGTCCAGATGATGGGGAATTTTACCTCTGAGTTCTGAACTAGAAAGACAAATGCAATGCTTGCATATACTGGGTACATTGCCAGACATTTCTCAGACTTTCACTAATCTCAGAATATTGATATCCTGTCTTTTCCTCAATAGACATACATTAAGTCAAGAATGACAAGCACAGTCACCAAATTATTTCAGGTTCTTCTGTCATTTTCAAGTAAAATATTCTTATTAATTTCTTTAGTGAGCATCGAAGTAGGATGTTTATTACTTAATGCTGAAAAATACACTAAATGAAATTAAAAACACTATTAACAAAGGGTTTTGTGGATTTTTTTCAATTACAACACCATAAGTTTATTGCCCTGACATTTGCCTGCATTTTTATATTCTGTCAGATGTTTTTATCAGAGGCTTGAATAGACTGCATAATTTCTGTTCATGTTCATGTTCATGTGCCTCTGTTCCAGTCTGTACTCTGGAGTGTGCCTTCTCCCAGATCCAACCACTGGAAAACTACTCAGTCTATAGGACTGATTTCAGTGTGACAATTCTACTTTATCCATCAAAAAAGTGAGATGCCAGGGTCCTAAAGAGCAAGAGTGAGACCAGCAAAAGCTGTCTCTGAGTGAACACAGTCTTGCTACAGTAAACTCCTTGATGGAGTATACTCACTAAGGACCTTTCTGCACCTTTGGTGCAACTCGTTCAGTTAAATTTGTTCTGCACCCCATCATGCCAAGTCTGAACTTGTCTGTGGTCACATGAGTGCTTTGTCATACAGCTATGAACAGATTTCCACATCTGTAACTCTCTGCAGGCTCTGACCCAGGGGGTGGTGAAATCACCACATTCCAGACAAGTTTTTAGATTGTTTCTCTTCAAGGGTTCAACATACTTGGCATCTCAGCTACAATTTTTGTCTGCATAAATTTAGATATTAATTACTGACACTACTTGGTCACCACGATGTCATTTAAACTAGAATGTGATCTACTGCACCACAGAGTCTCCAGAGTAATTCTAAATTAATGCAAAGTGGCTTGGAATTGAGAAAAAAACATGCTTATGTAAGCATATTTTTATATATCCTCATAAACAAGTTTTAAAATAATATTCAAATTCAATCCTCCTGCTTGTATGCCTAATGTGACCTGTAGACACATTATGTTATTAGAATTTCATTGCAGATTTTTATTTGAGCTATACATTCCTTTTCCTGCAAGTTAGATGAAAACCTACAGGATCAGAAACAAATCTGGGGAGAAAGAAAAGAAAGTGGACCATTTTTGTTAATATATTTTCTGTTATTATTTCTACATTTAGTTTATTTGAAGAGGGAGGGAGAGGTGATATGCATGTGCAAACAGTGTATAGGTACAACTCACTCATAGCAAATTGTGGATGGAATCTGGCTCATGAAACTCAGCAACACATAAGGCCTCCACTTATTTTATGGACAACATGTTGTACTTTCTGTCAACTTCCGAAAGAAAACAAATACTGTTTTCCTGTAGAAATCTAGATGGACTGGAAAAACAATGGAGGGATGAACAGAAAAGTAAACAAATTCCACCAAGTGGATGTTGATTTTACCTCTCTCTGAATAGTGTCCAGGAATTAACTAACTTAACCATGATGTTATAGCAAGTAGCTGGAACTTCTTAGATCCAGATATAATTAAGTTTACTTTCACACTTGTTCTATGTTAGAAAAAACACAGATACAAATTAAAATGAATGAGAAGATATAATAATTTGCAGAGATAGTTTGCTATTGTTTTCTACCAACATTTAGAATCCATGCTTTTGGACCCGGGGCACCCACAGACTATTTCTTCAGTTCCCAAAAAAAGGAGTTAAGGATGTCGTCTCTGCAGCCAATAGGTTAATATTCTCTCAACATTCTCTGGAAAATTTTTAGGGATCCTGAAACTGCACCCAATGAAACCACAGTTCTCCATTTCATGCTACTTCAAAGTTAGGATATCTCATACAAGGCATCAGAAATAAATAGTGAGATCATTCAAAGTTTGAATAGCTGGAGGCCCCTTCATTTAAAGGGACAACACTGACCAGGTTTGTACAGCAGTAAAACACACCCACATCCCCAGGTACTCTGTGTGAGCTGCACCCCTGCTTGCAGGCAGTGAGACAAGTTATTCCCCCGCAATTCCTGCCGGGAACCCTGCCAGCCCCCAGGATGCAGCTGAGGCGTCTGCTGGGTCCCTGTCTCCTTTCTCAGGGCCCCAAGCCCCTTCTGCAGCCAGGTCTGCTGTGGCTTCCTCCACCCTCCCCGTCCCTCCCTCCCCAGCAGCACCGTGGCGAGCGGGAGGCTCGGGCAGCATGCTGAACACTGACCGGAGCTGCCGCTGGTCAGTAGGTCTCAGCTCTCTGCTCACATTTGAGGCACAGGGACACCAGCTTGGGGAGTCTCAGCCTCTCGCACTGAGCGTGCCAGAAGCATATGGTTTTTGTATTTTGCTTCAGCTGGGAGCTGTGTGGCCTGACCAAATGTCAGAGACTGTGTAAACAAACGTACAGATGATTTTTTTCTGTCACACAAGAGAGATGTAACAGCTGTGTTCATGTTTGCTCAGCATGTGCATGACTGTGTTGCAGTAACTAGAAAGTTTGCAGGGAGCTGGTTTCATTTCTGGTTTACATCCCACTTTTTTTTTTTTTTTTTAAGAGAGGAAAGAATGGCTTTAACCTCTCTAGGAACACAAAAGCCCTTCTGCATTCCTATTGAGAATGCATCACTGCTTTTAAGCTTCTTGAAGCACATAATCAGATGTCTAAGAATAGAGCATTATTACATCTTATGCACTTTTCCAAAACACGGGATTTTCCCAGTGTCAAGGGATGGAATCAGTTGCTAGAAAATTTCATGGGTTTAGAGTCATCATTTTTTCATATGGAAAAAGAGCGTTTTGCCACACACAGAAGGATCTGTGTAAATCTTTTGCACTGGTGCTACAACATCATGGAGATTATTTTTCAAATATTTTCTTGTTATACTTTATTTTTTTTTGTCTTGAAAGAGGAAGAGAAATCCACACCACTCATATTCTGACACAGAGAAATATTGTTATATGCCCCTTCCCAAAAGCCTCATTTTTATGAGCAGATAATAATTAGTATCTAATATAGAGTATATAATTAGTTATATATATATTATATAATAACTATGTGTTTCTTAGAAATAGAAGTTCTGTTATTCTGATAATTCTAGCATACTTTTAAGTATAGTCACTGTGAATCTCTAATTGTGCTTGTAAAATTTGCCCAAGCTATTTTTACTCAATTTTTAAAATTCATTATTAATTATTATGTGAAAGCAAATTTTGCCAGCATTTAAAGTAATATCACATTATGCATATTATTGGCTACATGATAAGTGAATTACATAAAAACAATACTATCAGCTTCTTTACTCATTCCAGTGCCTGGAGACACTGGTTGGTTTTGTCCTCTGCATTTTACAAAACATGAGTATCTCTAAGGAATGAATGTTCATAATCTAATCTGATCTAATGGAAGAGTGTTTAATCATATAAATCTTTAAGAAATACCGAATACATACATATATGTGCCAGATAAACAACATTTTCATCTGGATATCACACACAGAAGAGTATTTCTGATATTACATTACGTTCATTAGATCCCATTAGAGAGGTACTTTACTAAATATGATTATTTAAAAAGTGATAGATTTATTATTCTGTTGGAAAAAAAAGATGGAAAACTAAAAAGAGTTTCAACTAGAGGAGGGAAAATTAATCTTTCTGTTTATATGTGCAGTGAAAAACTCCAATATTTTGAAGTAATCTGATCATTTAATGAATAATAATGGTTGCAAAAATAACAAAGCAATTTCCTAGGAAATAGTAATTAATTTCTTTAAAGGATAGTTTCACTATTTGAGTTCAGAAAGTGATTTACAAAAGGAAAGTTGTTTTCTGTCATTGTGACATTCCAGAAAAACTTGCTAAGAGAATGATCCTCAATAGTCTATCACACAGCAAAATTTAGGACAGTTTTGAGTCCTAGAAGGTATTTTTTTAAATATTTTTTCAGAGTTTATTATTTGTGTTGCCATAAGAATGCTATAAAATGCTTCCAAACCTAAATTTCAAAAAAATCACCTTATTTTCATGAATTTTGTTTTAGTCTGTGATGTCCCTTAGCAAAATGTACCAAGTCTGGCTAATCCACTAAATATTCATCTGCAAGAAAATACTTCCTCTGGTTACCCAGACTACAGTTATTATCTGGTGAGGTTGGTTAGATCTCCACATTCTCCACCTTGTGTTTCATACAGAGAGTTTGTCCAGAAAACTTTCTAGTCTTGAGAAGACACAGTGATTTCCCTTTGGCAGAATGAGAGAACCCACATAAAGGTGAAGCTTCCTGGTGAAGCATAAATGTGATCACAGGAGGAGCCAGAGCACAGAAGCTGCTCAACCACACTCATGCTGGACTGTTTTCCTGCACAAGGAAGGCACCAGACTGAGGCTTATAGTTGTGCAAGCCAACACAGGAGCTGTGCTGCACATTTGCACGCTGAGGGTGACCAAGAGGAGAGGAGCAGAGTTCTGCACAATGGGTACTGTTGATCTGAAAGCATTGCCAGTGGATGATCCACAAAATGAGGTGGGGAACTTAGCATCCCAGCCACCTGCAGGCCGCTTTCAAAGAGCTCTGGCCTTGAAGCAGGTGGCATAGTTACGTTCCCATCTGCTACCTTTTGTTCTGCACAGAGCCATGTCATTGTGTCATTCATATTAGGATCTCTTGTCTGAGCTGTTGTGCTGGTGAGGCTCTCAGACATGAGTTGTTGGGCACTAGGCTGCTCATCTGCTTCTGTGCCAGATTCATCCCAGGCTGAGCTAGACACCATCACCATTGGGGTACTGGTGGATAGCAATGACAAAACTCCCACTGACCTTCACATTTCACCCATTTACACTGTCTAAATACTGCAAATATGGGAGTATTAGTATCTTTATGAGCATCAGCAGACAGGAGAATGGGGCGGCTGGAGGGCATGGAGTTATTGGGAATATGAAGACAACTCAGTAGCAGATTTGTCAGGGTTGCTCCAGCTGCTCATAGCTTGCTTCTGCTCTTTAGCTGGAGAAGAGCTTTCATAATTAAAGCTCTTAATTTTCCCCTACTGGTGTAGTCAGCCTAGCAGAGATTCTTTCATAACACTCCAAGATTTACAGCAGCAGCAGCCTTGCCTATAACTGGACTAAATCCAGAAAACAACTCTTAAACCGCGCCGTGTAACTGCAGCCAAATTCCACATACCGGTTAGAATATTCACACAACATAGAGATCATCCAAGTGCTTGAGTATTCTGGTACTGACAAATATATTCAGTTATTCCATTCTAATTTGCTGCAAGATTTTGGCTTGAAATATATTCACTTGCAGATGCAAAGTCACTACAGCCTCGGATAGGCAGCAGATAAGGCTCCTTCCACAGGATACCTTTCAACACCGCCTGCACTTTTCCTAGGGTTGTTAAGATCTGACAAGTATAGTTTGAGGATAGCCTATTGTTTTCAAGTATTTAGTGGGTTGTTTATTGTGTTAGGAGTAAGACAGATTTTTCTGCTCTCATTTCACTGTTTTCATAAATTAAAAAAAATTTGCTGCTGATACAAAGACAAATTTTATCAGAATTTCATTTTACACAAAAACTATACTTTTATTCATTGATTTCCTGACAATTCCTTAAACTAGAAGCAGAAGGTGAAGAAGCACTGGTGAAGTGCCTATGTCTTGCAATCACAGAGAACTCTGAGACTATGATATGCAAGAGTTGTTCTGCAGGAGGATTCACAGTAGCTGTTCAAGACCTAAATGTTCACTTTACATTACTAAGAAGGGATTTTAATTATTTTTGTCTTATTGACCATGCAGTGCAGTCTCTGATTCAATGGGCAAAATGCTGTTGATTTCAAATCAGCTGGTATATATATATATGTATATATATATATAAAAATAGCATTCACTATTTTAGAAAAGAAAGCAAAAAATGTTTTAGTCAAATCATTATAATGTAACAGCTGATGGAAAGACTTTATTACATCATTGTATTTAAGACCAGAGGAGACAAGTCTGCTATGGAGCCCTGTACTTAGGAACCAGGGTACTTAAATGTTAACTCAGATGAAACCATTTAACTAAGCAGTCACCACAAACACAACCTAAGTATCTTGGTGTACTTTTTTACTATATTCCTTAAAGAAACTGTCACTTAAATTTTTCATTTCAAAATAACTGCTTGTTTTATAGCACCACAGGAGTCACCTATTAAGGTCCATTGCATTTCACCAAACGTAGGCAATGTGATTTATAGTTGCATATGTATTTACACAGTGTTATAGATATAGATATAGATTATTAGATATAGATATAGATGATATAGATATATAGATATATAGATATATAGATATATAGATATATAGATATATAGATATATAGATATATAGATATAGATGATTAGATAGATATAGATGATATATAGATATAGATAGATATAGATATAGATATAGATATAGATAGATAGATTGATAGATATACATATATATATGCAATCATAATCACAGAAGAAAAATGCCATCTTCTTAAGTTCCTGATAAGAAATGTAGGACCCTGAAAGTTAAGACAAGTCATTGACATGGAAGGGATCTGACAATGTATCAAACAGCTTCCTAATCTGTTGTCCACAACTGTACACTCAGCAATTTTGAAAACTCCCATTACATAAGATCTATGCTCTCAGGCTGACAGTGCCTTTGCAGATTTATTCAGCTCAGCGAGAGACAACCAAGATTCTGGCATTTATTTCCAAAGGCACTCGATTCCCTTCAGAGCTGTGAAAGCCTAAGGATCCCTGCTGAGTCACAAAATGGTTGAGATTGGAAGGGGCCTCCTGCTCAAAGCAGGGTCACCAAGAGGAGCCTGCTGGGGCCATGCGGAGTTTGGGTTTTTGTTTATTCAAACATAGAGAATCCACAACCTTCCTGGGCAATCTGTTCACTCACTTGTGTATCCCCAATAGCCTTTATTTAGAGTAGAAGTTTCACTGAAGTCACCAGCATATTTGCTTCTAGTCCCACAGACATGAGATGGGAAAATATGATGTTAGCAAGTCACAGACATGAAATAGTGAACAGTCAGCTAGACAGACAGCATAGTCCTCAGGTAGATACATCACTGACAAAACACAGGAGCCAACTAGCAATGCCAAGTGCTTCATATTAGAAAGTTTCTTTTAAAGAGGTTGTGTAGGAAGAAATTATGATATATAAAGCAAAAATATTTTATTAGTATAATCTCATTTGACTGCTAGTTGCATTACAGTTGACCGATAGTGCTGGCTTTAACCCTTTAATCACTGTACTTAATTGCTAAGTATTTTCAGACCTGTTTCACCCTCAGTTCAGGTCATCCTTGATTAGAGATCTACAAGGCAAAAATTTGAACTGTTTCCTACTAAAAAGTATGTCATATGATGTCTAAATGCCGAGTCTCTTTCTAAATCTTCAGCTTTTATAGCTATTAAAGTGATCTTCTGGACTATACAAGTGGTTGTGCTCCCAAACTCTCTGTCTATAAAAGCTTTTCAAAACCAAATTTTCTAGCTATTATCATCCTGGAATTTGATAGTGCTTTGCAACAATAGCAACAAAACTTGACATATATTTCTCAGACTTAGGAAAGAAACCTCTGTAAGCCATCACTGTAACTCCTGATAACAATTTAGTAGAATTTATCAGTTTTCCCTCTTCATATGTTGTGCTTTTTTTTTTTTTAAAGCTAGTGGTTTTTAAGTGTCATTATAATTGTTTTTCTGGGTTTTTGTTTGAGGTTTTAATGTCCATTTCTAGTGTCATTCCCAGTTACAGACCAGTTACTTTAGATACAGCTGTTTTAAAACAAAATTTAAATAAAATAACACATTGCATGCTATGGATGACCAGAAAATAATCCCTTTGTAGTGAAGTGGAATTTTAATGTGAATCAGAAAAAAAATTATTTTTTAATGAAAAAAAAGTGTCTGAAAGATTGCTCATATTTTTCTGAAAAACATAATTTTGATGTCAAATTCTCCGATGGCTAAGCTGATTAACATTTCCTGCTAATATTTTCTAAATCTGAAAAGAGAATAACAGCACAAGAAACAGCAACTTCCCTTTTAATCACAAGATGCAATACCAGTATCTAAATCCACTTTTGCTGAATTCATGTACACTTGCATCTAGATCACTGCTCAGAGTATCAACATTCCTCTAAAATATGCAACCTCCACATGCAACATTTTCAGTTGTATTAGAAATAGGACCAACACTATGTCTATCTTCTGCTGCAGATTGTAGCAGCCCCCTCTAAAAGGTTTACTTGTCTCTGCAGAACAGACTTCTCAGACACAGAAAGCAGCAGTACCTCAAACGCAGAAGCCATCAGCGATAAGTAAATAAGTCATAAACCAAGTGGCATAAGTCACATTGCTAAATCTAAATAGCAGGAGTTTCAGTACAAGTCTGTTTCAGTACAAATTTCCAGTATTTGAGGAGCTGAAGTATGGCCTTTGGAGCATGTTTTTACAAGGATGGGATGTCCAAACTCAGCTTTTACACCTGAAGTTTCAGTGCTCATGTCCTTTTTAATTTCTTATGATCATTTGCTATTGCTTCAAAAAGTCTCACAGGTTTTTTACTTTTTGTCAGCTTCAGAATATGGTGAGGTGTCAAACCTAATTTTTCTCACAGCTCCTGCATGCCAGTAGTTTGACATCAGAAGAGATACTAGACTGAATCACTATGTAATTTCCATCACCAAAATGAAAAAAAAAATTGCTGTAGGGGTTCTTGTCTTCAATTAGAAGGCAAAGAAATGCAAAACAGTGCAGTTCAGCAGCATAGGGTACTGCAGAGTTTCATGGTCATTGCTATGTTTTATGCTGGGAGCTGGACTTTAGGGTAATCAATTACATAAAACCTTCTCGATATTTAAAATCATGTTGAAACAAAACAGAAGCTTGCTTTGTATATGGCTTCAATTTACCAAATACACATAAAATTCTGCAGGCAATGCTGGTAGGTGTTGGCTACTTTACTAACAGCACTTCTATACAAACACCAATAGTTCAAAGTCGGTGAGTTTCCTTCAGTGGAGAGCCACAGCAACAGAAAGAATTCCTGAGAAAAATGCTCCATGTGCATACCTGAGTATGTGCACACATGAATGTGCATGTGCACAAGCAAGCAATCAGGGCTCCCTGAGCATAAGCCTGCTGAGAGATGGTTTGGCATCCCCTCCCACAGATTTCAGCAGACCTGGGCCAGCTCTTTCACAGGCCAGTAGGTGTTGCCATCAGTGGTATTGAGCCAAACAAACCTGCATCACTGCTTGTGGTACTCCAGATGGCAAGTATCTGGTGCAGGGCCAGGGTTACACTGCTCAGGGCAGAAGAAGCTGAGATTTTTCTGCAGATTGTTGTGGTGGACCACTTCTGCAGGAATACTGCTTCCAAACATCTCTTTGGAAAAGGAAAGAAGTTGTCAAACTTATTTAGAGCAGAGTAAGAGCTCTAAAAATGCAGGCCTTTGTTCTCACCTTGGGGATGTCCTAATAGAAAAAACAACCTTAAAGAGTTCTTGATGATATAGTAATTGGAAATTAAGTAAATGCCTAAATACTTAATAGAGCTTTATACTGAATGGTTGTATTGGAAAATATACCAGTGTAAAAATTTTGCATAACTTTAGTCAAAGGTTTTGTTTTTCTTCACCCCGGGAAAAGGAATTTTAGGTTTCTTTCCAGGGCATTGTTCTACCAGGTGAGGTCTGATGGACTCAGCATATCAACAGACTGGGAGTAACCCAAAGATAAAGGCCATTAACAGAACATCAACGGGACATCAGTGGCTATCACACACATCTACCCCAGATGCCACCTCCAGCAGGGATGAAGGCGTCTGATCTGGAAAAGAATGGTAAGAAAAATTGAAGAATGAAAAATCTAATTAACATCAGAGGCGAGGAGATTCGGATCCAATGAGAAACTGAATACTGGGGGTTTGCTCGACTTTAAACCAATGAACACTGACCACTACTTTTCTGTGTATTTTTACTGTATAAAATATCTGAAAAATCGAGTAAAAGCTACGTATCATAGAATGATTTTCTCTGCACACCCAGGCTATGTGTGGATGAGATGATTTCTGTGGTGCATCCTGGCCAGAACAACATCCTGGCCAGATAATAAAGTAATGCCTTGACTCTCTAACACTAAAGATGTTGTCGGAGGGTTTTTGGTTTTTTTTTTCCCGCAGATCCGGTGACAGTTGAACAAACATGCTCCATAGCTGAGGGAGTCTGCACTTTCATCTCCTTTGTATCTATGTGGACCTTTCAAAACAGGCATACACAAATTCACCTTTGCTTGAGCTCAGGTGAAAGATGAGGGGCAAGGTGAGAAGCTGAGATGAGAGAGAGCAGATGGGAGGGGATCAAGAGTATCACCCTTACAAAATGTTGAAAATAGTTTCCTTGTCATCACACACCCAGCAGATCTCCAGTGATGGCTTGAACACCCAGAACTGAGGATTGCATAAGGCCTTGCATCAGGGCAGATGTGAAGTTTCTATACTGATTGCCCCAATTACAGCTTTTAAAACACTAGTAATTGCACTCCTAATGTAAGTAATTGTATATATGAATTGTTAAACTATATATTGCATTTTATTTATCAATAAAATTACGTATTGATATCTCATAATTGGAGTTTAAGGTATATATTGTCCAAACATGCAAATAGATAACTAATTTCCTTGCCATTTTCAAAACTACTAAGAGAGTAGTTTACATATCCAAATGACTGTGCATCTTGGCAAGGGCAGTAATGTAACCTCTGCCTTTGTAAATAACTGTGGTATAGTGGTTTGAGCCTGTGTAACTCAGCTGGAAAAAACAGAGATCAAGGTTAGACAAAAATCATGCAGCTGTGTGGTGGCACCAAGCTTGCCCTTGAAGTGCTGTTGTTTAGACTGCTTTTTTCTTTAATATTTTGCAAACAAGACAAGTGAAGTTACTAAAGCAGTAGATAAACAAGAAATAGAAAGGATAAAAAAACCCCACAATTTATCCTGACAGGAGATAATCAATATATTTCTGTTTCTCATGAAAGTCAACACTTATGGGCAAAATATCTCATTTAAACAAAAAAGATTAAAAAACATTTGTATGGAAATATGTAGGTTTCAGTCTGCATACCTCCACATGCACACACAGACACACACATATAAAATAGATGCACAAGAATTTACATGTGACAAGATGTCAAATTCATCTGCTTGTATTGATGAGCTCATGTGACACATGAAGTCACAGAAGACAAATTGGAAGAACAGGCTTCTCATTTATGGACCTGTTACAAGACGTTCATAAAGTCATCGTATTTTCCTCTTCCTCTTTCTTTTCTATCTTAATGATAATTTAAGTCCCAAGCTCTTGACAGAGCTTGCTACATAGCTGCAGAATGCTACTCTGTGCAATCCCAAACTAGTTATATTTTTTTGGCCTTGATTTTATAACAATAATAGATAAACCCATTTTACTATTTTCATAAATGCAAGTACATTTTCAAGAGCTGAATGTGACACTCTCCTGGATGTTTTGCAGATGGGCTGCAGTATACCACCTGAATTTAACCTTATGTGAAATTTTAGGTCCTTGCAAGACTGCTTAGGTACCGTGAAATTTTCAGCCAAAAGAACTTCTAAGGTCCCTTCCAAAATGGGATGATTTATGATGCTTTGATTTACCAAATGAAATTTGGGCCTCTATATGGCAAGTGGCAGCAAAGATTGAACCAGCTGGCCAAGCTCATTCCTCAGGTGGTGTATTTTGGTGGGACTGTAGAACAAGTTATTTCATCCAACGTCTGTGGATCTAACTTTACCTATTATGTGTTGCAAAATGTTCAGTAGAAGCAACTAGAGAATTTTACATAGAAACGTATCACTTAGAGCAACAGTGGGAACTAAATGGACGACATCATACCGGGTTAAAATATTAATGAAATGCAGCTTCTATATCAATGTTATTTCTCCTATTGGTCTTAGTAAATGGTGTGATAAAGATAAAACTGAAAACCCGAACATATTTCTGGGCCTTGTGAATTTCATTTTCTGAATTAATAATGGAGAAGCATTTTGTTATACAGTGCTTGTTGCCCCTTAACAGGACATTTTGAGAGCTAAAAAAGGCAATGTGATTAAATAGCAGACTCAATAAAAAGGAACAAAATAAATTTAACTGATGGAATGAGTAAAAAATAAGACAGTAAGAATTCTTCTGTGCCTGGATCTTCCTCACCTTCCTGGATCTCAGAGTCTCACTTGAGATAATGGTGGCAAACTCAATCATCCTCAGGTAGCATCTTCAAGGGCATGAGTAGTTGGTGAAAAATACTGTAAAAGAGATGTTTAGCATTTTAAATAGCAGACTGTTTAAAGACAAAATACAGATATCTAATTTGGTAACTTGACAAACTATTTGTCTTGTTTTTTAGATGTGTTGGAAATGTACCATAACCTTTCACGAGGGTTTGAAGCCATGATAGTTTGAAAAATAATCTTCAGTGAAGGTATCTATAGCTGTGCAGTCACTAAATTAATCAGGTTTAACATGTTATTTGCAAATCAGGATTCATGCAGTTTTTGCAGATCAGGGTTCAAGTTGCATAATCTCTTTGCATGGGTTTTCTCTCTGAGAAAAAAGCATATTTCACAAAATGTTGAAGACTGTCGCTGTTGAGCAGCTAGCAGAGTAATGAAAGCACCAGTTCTCAGTGGCAAGAAGGAATGACCTTTATTGTTTTGATTTCATCATATATATAGAGTTTTCAAAAGTTACCCAGATTGGTCAGTCAGAAGCCTTCCCCCAGGCCTGATTGGCCAGGCTTGCACTGTCCAAGTTCTGGGACACTGTTCCAATAACATCCAAACTTTATCTTTATTTATAAAACACAAGAAGAATTCTCATGGGAAAAGCCTGTGCTAGCCACAGCAGACAGCTTCAGTTTATAGTTTTGTGATTTGGGTGAGTTCCTGGAAAGCTAAGAATGACAGACTTCCTCAAAAAGGTATGCATTTTCACAAAGACAATGGCTACATTTTCAGAAAGCAGAAGGAATAATGGAGGAAATTGTCTCACATGTTGTCTCCAACATGGGACTTTTTCACATCACCTCTCTACTATTCCTAGGCAAACCCAAAAATTATCATCACTAACAGCTTAACACACTATTCCTTCTTCTTCTTCTTTGCCAGTAACACCTTACCTGGCTACAGACATAAGAAGAAAAATATCTTAACTCACCACATGCAAACAATTGCACATACCATCTCTGTGCTACCTAGCAAGGTACATTGGTCCATTCACAATTTCAAGTAATGCAGGGTGCAAGTCTGTCTGCTTGTTAAGACCATGGCAAGGCTGAGTGGTGCTTCTGTCTGCAGAGCCCCTGGGAAGTTGTGTAAACTGGTATCTAGCCAGGAGTCTGGCCTCCAGCCAGAACACTCGTCATGTGCCACTGCCCAAATGCAAGGCATTTTTCTGTATTTCTACACTTGCTATGGAGCACTGCTTCCCACCAAGATATCACTCCAGTTGATTTCATTCTGCAGGGGTTATCCTGCATGAAAGTTGGACTGCAAAGTGCGCCATACATGGGTGACCTTGAGCACACAGGGTTCAAGTATAAAAAAAGGTACTATTTCTATATTTCTGGTCTACAACACCACAAGCTGTCTTTGAGAAGCTCACCTCGATGATACAGTAGATTCCATGAGTTCCAAGTGCCCTGAACAGATGTCACCCACTGCCCCATAAGATCAGGCCAAGAGTTAGTCTAATTGATGTATAAATTTCCAGGTCTAAGCCATGCAGTGAATATTCTATTTGCTTTAGAAATTCAGAGATCCTAAATGTACAACTAGGCATTGGGAAACATGTGGCACAGGGAATTAAATGCAGGTTGGGTGAGCAAGATATTAAGACAAATTTAGACGGGCCAAATTTCCCTATACTTACAAAAAGGGAACATGACTGTTGTCTATGCTAGTGATAAAATTAAACTGAGACAATTTGCTGTTTTAAGTAATTTACTGCTAGTTGTAATGATTCTTCACTGCCAGTGCATTACCAGGTATATGACTCATCACTTACACCATTATGAGCAGCTGGCTTTTCAAGCCACTCTTTCAAGTGTCCAGAAAGCCAGCTGCTTTGATAGGCATGCCATAGTCTCTGACTTCTGGATCAACATACCACTACAGGAGCCTGTAGCTGAAATATGATGAGCACAGTCTGCTTCAAGTTAGTCCTGGTTACAGATGACCTCATATTAAATTTTAATAGATTACTTTCTATAAAATTTTAATATACAACTAAGAGAAGTGCTCCTCTACAGTACTTTGTCTGATATAGGAAACTTTCAGTGAGCACAAATGACCTGTTGAGGCAAGGATTATAATGAAGAATTGGTCACAGCTGTACCTTTCACCTCTGAATGAAATGTGGGGCATTTCCAACCTCAGAGCTCTACTAGGTTGCATGTACTCGTGATTTGCTACTGTTGGCAAGGCTTGGGGATCAGTGCAGCATAGGCCACTGTTAATGCCAAGGCTGCAAGCTGATTACAGTGCTGGAGCTGTTGAACAGTTGCCAAAAAAGCCATGTATCTACAACTATTGCACTGTTGTGCCCTTGTTAAAAGGTTTGGCATTGACTTGACAAGCTGCTCATTCCTTTTATTCACATATTACTCAGACTAAGTAGCGATTTTTTCTAAAATGCTTCTAATGTTTTCAAGGGTCTACTCAAGGAGTAACTACTACTGAGGATGACTAACATCAATACAGTTTGGGGCTTTGCTGACAATGGTATTTTGCAGCTTTAGGGATTTCTCCTATTGAAATTATGTGAGCATTTTGTAGCCAGTTTCAACATGACTTGACTGTGTGGGTATAAAAGAATTCAAAACGAATGCAGTGATACAGAAAATTCTCCATTAACACCTTGAGTATCTAAGAACTCAGTTCATCACAAGACAAGAATTTTGTAGAAGAATATTGCCCAAGGCTGTTCAAAAATTTCATCTTTAGAGAGTGTTACCATGTATGTTTTGTGAATTACTTTATTCAGCTGCTTCTTTTACCAGTTTTGACAGACATGCTGTGAAATTTGTCCTTCTGCCCAGAATGCAAAATAAGTCCCAGTTCTCAGACTGGCTTTCTCTCAATCCTTTAAGGTTTTCCTCTTAATGATTGCTGTTGCAGTACTATACATAACTTTTATGTGTAGCTACCATCTATCATGTGGAAGATTTCAAATCAAGGTTTCAAGTTGTAATTGTATTATTGGTCTGCTTCAACAGAAATTTATCACATATTCTACTATTAGAAGGTGTTTCATTATGTTTCTCAGCTCTCAAAAATTGTCTTCTAGACAGTTCCCTACATCTCCACACAAAGTACTACCATTGTAAATTTCATGGTTTGTAAGAGCAACCGCAAAAGGAAAATATGTGAGCTGTGATAAGGAGGGCTGTTGTTTTGTTGCTGAACTGTAAATAGAGAGACAGAACTTTCTTAGTGCTTCCAAATAGCCCTTTAGCATAGGATTTATTTCACAAAACTTAATTTCTTTGTGTAAAATAAACCTGTATTATACATTTTTAGATTCAATAATTCCACATAAAATATGCTATAAACTGACCTGCTGTTGACTTAACTGCAGGGAATCAGATTTTAAAAGTGGCATTAACAAAATATTTAATAAGCAAAATAAAAGTCAGAAAACTGCAGCACTTACACTGACAGACTCAAATTAGTTTCTAGTTTTAGCAGGGAGGCTTGAAGTACAACAATGCAAAATTTCTGATGAGACTTGGTGTGAAGGCATTCTCTTACATTCTTGTATCATTCTTCTTTTTGCTGAAGACATGTACAATACTAAAAAATTTTAACCCATTCAAAATACTGGGGCCCTACCATGGTTCTTCTTGTATACATTAATAGCTTATATATGGAGATTTTATATTTCTGTTTTGAACCTCATGGATTCTGTCCTGAAATAAATCGTAACCAAGTGAATTCAGTTGGAGAAATTCTGTCAAACTGAGGCACAAAGACCGGTGCACAGTGGTTTTCATGTTCAGTTTGTACTGGCTAACTGTGAAGAAACAAAAATGCTTTGATTGAGACTACAAGCACTGCAGCAATACAAATCAACAAGACTAGCAGCTGCACTATCTTTTCTCTTTATGTGTTTCAGGAATAAACATGATAATCAGGAAGTTTTTATGTGCTGGTCAGATGCCTTACTGTGCCCAGAGTCAGGATGAAAATCATATTTATCAGTGACACAGAGAAAATAACCAGATTGTGGCAACAGTGGTTACTAGATGAAGTGAGAAATAAGAAGGAAGAATTATCCTTGATATGTTCTCAATCTCTTCCTCATTCTGACTCTTGAGTTTCACAAGCCATAAATCAAAGTCAGAGCTTCTAGGGTGTTTTTTCTTTTAAATAGTCTCCTTTAAATACTCATAAAATATTTAATAAATCTTCAGTCTGGGCAGTGAGCCAAGAAAACATCACTAGGCAATGCTGCAGTCCAGTTCAAGAGTCCAACACAATTCCAGTAAGTCACTAGAATATGGTGGTACAGGCCAAGGCAACTGAGAAAATGGTTGCAGACAGGAGCTCTGTACCAGAGGAGGAAGGGACACTGCACCTTTGCAAGCATGTAAGCGAAACTCACAGGACATGACTGAGCCACAACCAATGTTGCAGAATTCTAGGGGGAATTAATAACACCTGCTGTTTTCTCCATAGGTATACCTCTCATTATATTCCTGTGGGAAAATTGTTCTAAATTACCAAATTATCTCTGTTTTGTTTATGCCACATATATCACGTATATATTATACCACCCCACAGGTAAAACTTAGCTTTGGACTAATTTTCTGTGTTGAGGTATTTTTCAAACTACATTCAAACATTTAATCTTCTATTCAGCCTCATCTTGTGTCACATTCAATCTTCCCCACACTCAATACAGAGTTGCCAAATATGGCATTTTAGCATCAGCTTATTTCCTTCTCTAGTTTTCTGATTTTCTGTCTCTCTTCATACTGCCTTCTTGCCTTCTTTCTATTTAGCCCTTTTTCAGAGACCCAGTTTATTTGTGATCTCACAGACACAGTAATCAGCTGTCTTCACCACCCACTTGTTTAAGAGGAAGAAAGTAAAAAGAAAAATGGTGACATTTTCTAAGGGAGTGTCAGAACATTCTAAACGTTCTGCATTTATTTCCTAAATAGTTCAGACACAAACAATTGGGTTTGGTTTGGTTTGTTGTTTGTTTGGTTTTGTTGTTGTTGCTGTTTGTAGGGGTTTTTTTTAATACAGAAGTAATTAAAAAAACATAAGTAATAACAGTAATTGAATTCTATGTATTTCAGAACAGTACAGTCTAAAAATTTATGTGTTCTATGCAGCACAAATGCCACATTTATATATGTTGCATAAAAACATGGACATTTATATTCTGTGAATATATAAAGGAATTCTTGTCATAAAACTCCCTGCCTTAGACCTTATAGTGTGAGGCTTACGGATGGGTTTTTTTCTGTTATGTCTTTATCAATACACACAAAATCCATTGTTTTAATGCCAGTCTAAGAAGGTTTTTCTGGGAAATAGGGTATGCTGAGATGGCTGAGGCAGTGGGGATTCCCTCATCTAACCCCTTAAAGAGTCTGAGAACCTCTGTCCATTCAAAGCCTGCAAATCAAAGAAAATCACTTCAGTGAAAGGGGACATAACTTATCCCTTTCCAGAGCACATTACCACAATTTCTAAGGACCTGCTAGGAAGATTACTGTCAGTAAATAAACCAAATGCTGGCATGAGCATAAATTTGCAATACATTCTGCACCTCCCTGCAACTTCACTTCATTGTTTCAACAGTATCAAGCATCACCCTGCTTTCCACCTGCTGGGGCTGGTGTGAGCCCTTTGGAGCCAGCTGCTTCTGTTAACTGCAAGGACGACTATTAATATGTAACTCCTCCTGTTGCACAGCTCTGGTTATGGCTGCATAGACAAGCCACCCAAAGTTTTAAACCATAAAGTTGATAACACTGTAACTTACTTTCTGCTACAGCAAGAACACAATGTTCTATTCTGGGAGATGGCTGTTTCCCCAAAGTGTTCTCCTTTGCCTAATGCATTTGCTGAAAGACAGGACATTATCTGCCTACACATAAAATGCAGGAGTGGTGTTATTTCTCCAATATGCATTATTCATTCAGAATGAGAAAGCTTTTCTTGTTAAAAGGAAGCTTGTTGGGCTGACTTGCTGTGTCTATTATTAATAAGTAACTGAAACATTATTTTAGTCATCTAAACACAGAACAAAGCATTTTATTTGTTTAAAAGCCAGAGCCAAGAGAATAGCCAAAAGTTAATTTTGGTAAAAAAGAATACAGTAAATTCTACAGACAGACAAGTTTGTTACAACACATTTTCACCTGCAGAAAGGGAAGGGGGAAAAAAAGGAGAAAAACAGAGTTCTGAAAGTTTAGGATACTGAAATTCTACTTTCGAAACTACTTTTTGTGAAAACAATAGGGCATAAAAGGCAGGCAGGAGAAGGCCAGGATCATCCAAAATAGAACCACAGAATGGTTTGGGGTAAGAGGGATATTAAGGGTCTAGTTCCATCCCCCTGCCACGGGCAGAGATGCTATTTACTAAATCATGTTGCTCAAAGCCCCATCTAACCTGGCCTTGAACACTTCCAGGGAAGGAGCATCCACAGCTTCTCTGGACAGCCTGTTCCAGTGTTTCATCACCCTCCGAGTAAAGACTTTCTTCCTACCATCTAATCTAAACATGCCATACTTCAGTTTCAAACCATCACCCCTTGCCCTGTCACTATCTGCCCGTATAAAAAGTCCCTCTCTCTTATTTTTATAAGCCTCCTTAAGGTACTGAAAGGTTACAGTTGAGGTGTCCCCAAAGCCTTCTCTTCTCCAGCTGAACAACCCAGATTTTCTCAACCTGTCTTTGTAGTAGATATGTTCCATCCTTTGGGTCACCATTTTCACCATCTTCTGGACCCACTCCAGCAGGTCCATGTCTTTCTTCTGCTGAGGACCTCAGACCGGAAACAGCACTCCCAGTAGGGTCTCACGAGGGAAGAATAGAGGAGGAGTATCCCTCCTTGACCCTCCTGGCCACCCCCTTATGATCCAGCCCAGAGCACGATTGGCTTTCTGGTCTGTGAGCACACACTGCTGGCTCATGTCCAGCTTTCCATCCAGGAGAATGCCTGGATCCTTCTCTGCAGGGCTGCTCCCAATGAGTTCTTCTCCCAGTCTGTACTCAAATCTGGAACTGCCCTGACCTGGGGCAGCACTTTGTGCTTGGACTTGTTGAATTTCATGAGATTCCCATGGGCCCACTTCTCAAGCTTGTCCATGTCCTTGTCCTGTCTTTCTGATGTGTCAGTTTTGTGTCATCTATAAACCTGCTGAGGGTGCACTCGATGTCACTGTTGATGTCATTGATAAAGATACTGAAGTCCACCAGTCCCCACGTCAGAAAATATACCATTTTAAAAATTTTTATATAACTTTATTCAAATTTGTTTGCCTTTGCCCTAGAGGAAGGGAATTTTAAGTTTCTTTCCAGGGCATTGTTCCACCAGGTGAAGTTTGATGAACTCAAGATATCAACAGACTGGGAGTAGCCCAAAACACAAAGGGCCATCAGCGGCCATTAACAGAACATCAGCTCCAAACCTCATCCCTGGCTGGTTGGAGGCACCTGGTCTGGGAAAAGGCAGATAAGAAAGAGGGCCTAATTAGCACTGGAGGGGAAGAAATCCGGATCCAATAAAAAGCCAAATACTAAGAACTACACAGCTTGGGACCAATGAACACCAACCCAATACATTTCTAAGAGTTTTGACCATACAAAATATCTGAAAAGTCTTGTAGAAGTGATGTGTCTTGGAATGATTCTCTCGCACATCAAGGCTGCGTAGGGATGAGATGATTTCTGTGGCACATCCTGGCCACAACATTCTGGCCAGAAAATAAAGTAATGCCTTGACTCTCTAACACTACAAATGTTGTTGGAGGGTTTTTGTTTTCCCTGCAGCTTCGGTGACACCCAGACAGAGCCTTGAGAAACACCACTCCTCACCAGCCTCCACCTGGACATGGAGCCATTGACCACAACACTCTTGCTGTGTCCATCCAGCAAATTTCTGATTCATGGAATAGTAGATCCATCAAATCCAGGACTCCAGTTTGGAGATAAGGATGTCCTATAGGACTGCATCAAAGGCCTGACAGAGGCATAGGTAGATAACATTGGTCAGTCTTCCTTTGTCAAATGTTGCAGCCATTTGACCTAATAGAAGACCACCAGATTGGCCAAGTGAAATCATGCTGGCTGCCTGAGATCACCCCATCCTTTTATGTGCCTTTACGTATCTTCTCGGAGGATCTGCTCCATGATCTTCCCAGGCACAGAGGAGAGGCTCACCGGCCTATAGTTCCTTGGATCTTCTTTTCCTCCCTTTATATATATGGGAAAGCTCTTTTCTTTGTTCCAGTCATCAATGCCTTCATCTGACCACCACGACTTTTGGAATACAATGAAGAGTGGCTTGGCAACAACATCAGCCAGTTTCCACAGGACCCCCGGATGCATCCCATTGAGTCCCTTTGACTTGTGGCTATAAGACACGATCAGAACCAGGCAATTGGTGGCAGAACAGGCTACTAAGTGCTCATTGTTACATCCCTTCATGTTGGACTGCAGCAGCAGCCTGATTCCCAAAAGTTCAATACATCTATCACTACCCTTCCCCATCTCCCCACCCTGCAGTGAGACAGACAAAAGGCAGAGATCAAGGATTTAGATAACAACAATTTACTGAAACAAAAATGAGATAAGAAAATGAACTGGAACAGCAACAATAATAACAAAAAATTGTACAAAGAGAGGGTGATTTACATGCAAAATATGCTCACCCTGGCCCAGTGTGGCACAACCCCGAGACAATGCACAAAATAGTGGACAAATCCTCCACACCCACGCTTTTCTTTCCAATTGCAAGCAACACACCCCTCCATCTTGGAAGTGAAAGTCCCTCATTTCCACCCCAGAGGTGTGTTCATGGCATAGAAAAACAACCTAGATACGCCCACACGGCTCCAGGCTCCACCCTCTCACTGCTAATGTGGAAAAATTAACTCTGTCCTGGCCAAAACCAGGACAATATGTTGCAGGACTGTGACATTTGGCACTGACGGGTTTAACATGTGAAGTATTTTTTTCACATTTTACAGAAACATAAATTTGGTATCACTCACCCTGTCACAGAAACCAACTGCATAGAAATTAAATGCTTTTCTTTTTGTCATGCTATCTTAGCAGCATTTTACTATTCTGTTTTACTTAATTAATGCATAGCTAGAGTTTGAAAGTACAGGAAGAAATATTAAAAAGTACTAAGTGAATCTCTTCTCCAACGTTATTTAGCTGTGGCTTTGCTGAGAGTTGAGGGAGACTGGCAAGGCTTTTGTACCCTCACTTTTACCCACTTGGGTAGTACAAACCTTCTGTTTCTGTCTGTGCTGACACTGATTTGTGCTACTTTGAAGAGTGCAACCTAAATCTATCTCTTTGTCAGTTTCTCTTCAGCAGCACTAAAAGAAATCTTTGTAAAAGTGTTTGGTATTTAAAGACATAGAAGAGCTAGAAGAAGTAAATAAAATTATTATTTGATACTTTATAAATATTATTTGATACTTAAACATGCGAGTTTAGGATAAACTGTATTGGCCAAGAATTTTGTTCCTAACATGTCTACCTTCTGTATTTCCTACAATCTGGTGTACGTATGTGCTCCTGTAGTTATGGTTATAGTGACATGTTGCAGTGATATTATGCCTGTTAACAAGTTGTTGTGTCAGTTCTGCATGACACACACGACAGTAAATGAATGGATAGATGCACAGTCTGCCTAAGCCTACTTGCAACATCTTTCCGGTGGGAAGTTCCTCCTGTTTGGTACTAATGCCACAGTGATGTACCACGGGTTTGACTGTTGTTGTGAATATTCATTTGATATTATGTATTTGTACTTCAGAAAGTGCTGAACTTCCAGACTGTGATGGTGACAGATGACTACACTTTATCTCTTTGGAAAATCTGAGAAATCTATTACGAGGCAGAACAAAATATGTGATACATTCACAGACATTCTGCAGAATATGGCCAACTTAAGCAATGGCTTAAACAGACAAAACTGAAGTGCATTCAGGAGTTACACACTCACCCTAAAACCTAAGAATAGACACTTCCTTCAGGCTGGTATTTGATATTTTATACTTTTTTATGAGATGCTTGAATTAGTGGGTTTTGCATTATTTCGAAAGCACACATGTTTTTCAAGGTATCGAGTAGAAATAAGTTACTAAAAAATAACTCATTTTAAGAGAACAAAAGAAAAGAGTACAGTACAAACATCTTGCAGTATATACATTCCAACATACATACTCAATGGCAACTGTAGTGGCAGGTCTAACTCTAAGGTACACACAGACCATTCCTTCTTAGAAAAAAACAGGCTAAGACAAACATGGGTGTGTCAGAACTCATTCTCACAGTAAAGTACAGGTAAGCTTTTCCATCTCAGCAGAGGAAACACCTGTGTCAGTTCCTGTGGCATCATGGAGTTTCCCACTTTCCAGCTGGTAATTTCAGAGGGCAGGAGCATGTTTACTCGAGAGAAGCCTCTCAAGAAACCACAGGCAAGCCACTATATAGAACACACTTTCTACCCTGCTTTTTATTCCTATGGCTTAGGGTTTGGTGGGGTTTTGTTTGTTTGTTTCTCTGTGTTTCCAGTTTGGTTTGGTTTGCAGTTTTATGGGATGGAAGATTTCTTCAGTGTCCCAATTAAAAAACTCACACACACTTTTCACATTTTACACAGATTTTACTTGTCAGATTTTACTTGTTTACTTGTAACAATTTTGCACAGCAGCTTTGCCTTTTTCTATTATTTTATTTTTTTAAATTTAACTGCATATTAATACATCTGCCTGAGCAATTGACAGCTTAGCTATGCCCACTATCTCTGATGAATAAGATCTGAAAACCCAGACTGGCAGAAGAGGAAGAAAATGCTGACCATGAGCTCCATGCTCTTCTCCCACATACTGTGTGTCATTTGGGTATTGCTGATTTTTTCTTTCTCTTCTATTTCATCAGCCTTGGTAGCTCCTTATGTCTTCCTGACTTCACTGCTGTTTTTCTTTCACCATGAAACCTGCTCTGCACATCAGCTTTGTAGCTGTCTGACCTTCAGCCTTACCTCTGACCACAGCTGTTGCACAAATTCTTGGAAAGGTGCAAATTTCTCTGCTTCTTTACCTGGTGGCTTCTGGAGATCTCGTCCTTCTGAGCATGTCACTTGTTACTGGCCATGAATGACCATATCAAAATTAATTTCCCTGCAACAGCAAAGAGGTAATAAATAGTGTTGTATTTTCCATGTTGAAAATGAAATGCTGAAAATGCTGTCTGTAGTGAGTGCTTTCACTTGTTCCTTTTTCTTACATAAACTTCCAGCTCAGTGTAGCCAAAAGAGTCAACGGCTGGGGCATCAGATCCAATGTGAAATTAAATGTGATTTTTGACAGGCCATGGAATTGTCTGAACAAACATGTTTTATAATACACCTCCATACTCGTCAAGACAGAGTGGAAGTTGAGATGCCTTTCATCACCATCAAAGATCAAAATCCTAAAATGGAAGTAGAAACAGATCCCCTGTTGCTGCAGCAGCTACCACCTTTCACTGGCTTTTCAACTCTTCCACACATTTTTGGTGGGAAAGAGACTAACAGAGAGAGAAAAGAAGGTAGGTAAGGGTGGTAGCTCTTGCACGAAGTGAGCAAGCAGTCTTTCACTTGGCTATGAGCACAGTTTTTGCATGGTCTCTAGAACAAAATGAGCTTCCAAGAAGTTTTTGAAGGCAACATTGCATCTCAAATGACTGATCCTTTCATTTTACCTGTTTTCTGTTCTCCCTCACTTTATTGTACAAAACCTTGTCCATTAAGCAGTGAAATCTTAAAGCAGTGAATACAGTGAAATACAGTGAATATACTTGTTGTAGCATTTTGTTATTACAGTGGGTGTAACAGACCAGAGCCTTATGAATTTTGTCTTCACTGCGTACACCAACCTCTCTTCAAAAGAGCAGAGCAAGTCTGTGTCAGAGCAATTTCTGGAATCAGAATCACATTTACCCAGCACGAGGCAGACTTGTCTGACTAATGATTTAAACTGCTAGAGACAGGGTTAGGCCAATTCTTTCTTTCTTAATTGGAATGGATAAAAGTTATGCATCTTGTAAATGCTCAAGTTGCTCTGTCAGACAGAAGACTGATAAAACCAAAGAAGGCCTGTGATTTATTATCAGAATCTAACTAAGGTAATTTGGTGCTGAGAATGGAGTGAAGGCTGAAAAGTAAAAGTCTTCCTCTTCTATGCATCTTACGTAATGCAACTGTGTACATGAAGGGGAAGTAAAAATTCACAATGCTGGCAATCTGATACACCATCGATGTGTCATTGTTGACATTCCCAGAGAAAAAATTCTGTCAGCTTGGGTGTGTCAGCTGTAAGGAAATAAAATTTGGATTTGCTATTCTGGTTATTGCAAATAGAGATCTTTATTATCAGAAGCCAGCCTCCCAAATACCTACGACTTGAATCAGTACCTCCTTTTCTTCGCAAATCAGACTTTTTGTGCTCTTCAGCACTCATATTTGTGATTTTTTGGGATAGTTTGGAAACCCTTTCAGAGGATGGTTACCCCAGCACTTTGCTGCCTACAGACTGCCTCAGAATTGGCCTCTTGAAGTTCCAAAGGACAGGGAGAAAATAGGGTATACATGGAAGAGGTGGAAAGGGAATAGATATGTATGAAGAAAAGGAAAAGAAGCTGAAATAATTTTCTAGGAAATTAACTATACCTGTAGCCTTAGTCAGTCCCTGGTGCCTCATTCTCCCAGTAATGCCAATATATTTATTTTTGTTCTATTGAGTCAATGTAATTATGTACGCCTGAATCACAGTCTGTCTAATTTATTCCCAACCATTTCTTTTGAGATGGAACTTTTCACAGTTGAATGGTCCACAACTTTAAAATTTTTACTCTGGTTTCATTCAAAACCTCATCAGCTCATCTTTGATTGCTCCAAAACCTCAAATAATCCTGTAGCACAGAGCCAATGTAAACTTTTTAAGAAAAGTAACAGGGAAAAAAAATCAATTGGGAAAAAAATTGCTCTTAAAAGCCTCTAGCGTTTCAGCAAACAGTTCATTATATTATCAGCACTGCAAATTTATAACTTCAAAGTAATAACTGGAATTATATGCTATTTTATGTCACAAAATTATGCCAATATTCAGATAAACTGTGTCCTTCATTTTTATGGTATTTTTATTATATTTCTTTCCAAAATATATCTAGGCATTTGCAAATCAAAACACCCTTTTTATTGTCTCAGATTTACTGAAAAACTAGTTGAACTACTGACCCAAGAAACAACCTACAGAATAAACTTGTCAGATTTGATGAGAGAACACAGACATTAACTTGCAGGGAAAGAGCAGAGTAGTTAGAAAGATAAATTAGTTGTTTAATTGCAATCTCTTTAGTCATAGAATAATGCAATTTTTTTATTTTAAACAAATAATAGTTTTTCTCTTTCTTTACATTTTCATATCCATTACCATGTCTCTAAAAACTGTTTAAAAAGTTACTTTTAGAACATAAATGCCATTCATTCTATTATTAGGGGCTAAAACCTATCCAAGAAATTAGGTCAATGTGTTTGTATGTACTAAAACAAGTTAATCTTTGGAAAGTGAAGCTATTTCCTATCCCATAGCCAAACATTCTCTTCACTGGCTCAAAAAGTAGAAGAACCATTAAACATGAAAAAGATACATAAATAGGTATTTTTTAACTCATAAAATGGGACAAGGTGGTCTGTTGTAAATAAAAGGCATCAATACTGTTATGTTACTGTCATCTGGCTTTCCTGACAGGCTACTTTCAGCCTTTATTTCATTAATATATTATCGGAATAAATATTTTTTGTTAAATTGGGATGTGAAGCTGTGCCCGTTTATTTATGGTAACGACTATTCTCTTAATTGCATTGTTAAAAACAGCTCCATGAATGGACAGGAGCACAGAGTATAACACAGTGCAGTCTGGGTTAGGGTCATCAACAGATTATCTCCAGATTATCTGGATTATGTGATTACCCCTGTGAAATGTAGGTGTGTTACAAATTAAAAATTAATCAGATTTTACAAAAACTATTATTAAGTCAAAATAACGACTGTTAGCCTATATGTATTTAACTCATGATATATTTTAGGGTGGATTTGATCAATAATACAGTGAAGTACAAAAAGACAAGTAAAGCTCAAATTCTTAAAAGATTTTGCAATGGCTATTCTGAGTAGTCTTGGTAAAGGGGTTTTGCTGTTGTTACGCTTTCCATTCCCAAATGAATTTCAAGTATGTCTTTATCTTGATCATTTTCCCCTCCTACAGCATTCTTCCAACACTTTTAACAAAGCCAACTTCATTTTTTCTTGGCAAATTGGACATTTGATTCTCATTGGAATATAATGCAGAAAAAGGCTCATGCATTTCCCCAGTTCTGTGAAATTCAGTGTAATGGGCCAAAATGTTGTGAAGGGAAAAAATTCCTTTGGAGTTCTTCTGAACCAAAATATCCCTTCCATAAGATCTCATGCGCTAACCAGAGGAAGCAAGTCCATTCCAAGGGATTCTCCAATCCAAGGGATTCTCCAAGAAGTCTGGCACATAAAATAACCCTACTCACCAGTAGCCAAATGCAAAACTCACTGATACCTCTGTATTTCTCAGGAAGAAATTACTTTATGAAATTGTGGAGAAGACAGAGTTCTGCACCGTGCATGTATCTTAACATTTGTACACACAGACATTGAAACCCTCTCTGCACCTACCATGAAGATGCAGAGAAAACTAGAAGTTACCTTCAAAATAAAGGACTGGAAAATAAATCAAAACACACCTTCAAAACTAAGTATAAAATTTCCTTGCACTCTTCACTAGGAAAACAATCCATGTTACAATGGCATTGCTAATCTCCCTTCTTAAAAAAGGGTATCTACAGGAAAATGTAAGCACAGAGATGGTTAGTGCTACTCTGAATGTGCACTGTGGGACCTCATCCACTAGAATAACTTAGATATGAAGTGACATAGATACTAAGGTTAAATTTAGCTCAGTCAATTTACGATAAAACATATATGAAATCAATGGAACACCCAGAAAAGACAGTTGAATTACATGAAAATGTATTAAAATAATATCTTTCTGTTCTTAATCATTAAATACTCCATGTGAAAGGAAATATATTTCTTCTGCCTAAATAATGGTGCCCAAAGTCTGTGGGTTAGCAAGGTTAACAGAGAAGCACATTAATGGATCATGATGGAGTCGACTTGAAAGCTCTTCTGAACATGTTCAAAAACTACTTGCTGTTTGTAACTTCCCTAAGTGTATGTAAGATTGCATTATTTATAATGCAATCTAATTATTATTTGCATATCTACCATTGAAGATTCTCTCTGTTATTTGTTTTAATTTGCATGCTACCTATAGTTTTGGCAAAATAACTTTGACATTCTCAGATGTCACCTTTAGGAAGTACTTTATCAAAGACAACAGCTGTCAGAACAACCTCAGAAGTCCTGGGAGAGGCCAAGTGAGTCACAGGTAATTCAGGATTTGCTCCTGTAATAGACGGTTAACAATGGTCACGAAATTCTGAATTATTTCTCCATTATGACCAGGCCTTAAAAAATAAGTTTTTTTACTCATAGCCTTGCAAAAATCATGCTGCAACTTTCTAGCTGTTTAAGCTTTAAAGTCTTAGGTAGATTTCAATAAACTAAGAGCCTTCAATCTGCAGTATATACTATGAGCTGTTAGACACAGCTATGGAACCGAAGAATGCCAGCACATCAGTGCATGTATGCAGAATCTTTCATGCTTGCCTCTGTGCATAAAAAGCCTAATGGCCTGGACTTCACTGCCATATTTTTGTATATCAGCTTTTACAGGGAGAAAAACAGTCATATATTTCACCATTTTTATATATTAATAACCAGAAATAGAACATCATTGTTATATAAAAATTTCTATAATCTCTTACTTTGTTGCTTTCATTATTAGAATTTTTATTAAAAGGAAAACTATTGGTAGACTACCACTGTGATATTTTAATTGCTGCTGTGGATAGGATTACTGATACCATTTCATGGCACCAGAATACATGTCTGGATTTATTACTCAGCTCATGTCTGCTTTTCTATGGATTTCATCCAAGAGATGCTTGAACACCAAGCTCTTGAAATGTCTCCCTTGTGGTGATTCAACTGCACTGAGCTGCATCAGCAAATAGCATTGACACGAAGGCAGCAACTGTTACATTCCAGCATAGTTTGATTTAGAGCAGAATTTTTTAGATGTATTCCACTGTAACCCTTTTTTATCCATTACTTAATGCAAGCCAAGTCAAAAAATCAGTTTAATGGAGTTAAAAAGATTCTGGTATTCCTTTGAAATTTTATATTGAAAATATGAAAATATAGCAGCACAGGTATGATTCATCATGTGAAGAAAAACATATAAGGCACTATATTTTTTCAAGTAATTCTTAAGTACTTAAAGAAAAATGGTTTGAGAAATCTTAATTATCTGATTATTTTTAAAGATATTTCAAAATAGTAAAATCTCAAATGTGAAGCACAGAATCTCTACACAGCCAGCATTTTTGTTTATAAACAAAATATGTTTATATATAAACATATGTTTATAAGTACAACTTTACATATTTACATTGTCAGTTTCAGTTATGAACTGTGGATATCAAATAACATTCAGTATGCCTTTTATGCTGCATGCATGAAAGTGCTTTTGAGTGAAGATTTGGGCATGGAATCATTAAAACATCATTAAATATTTGGCTCTAAGCTTTACACTGGTACATCATCATGTAGAGAATATAAAGCAGGTAAAAGGAAGAGGTCAGTATACTGCTAGTTCACTAATCAGCCACTGGCCTCTTACCAGAAACAGCACGTAAATCTCATTAAACTGCTCTTTATCTAAGTGGGGGAAGAATGTACATCAGCTGCCTTGGTTGAAGGACACATGGTATACAAGTGCTAAGACTCTTACTGCTCTCAGTGGTAGAGGCAAAGAACAAAAACATAAACACTAATAGCATCTGCCAGGTGCTATATTGTAATTGTTAAATAATGGACAATATTGGAACAAGAAAAGACAGTGGCTAAAACCTGGTGACAGATATGAATGAAGCATTCTCAGTTTTGTGGTTATAAAGTGCAAGTCTCAGATCTGATACATTAAAGTCAGTTTTACCATGGCACAAATTTCCAAAGCACTATATGAATATCAAAGCAACACTAAATTCTGCATGTCAAGAATAACTCATTCACAGATTTTGTTCTGGGAAATTATTAGCTGTGCTGAACTACAAAATGGATGCACTAGAGGTAGGGTATTACTTGGAAACTATCTCTAATTATGTAGTATAGGTTAAATAGTGAAGTAGATCCTGTTTATGGCTGATTTTGTAAAAATTACTATCATTAAATTGTCCCTGAGAAAAGCACAGGAATAACAAAAGGAATGTCTTAAATGCTGGGGGGAAAAGAATAAAGTAATTTTCTACAAGCAAGTCTCAAAAAAAACCCCAAAAACCCTAACAATACAAGAATGTGATTCCTTATGTAAGGACCTTGCTACATGGAGGGCTAATGATATCCTGGGCTGTATTAGAGGTATTACCAGCAGGTCAAGGGAGGTGATCTTTCTGCTTTCCTCAGCACTGGCGAGGCCGCATCTGGAGTGCTGTTTCCAGTTCCGGGTAGTGCATTGCAGGGAGAATGTGATCACACTGCAGAGAGCCATAGAAGAGACATGAAAATGATGAGAGGAGAATGCTGAAGGGGAATGTCATCAATGTATATAAGTACATGAAGGAAGAGTACACAGAAGAGGTGTCCAGGCTCCTTCCAGTGGTGCCCAGTGACAGGACCAGAGGCAGAACCACAGATTCCTTGTGAATGTAAGGAGTTGTTATTTTTACTATGAGAATGACAGAGCACTGGCACAGGTTGCTGGGAGAAGTAGGGGAATCTCCATCCTTGGAGATCATCAAAAGTCATCTGGACATGGTCCCAGGGAAACAGGCCACAAAAGGCCACAAGAAAATTAGAGGGCTGACAGAAGTCAGTTAAAATCTGTAGGAAAGAGTTTGCAGTAATGCCAGGAAACCAATAGAGTACAGGCCTGCAAAATTATTACATATTCCCTTTATGAAAAAAGGATTTACATGTAAACTAAATTTACAATCTGAATATGACAAAGGATGAGACACTTAAAGAATTTCTTAAGACAGTTAGAGAATATCCTTAAAGAATGGAGAAATGCTTAGGAAGGAAAACTATCTTGTTAGTTTCTTGGAGAAGAGAAATAGATTTTCACAGCTAGAAAGATTTCAAATTAGAAATGTTAGTGTCTAATTTTTTTATGTTTATATTGATCTTTTAACAGAAACAAAAATTCCAGAATTCAAAAATTTTGCCCACTGTGGCTATGCTTCCTTTCAACAACCAAAACTAGAAAATAGCACTGGATGAAGATCATGGGAGCCTTTTACTGTAGGCCAGTGAAAAAGAGCCATAGACATTGCATAAAAATAGATTAAGCGTATAGGCTTTCTCTTTGCAAATGAAAACATTATCTAATAACAGTGCCACGAAGATTGAAAGATACAGACAGCTGACTTTCATCCCTGATGGGGCACATTCCTTTCCTCAGCTCCCACATCTCCAAGGGAAGTGTGGCTGGTGCAGAATGAAATACCACTCTGAGAGTCTTTGTGTGTCTTCCTGGAAATATACTTTCCAATGTCCAGGCTCTCAGACGCATTGGAAAGGCATGTGGGAGAGGACCACAGCTGCCGTGTCCTCCTCACTCCTTCACCTTCGAGAGGGAGTGAAAATTAGCTATATTACATGCCCAAAGATGTGCCAAGGGAATTAAAGTGTATCATGTAACCTCCACTCCTCCTTTTATATCTGCAATATGATCAGGCACAATTTACTCACAAACAGTGAAATTATCATTGCTTCCAAACTTCAACAGTGAGTTCAAGGAAGATTGTGCAATAAATACCTTCAGTAATCTCTGGAATGATTCTGGACAACAGTCAGAATGCCTCTGGGGATCATGATGAAATATGTGTCAAATCAAGAGCTCTGCTGCTATTCAAGCAAACTTAATGCCTCGTATATTGTAAATTAACTTAGCTCGGTTAACATCTGTTAAGAGCTATGATTTTTTTCAGGCTCATCACTGATATTTTATAAAAGGACATTTTGTGATGGAAAGGTCAGTAAATTTATTTCCAAACATGTTTCCTTAGCAAGAATGTTCATAGCTTTTACTGGAATGCTTTCCAGGGATGCTTGTCCTTTGACAAATTTCCAATATTGAAGTTAAGTCAAATTACTAATTCTTTCTTTGGGGACTTAGGGAAAGGGAAAAATCTTTTCTCTCATGCCTAACATATTCACAATTCTGTCTTCTTTTTTTTTTAATCAACTTTGAGTTCCTTGTTTCAACAGTCATTTTTACTGGGGAGAAAAGAGGGTGATGCTTTTTAAATTACAGTGATTGTGTCTTGCTAAAGAGATACTATTAGACTCATCAAAGGTGGTTGCCACAGCAGAACTGTGATAACAGAGTTCTTTTGAAGATTTTTTTCTGAGTTAAACATAAGCATTTGATTACATATTGATATCATGATTATATCTAGGTGGATATTCTCATGTTTAAAAACTTGATGCCCTTCAGAAACTAAATCCTTTTGGTCTTTTTGGTCTACACTGGGCACTGAGTGAAATCCTAGTACCACACAAAATGTGGAAATGTTGCCAATGCCTTTGATGAAGCCAGAATTAATTAGAGACTATGTCATAATTTTGTATTTACTATACAGCTTTCCTGACTATCTAGACCCAACCATGACTTGAATGCTGTAATATATTTTAAATTGCAATTATGAAACACATACAATTTCTTTTTATATCTGTAAGCATAACAAAAAACTCCCAACTATTTAAACAGAAGAGGAAAGCAACCTAAGTTTGTTTGTAATACTGAGATGCTTGATAATATATTTCTTATACTTCTTGAAAGTTTGCCAGTTGCCATGTCATCATTTTGGCTTCCAGTACTAAGTTATTTACAAACATTGCATGCTGGAATGCAAACAACTGGTTTCTCTATTTTTATGTCATCATGGCTGAGTACTTGGGATCATGTATCCAATGGTTCAGTAATTGTATTTCTTCTTCATACAGCATAATGTATAAGAGGACACACAAATGGCAGCTGTGTCAAACCTGGCACAAATCTAGATGACCTGTCTACAGATGGAATTTAGTGGTTTGTGGATTTTTTTCATTCACAAGATGAAGATTCATTGAGCAGAGTGAGAAAGAAATAAAATTTTATTACTTGAGAAAAATACTGCAAGTATGTATTTTGATCAGAACATTTAGGGGCACATACAAGTATGTCCTTGGGTATCTCTTGTATCCAGAACCTTGAAGATACCCCTGATAATTTTTTAAGTATTCGGTATTCACTCTAGACCCCAAAGACAGTGCACTCCGTATGTGGGACTTCCAGTTATCACACAAACCAATAACCTCTGCAATTTCTAGGCCAATCTTTCCCCAAATCTTTTGAGCCAAAGACACTCTTCAAAAAATCAGTGGTATTCCACAGAGTGATCATTCAGCATCCCATTCCTGTCACCATGTCTCCTGCAATGAGATGGGGCATCTTCAACTAAACTTACATGAAGCATAGTAATTTCTGGTTGCTGTTGTTAGCAAAGCCAGTATCTTGAATAATTATAGAAATAGCATTAAAACCTCTCAAAATCTCATGGAAGATCTCAATTTCCTATACAGTTTTCCATTAAGTTGACATGAAATTGCAAAAATTGACAAATTTAAGGATTTTTTTATTAGTAATTGTCACTCATCATAATTCTGAATGTAGCACTTGAACCATCACAAACAAGTAACTGAAAACATGAGAAAATCCTGCCCTAAAATTTGATCCTACCCCAACAAACAAAGAAGACCACTGAAGATTAATAGTCTGTTTGTTGATGTCTGTTGAAATCAAACTCCTTTTAGGCTTCGGTTCTAATAATTCATAAAAACATGAATCAAAGAGCAAAAAGTTAAATTCTGGAACACTTTATCATACGAAAAAACTAGGTAAATTAAAAGAAAAATGAGGGAGCTAGCAATACTTCCCTTTCTCTGAGTCTTTTTTACTCCCAGCTTCACTGCTCACAAATCTTTGACATCTACTTGCCATCTTCACTAAGTATCTTTTCTACACATTTTTTTCATCTTTCTCAAGTTAGCCAATCTCTAACCTCTCATGATTTTTTCTTTCAATCTCCTCCAGCACAGCCATTTTGGAGATAACTCACATACACCTTCACCAAGGCCTTCACCATTGGTTAATGTAGCCACCAGAACTGCTCCTGAAAAGAGGAAAAGGGGCTTTCAGCACTCTTTTACCGCTGTTGCCCCAGCTCCCTGTAAAGACTAAAGTTAAGAGGACTATGCCCGTGTCTATACACCACTCCATAAATCCCCACATAACAAACCTTTGACTGGTACGCTTTCTACTGGTTCTACTACTGTTCTGTTACCGCTCATTGCAAAGGAGTCTGAAAATAATGCAGCCATAGTGACAACAGATTACATTCTCCATGCAGCTCATTCGGCTCCTTCAGACATCTCCAAAGATTTCTTCTCAGAATTACTGCTGTTTCCAGATTGACAAAATAACTTTATGATGGTTGAATCAAACAGGTTTCACTGTTCTATTAAATAAACTTCAGTGGCCAACCAAGAACAACATGAAGATTTCATAAAATGTTAATGGAGAATTTTCTGTTAAAAATGGTACCTAGAAAGATAATGAATAATTTTTTAATGACTACAACTGCTACGAGGCTTGGTTTACGTGTTGATGGTCTGCTTCACATATTTTTCCTATTAATTTATTTAAAATACCAGCTTTTAACCTCTCTAACCCTTAGAGTGCCCAGTGAAACAATATCCTTACAGCATATATTTAATTTGTTTTAAAGTTTAAGCACATTATAATCAATACAATTTGACATTTATTCCAGAACATTTATATTTTAAATTCCACTTAAACCATACTTGGCATCTTATGACTAATCTCAGAGACATGGCTGGTGTAGATTCCTTCAGGCAATAACAGATTTAGTTGCTACTGCTAAATTTATCTTCAATTGTGAATCAAAACGTTTAGGAAAGCAGCTGATTCCTTTGTAGTGATACAAAATAGAAACCAAGTTGAAATAGATCTCAACAGCTAACACTAAATACCATATTGCCAGTATGTAGTTGAAAAAATATTTTTAGCTAAAAAATAAGTGGATAAAATTCTTCCAAGTAACAACAGAAATGCAAAAAATTGAAATGTAATTTCTCTTCACAGTGAGTTCATTCAGTTCCAATATGAATAGAGATAGTTCATGAACTTCACTAGAGAGAAATACTCTCTGGATAGGCAAAATAGCAGTGATATTTTCGTACTCTTGGAGACCAGGAAATAGTTATTAACTTTGCACATACTGAAAATACATTAGAAGTTTTATCTATGAAATTAATTAATCATGCCTATGACATCAATTAAGTAACAGGTGTTATTTCTGTCTGACCAGCAGCCCTGGTTAATCATGTATTTCTCACAGTTAGTGACCAGGTCTTTGCCAAGATTACCATCTCACTTTCTTTTCATATACAATTCTTCCAAAATATGTAAACTGCATACTGTTGAACAAATCCTGCTTTATTTTATTATAGTAACTAACTGTATGTGAACATATATTTTTAATTTACTATTTAAATCTTCCTTCCTTCCTTCCTTCCTTCCTTCCTTCCTTCCTTCCTTCCTTCCTTCCTTCCTTCCTTCCTTCCTTCCTTCCTTCCTTCCTTCCTTCCGTCCTTCCTTCCTTCCTTCCTTCCTTCCTTCCTTCCTTCCTTCCTTCCTTCCTTCCTTCCTTCCTTCCTTCCTTCCTTCCTTCCTTCCTTCCTTCCTTCCTTCCTTCCTCCCTCCCTCCCTCCCTCCCTTCCTCCCTTCCTCCCTTCCTCCCTTCCTCCCTTCCTTCCCTTCCTCCCTTCCTCGCTTCCTTGCTTCCTTCCACTTAAAAATCAATTTATTAGGATAACAAATGATAGTGAAAATAACTAAGTCTGCTCCAAAAAAAAATCTGCAGTCACACAGACATAATCACACCCTCACTTAAAAAAAAACTTAAATGCATGCCTGTGTAGTGCACCATCAGTGCAATGTACACATGATTAAGCTGGTTTCAAATAAACTTATGAATTGTTTAGCACCAAACTTTGGCTTTCTCAGACAAAACTATTGTACTGAGAAAACAGATAAATTAGTTCTGGCTAATTGGATGTGCTATCATAACTAGGCTGCATCTAATACCCAGGTACCTCACCATCCCAAAAGACTTCATTGCCTGCACATGAACATGGAGACAACGCTAGTTTTTCAATAATCTGTTTCTTTCATGTTTTATTGATAGAACATCATCAGCACCTGAAATGGACCACCAGGGAAGGACCTTCCTTTTTATGGAAAATGTCTTTCACAGATGAAGCCAAGTGTGCATGGAAATAAAAACTATTTAAACGTACTTTGCTACAATCTATCATTGGAGTAAAACGGATGCATAACATATAGTTTTACTGACCTTGTTTAAGTACAACAGACTGGGGCATCAGGTCTGAAAATGCATTTCAATGAAGTCTAGCTAACTGGAAACGCATTGCTAACTTCTAGTATTTCATTTTATCAAAACAAAGAAATCTTCAGAAAATTGTCAGGAAGTTAGCAATCTGTATTTACCTTAAATCTGAGTAAAGTCAGGCAAAGGCAACTCTTATCTTTCATTCTTCCATCTTTTGATCTCTAGCCAGTGGAAGGACACGCTGGGCCTGGACAATTTTCATTGTGCTGTTCTGCAAATTGGAGATTGTGATGTACAATAGCAGTGGGCTAACACAAGCTTCTCTGTCCCTTTTAGAGGAATACTTGAGAAGTTGACTATGCTACTTTTGTAGCTTTCTTGTACTATGAACTGGTTTAAAACACCAGTATCAGGTAACAGGACATGCACCACAACTTGAGCATTTGTTGTTCTCCTTCCTATACTAACTAAACCCTCTTACCACAGGTTCCCTCCTACATCTTTGAGCAGACAGCTGGGCCAGAAACAGTATTACAACTCTCATTTTAAACTACATGTGTGGGCTGGACCAACCAGTATGTCAGTACTGATAAACTGGCAGGATATCAAACAGGCAGAAACTATCCTTCCTCCTACCATTTCCAACATTTCCTGATTAGCACAGCCCCTCTCCTATATCCCTGCTGTTTGTCAAAAGACTTGAACTTTGTTATCTTTTGGAGACCCTGGCCTGTCAGTCAGATTTGACTGCAGCTGACCAACAGTTTGAAAACTGTCAGGAAGGAAATAGCAGGGAATTGGGCATCCAGGCAGATCATGATCACACAGAATCTTTTCAGGAGGAAAGCAGGCCAGGTTTCTGCCAGCAGATTGCAGGCAAAGGTGGAAGTAAGCTATAGGACGTATGTCTTCGTACTCAAGAAGGCTGAACTGGAAGATACAGCCCCAGGTACCTACTTTCCTGTTAGCTGAGAGATTTGGTTTATTATGAGATAGTGAATATACAGTCATTATTGCAGGTATAAGTATTAAGGTATAAACCACAATTCAGCATATAATTATATTACAATCTGCTCAGAACAATACACAGTAAAATAATACTTGAGGGAAATAGCTGGTATTTAATTTGACTGTGTGGGTAGGAGTTTCAATAGAGGGAAGAAGCATTTTGAATGTGCACATAACAGATCTTCCCACATGAGGAAATCTAGACATAGTACTGAAGTGTTAGTGATTGCAAGATTACCAGAAAAAGCCCATGAAAATAAACAAACTGAGATAAGTGTTTGAGTATTTGATGATGGATGTATTATGAGTATGAAATTCTGGTGTTCAGACTAGCTGTGTTTTCAAGTTTTCCTCTTCAACAACAATTAAGAAATGTAGCCTGGCACAATGGTAGAGCTGACCTGATGCAGCAGCATTAGAGTGCTGACTTAGACAAGTGGCTGCGAGAGGAGCTCCCTTTATGGAAGACACTGTCAAAAGCTTTTCGTTGTTGTGAAATCATAGCAGTATGTGGGGTTGTGGAAGGGTTATGCGCATGCCAAAGATGCAGACTGAGAGGATTGTTTAAATGAGGACTGAGAGAAAACTGTGTGTTCCAAGAGCAGAAGACACACAAGGGCACCACAAGCAAAGTTACCAAGTTTGTCTCAAGAATATGCTTTTCTAAATGGTCTATTAGCTTTAGAAATTGGGCGAAAATTATCAGCTTTCATTGTTTAATAAAAAAGTAGCTAGTGCTTACAGTCAAGGAGATAGGATTGCAGCACAATCAGAGACTGCTACTTGCTGAGGTACCCACAGCAGTGAATGAATGTGCAGTGGTCTTCTTGCCATGACAGCCAGCCACACATCATAGAACTGTATGACAGAATGGTTTGGGCTGGAAATGCTCTCCTCTGGACCTTCTCTAATACATCCATGTCTTTCCAGTGGTGAGGACTCCAGAGCTGGATGTAGAAGACAGAGGGGGAAAATCACCTTCCTCAACCTGCTGGCCTCATGTGTTTTGATGCAGCCCAGTTTGCAATTGCTTTTCTGGGCTGCAAATGCTCATTGCCAGATCATGTCCTGCTTTTCACGCACCAGTACTGCCAAGTCCTTCACTAGGCTGCTCTCAACCCATTCACTCCCTGAAAAGTCTGGGAAGACCCTGCGTGTGCACTTGCATTGCCTGCTTAAGATGAAATCCAGAGTACCGTACCTTTGCTGTCTAGCCCTTAACCTCATTTTTGATTTTTTATGATTTCTGGCACATGTCAGACACCTCCTGTGGAGCGGCTGCTGCCGGAGGGGTGCAGGCGTGAGGACGTGCGGAGAGAAGAGCCCGGGCTGGGGAGCCCGGTGGGGCCCGGTGAAGGGCTGCTGCGAGGAGCCCGTTCCTGCGGGGCGCCGGGCCGCAACCACGCGAGGCCGGGAGGGGCCGGGCGGCCATTTCACCGCCGCCTCCATCCCGCCCGCCGTTGCCGGGGTGACCGGGGCAGCGGCGCCCCCGCCCCCGGCCCCGCCCCGCGGCCGATCGAGGGGCGGCGGCGGCCGAGCGAGGTTCCCTTTGTTCAGCCATTTCGGGGGCCGGAGCGGCGCCGCGCGGAGCTGCGGAGGGAGAGGTCGGGCCGCTCCCTCGCCACTCCCCTGCCGCCGGGCTCTGGGATGGTGTGGGTACGTGTCCGGGCTGCGAGAGGCGGGCTGGGACGTCCCATCCCTGGTAGCCGCCGCCGGGTGCCCCGGCCGATGTCAGGGCCCTCCGCGCTGCTGTTGGGAGGGGAGCCGTGGGGGCACGGCTGTGGGCTGCCTCTTCCGCTCCTGCCGAGGGAGGATGGATGGATGGATGGATGGATGGTTGGATGGATGGATGGATGGATGGGAGCATGGATGGATGGATGGATGGGAGCATGGATGGTTGGATGGATGGATGGATGGGAGCATGGATGGATGGATGGATGGGAGCATGGATGGATGGATGGGAGCAGGGGAGCATGGATGGATGGATGGATGGATGGATGGGAGCATGGATGGATGGATGGATGGGAGCATGGATGGATGGATGGATGGGAGCATGGATGGTTGGATGGATGGATGGATGGGAGCATGGATGGATGGATGGATGGGAGATGGATGGATGGATGGGAGCAGGGGAGCATGGATGGATGGACGGTCGGACGGACGGAGGGATTGTGTGTGAAAGGGTGAGACGGGACAGGCAGCGGCTGGGACCTTAGGGCCTGGGGCCCGAGCAGACCCCCGAGACACACACCCACTCCCTCCACTTCCCCCAGTTTCCCCGGCGCCTCCCGGTGTGACGGCTGGCGCCGTCCCCGCAGTACTGCTGCCGGAAAGTGAAAGTCGCCTCAGGACAGGGGATTACCATATTTCCCACAGTGGTTTCTGGCGTGCGTGGGGTCCCTGCTGTACAGATTTGTCTAGGTGGGGTTTTAATTTTTATTCCAAAATACTGGCGAGAAATGTGTTTGTCTAGTACTTTTGTTTGCATAGGAAGGTTCATTTAGGTACTCGGTGGAAACTGGCAATGAAACTTGTGAACCTTTTGTCGGGTGACAGTACAAAGGACAGGAACGCTTTCTGGGTTGGTACTGAAGGCTTGATTAGTCCGCGAGATGTTTACCTCCTTGCTGTGAAGGTAGTAATTCCTCTCACTTGACTTTCTGCGCAAGACCTGAGAAATCCTTCTGCCATGAGGATTGTTCTGCGATTGTTCTGATTCAGGCCACAATAGCTTCTTAACCTGTTTGCTTGTCCTCTTGCATATTTAAGTCGTCCTTAATGTGGCATTCGAATACTTTACAGGTGTGGTTAAATCCTTACAACAGACATTGAACAAAAAGTTGACTTGTGTTCCTTTTGTACATGAGTAATTGGGCAGAAAAAACAGTCATATGCTCGAACTCTTAAAAGGAGCCTTTGATAGAATTGGAAGCTGAGCCCATAAGTCTTCATTCTACATCTGCTGTGTGAACTGTAGTTATTTTTGAGTGATATGTGGGAGGATGGAGGAAAGGTGCCTACAAATGCGAAGAATAGTTGCTGTATGATCAAAATTACTTTAGAATGCATTTTTTCAAGATCTAGATAGCTTATACTCAAAGCAGGATAATACAAAAGAATAGTTATGATGCTGCAAAAACAATATTACAAAAGCAGTTTATTGGCTGTTAAAGGAGGAGAGCTCTGGATAGAATAAATATTGACTAAGGACTGTGATTACTGTTGGATACAGATAATAACACATTTCATTGACTAATACAGGTGTAAGCACAGCTGCTAAATTGAGCTATGCCTTATGACAAGGAGGTTAAAACAACATAATAATGGCTTTATGAATGTAGGCTTTTACTGGATTATCTGGCACACTTTTCTGTTATATTTGTTTAGAATCCAGTTTAGGAGTCCTTGTATGTGGGTATTCAATAAAGCAGGTATGTGTGCTTAAATTTTAGCTCCAGGGACGGAGCTGCCTTTCAGTCAGGTGGTAGGTATGCACAGAATTTTTCAGCAGAGTGGCAGAGCTGTGGTGGAATATATGCTGTTCCTGCTTCAGGCACACCAAGATACTGTATGTCTACAATGGAGGGTTGCAGAAGGCCAAGTACAATCCTCCTTCATCAAAGCTGATGTTCAGAATCTCTCCAGTTAAAGAGTGGGACTGAAATACAGACTGACATTTTATCTCTGAGATGTCTTAATAGTGAAGATCTTCCTTCATAGAACCAGTGTTGGTGTCAGTGTCATAAAACAAATTGTACAACAATTGTGAACGTGGTACACACTGGTTGATGCATTATTATCAAGTTGTGCTGGTGTCATGAAACAGGGAGGATATTTTTCTTTGCTTTGTTTTTGAAATGGTAGGACTGCTTTTCCATCACTTTCATGCCTTAAATACGTTGTAGTTGTGATCAGTTTTGTTCACAGAAATTAATTTTACCCATTAGTTTGGTTCCAAGTTCTGCAAGCATTGAAGTGCATACAACAGTAGTATGTTTCAGTCACCAAATCCACTGCTTTCCACTTTTTTATAGTATTGATTTGGATAGTTTAGGTAGGTTTTCTAGAAATATTGATAGATTTCAAATATATACTATACTGTATTTTTATTGCATGTATTGTACAGAGTAAGAATATTGTACAGAGTAAAGAATACATTCATAGATAAAAAGATGCTAATATATCTTTATTATAGAATTCATACTGAAATTATTTTAAATCTCTTATTGAAAGAGATATAGTTGTGTAGATCCACTGTAGTTAGGTTTATGCATGTGACCTGTCATGTACATGATAAAAATGTACAAATTTGTGCATGTACACATTGATGCCTTTGAATATAGCATTTTTTAATAATATATCATGAAATAAACCTCCAAGTGTCACTTTTAGCCTTTAGGAGGTTTTCTTTTCCAAACCAGGCTCCAGAGTGAAATTTAAACAATTTAAAACCAATTGTTTGTTAATCTCCTGTGTACTGAATGCATTTGAAATTTTGAGTTTGTGTATTTGTCTGTGCCTATGTGAGTCAAATCTCGAGGCATAAAACCAAATAAAATTTGTGTTTTAAGAAATTTTTCAGTTTTAAGCCTCAAATTATTCTCCTATTAAGTAATTTAATTTTGTAGAGCATTTTCTACAAGCCATGTGAGATACACTTAAACACTGAAGATTTGTTGTTTATGGTGAGCCTGCCAGTGAGTGCATTAGTTTAAATATTAGGTCAATGAAAGAAGGAAAGACAAGATAAAATGGTTTTGGCAGGGATTAGAAAATATATAGTAGATGGTACAAAGATGCAAGAAAACTTTCTGTATTAGAATTCAAAAAAGAACACACTTGCAGAAATTACGGTGAAATAGTACAGACCAGGTGTTCCCAAACTTAGGATCATCATCAGTCACTTCTGGCATCCAGGGACACATGCTTTTCCAACCATGCCAAACCAGACTCTCATCTGTGGCTCTTCTCCTATCTTCCCTACTGCATATGCCTGTCCTTCAAGCTAGGATTGCAAGTCCAATGCTTGCATTTAACCTTCCCTGTCTGTTCATGCACCCATAGAATTTTATTCTTCATTTCAGACTTCGTTTGTATCCTTTCTTCTACATATACCCAAATCATCAGTCTTCACTTCCAGCAAAAACAAAGTGGAACCTTGGACGCCCCTCATTCTCCTCTATGCATGTACTTCCTTAATCCTGTTACTCCTGCTTCACCATGTCTTGGTCCTCTTCTTCTATCCTGAACCAGAAGTGCAGGTCTGTGTGGGGACAGCAGAGCTGTTCATTGTGTTGAATGTTGGCGGTGGCTGCAGTTGTTCTTAATTGTTCTCCCAGGTTTTATGTAAGCCAAAGGGCCATCGCTGTGCTGGCTGTATAGGAGCACTGAGACCCAGAAGCTGTGGTTCAGTTAAGTTTTGAATGTAGCATGGAAGCAGGCATAAGTGGTGTCTGCATTACAGTTTGGCCACCCGTTTTGTAGACAAGGAAGAAAAGTCAGTGGCAGACAAGTGTGGGAAGGCAACAGTAATTTTCATCAGAGCCTTAAGAGCACAGATCTGCTTTTTCTACCAGATAAGCTAAATCAGTGCAAAAATCCAAATATGTATTTCAGTCTGTTTTACATCAGTTTTACATGAACCAATCCCTCAGGGAAAAAAAAAAAAAAAAAAAGCCAGCCTTAAATTAAAATAAATTATTCTTTCTTGGGCAGGCAAGCCCCAAGCCATGTCTCTGGAAATCAGGAGTGACTACTGTCCATTAAGTGTAATGTAAATAAATGGGTTTGGCATAAGAGATGGAAGCTTCAGTTGTTGAATCTGGCCCATGAAAAGTAGTTAAAACCAAGCAAGATGAGCTGGGAATCAATCACATTAACAAGAACACAGGACTCCTATAATTGCATTCTTTGCTTGTATGTGAGAAAACAGTCACTGCTAGGCTGAAAACCTTGGTGTCTGAAGCAGAAGCACATTTGGAATCCCTTGGAAAAGGAATGGAAGTAGGCCAACTGATGAGGGGAAATAGTTGGTTTAAAAAAGCTTAATGTTGTTTCATTATTCTCTCTAACATAGAGAGCATGTATGCCCTAAGTGCAAATATATGTGTGTTTGTATATCATATGTTCAGTTATCTTCTTGTCCTAAAATCTTCTAGCCTATCACAAGTGAAAATCGATTTGGTCATTTGGTCATGTCAACAAATGACTTTAGACACCCTCCTTCCCAAATCTTCCATGTATCTACAGAAGACTCTGTCTAGTCTCCTGTTTCTCCACTAATAACTGGGTAACACACTGTAATTTCACAATTCTCTGCTTCTGGAGAATCCACTGTTTCCCCAGGAGATAACTGTTGGTTTTCTGAGCCAATGAGTACTTGTAACATATTTTACAATCTGTGATGATAGTATGTCTTTTATTTTAGCAAGGAATCATATCTTAGGTTAGGCATAGTCCATTCCTATGATTCTATAAATTTCTTGGTGATTACAGAGAATGAAAATACCAAACAAAATTAAATACAGCACAGTTGGCAGTGTTCATAGTGTCCCTCATTTGCATTGTACATTTCAAGGTATGCTTTGTTTTGGTTGCTACTTGCAGTCTTTTCATATGTGGAGTGGAGAAGATGATGCTGATAAGGGAATTTTAAGTTGATCTTGCATGTAACCACCACAGAGTTCAGCTGTTGGGTGGATTTTGTTTGTTTCTATTTTTAGTTTCATTAATTGTTGTGCAATGTTTTAATGATGAAGTATTTATTTTAGATATGGGAAAATGATTAGAATATATGAAGCTGCAATATTTTCCCACTTAAGAATCAACAGACATTAAGGATACAGTCTTTGCTTTGTTTCTTTTGTTATAGATGGATCATAGTGAGGCTTTGATAATTTTAGCTCCATTGGGGTGAGATTCTCTCCTTTTACCTTTTTTTTTTTTTTTAAGGTTAAGTGAGATGGCAGAGGCTGCCTTTTGATTGCATTTTAGGCTGCATTTTAGGTCTTGCTTTGGGTAAATAGTTCAGGTTGTTTCTGATTCAGAAATAATGCAGAAATAAGTGTTAGAATTGAGTATGATGAAGTGATAAAAAAGGAGGTGAGACATTAATTGAGAATTTTATTATCTGTGGTAAAATATTACATCTGTCAGAAGGAATTCTAGAAATGGTACTGTAGTACATGTTTTTTGAGCTCTGCAAAATCCCTTCTAGTGTCTTCTGTGGAGCTTACAAGAGGTACGTCAAGTTCCGAGTGGTTAGATATAGTGTAATATTTTCATTACAATTTAATCCTTGGGTTCCCCAGAACATGATATAAATTTAAGATACTAAAATTCATTACTCCATGGCTACTGTACTGTCTAGATTACTTCAGCCCTGTTATAGGTAGGTCTGAAAGAAGGCAAACAAATTTTTAGTTGAGTGAAATTCAGCTGTCCTGTTTACATTTACAGTAAGCGAATATTAGAGAAAACTGTTTATTATACAAATGTCCTTTCAGACTGTGCTAATTTAGTTATAAATGTGTTTGAAACTGACGTCTGCTTTCCTCAGGTTAGAACTTTAGGTTCAATTTTGAAATCCTGAAAAAATATTTGAAACCAGTATTGATCTTACCCATACTGAACAGCTTTAACACTGTCAGTGTTAAACCATCAGGCTAGATCAAGTTTTATCAAAGTGTTTTTATTTGTATATGACACCTTTTTCAAGCCAGTACATTGTCAAACTGTTCTGTTCTTGAAGATAACTCTAAAGAAGTTAAGAAACTTGGCTGCCATGTTATGCAGAAAATAGCTCAGTATTTTTTGCAACTTAATGTATCATTTTATACTTAATTTTTAGTTATGATAGTGCCCAGAAGCTCCACATACAAGGCTCTAACATGTCAGGCCTGTAACAGAACAGCTTTTTCTGCACACAGTTTACAACTGAATTACAAAACAGAAGATAAATTTTCCAGTAGGCAAATACAAGAAAAATGAGAATTATGAGAGAGACTTAAGACCTCTGTGAATACTTCACCTAAGGAAAATTTCCATATAAAATGTGAGAAAGGGCAGAAAGCATCTTGGAATGCCTTTTGCATTACATGTTTTAAAGGGCATCATATGAGAAAGCATAGTGCAGGTCAATAAATTGATCCTCAAGGTGAAGATCATAAAATCATTAGCAGGAAAAAAAGCCCATATTCTGCATCATGATAATGTATAAGAACAGTTATATAGAGGAGAGACATTAATTCATTCTCTTGGCTATAGACTGTTTAATTTGTTACTGTGGTTTTAACTCTTCATAGCTTTATGTTTTATGTAGTGGTTGCATTACTATTTTAAGACAAAAATGAAGTGTAGAATGCCAGCAAGTTTATCTAATGGAGTCAGTGAAGTGATTTGCAACCGGCTTTTATTAAAAATGTACTGAAGTGGCCTTCAATTTATTAAATGACCTGTGCATTCAAGGTAGATTGAATTATTGTAAATTACAGTTTCTCCACTAAATAAATTTCTTTTATCTTTTATCTTTGTGCAAGTGAAAAAGAAAACCAAACCTTTAAAAACCTTGAATTTTTTGTTTTGTATTGGTTGTTTTGTTAGTAGCATTTTAAGGGAATTAATTTACGTATGTGTAATTTAGACTAAGGGACTGATCACAGCAACAAGTCTCTGATTCAGATACATTCTGATGCCCTTCACAAACCAACATATAAGTATTTAAATGACTAATATATTGAAAACGCACAACTTAAGTAAGAATTAAATTCCTCATCTAATTGCATTTTTATGTTTTCTGGTTTACGTTTTAAGTCTATCCTGCTTTTCTAACCTGAATATATAATGTACTTTTAAGTTTTGGTTTCTGGTGTTTCTTCTTTTGGCATGAAATTTTGCATTTTAACTAGAAGGAGGTGAAAGATTTGCTAAGTGAACTGGTAGCAAGTTGGTTAAAGCTACATTGACTGCCCAAGGAATTTTATGTGATCATTCATCTGCACAATAACAATCTCTATCTGTGTAGAACAGCAATGTAGCCTCTTCAGCACTGGAGCTTTAGGTAAGGTGAATTGCTTACATTCACAGATACAGTTGTGAGAATGCTTTTTCAAAGCACAAGGCTAGAAATGAGAGAATACAGTAAGAATTAACTGTTATCCTTTTCTTTTTAAACTACTTTGTATATTTGTGCCTTTTTTTAACTACTCCACCTGTTTACCTGTCTACCTGTAATTATTCAGTCATCTCTTAACACCCATTGCTGGAAACGGCCATGAAGATCTTTAGGTTTTCGTCTGTGATGTCTGTTGGCTTCAAACAATAGCAGTTTGAATATCTTGTTTAATTGGAAATCTGAGACCTATCTAAAACCTTATCTTCAGATTCCAAGAGCATTTAGAATATGACTGAATATGCTTAAACTGAAAACGTTGGAGCATTCTTCCATTGGCCATTTCTACTAGATATTTAGTGTGCATTTATTAGTTGAAATAATCTTCACTCCTAAGGTTATGCTGATTTCCTTGCCACAATATCTAGTAAGTTTTATTGTTTCTTTCAGATGAAAACTGGCAATTTTCTTAGGAATTTTTAATGGTATTCTAATTTGTAAATTAATAACCTGTCTTTATTAAGACAGACATTTCTCTGTTCTTTTGTAGCTGTCTCACAAAATTTCTGCTGAGTTTATCTTTAAGCACCTGGATCATACTGTTTGTTATATTAAACAATAATAAATTCAACTCATATAATTACTTACGGTCTGAAAATACTGATATTCAGAGAAGGCAGAAACATTGGTTTTGATGTGTCTGCAAATTCCACTGTGTGTGTAGATGCAGGAACAGTTTAGGGGTGGCAGTACTTTTGCCTTTATCCATAATTTGTTTTTTACTCCCATGTTCATCCGAGGCTTGAAAAACAAGGAATGTGCAGTCATTCTTTAGCATTTTCATTATGATCAGTAAGTCCTGTTTGCTTATTTACCTTAAGAGTTTTGCTTCTTTGATTGGAGTGGTTGGGGTACAATCCTTTTGTTTATGTGTATGACTGGAGCAGTTGGCTGCCTTCACTGATGAACACATCCCCTTTTCGAGGGAGCTTCATTCCAGATCAATAATAATTTCCTCACTCTTTTCCAAGAGGATGTAATTTCAGAATATTTATCTGACATCAGAGATTAGAAAACACCCTGTACTCAGGCTCCGTGGGTAAGACTGAATTCCAGTTTCTTTCTGAAGGTTTATAAGTCTTCTGCTTGTGTACCTGCTAGCACTTACAAGACTCCACCCATTAATCCCTATGCAGGACAGACACCTGCTCACTGGATATATACAGGGACTAGTAGAAACTGAAATACTGCCACTTCCTTGAGGCAGCAATGTTTTAAGAAGCTTAGATAAGCCACTCACTTCAGTAAGGAAATTCATCAGCTATGCAGGGAACAGTATACACTAGCCTTCTATTATGATGACCAGTGATGATGGTTTAGCCAGCACTATTCCTATCAGTATTGCAGGTGTCACCAAAGCACCAGTGTTGTCACCAGTGACAGATCAGACAGTGGTAGTGTCTCTGACAGTTGCATGTCTTAATGCATGTTCTGTGTGGAAAGGTTTTAAAACACGTTGAGTGTTCAGAAAAAGATGGAAGGAAAGTATGTGAGTGTGTGGTTCTGAATTCTGTGTATCCTGGGATGCAAGGTATTTGCCAAGAGTAAAAATAAAACCTAATCCTGATTAATCAGTTCTTAAGGCTCCCAATATCATTTTTGCCTTAAACCCTGTACTGGATTTCTAATTATGCCTGATGGGCTTTCCAGAGGAGATTTCTCAGTTTTTTGAGGCATCCTTTGTATTCATTTCTTTACAGATGGTTTCTTTACAGTGGGTGCATACTATGAAAAGACAGTGATCTGATTTAAACACTGTAAAATAACTAATTCTAGTTATTTCAATTGGAAGGCCAAAAGGTTTAATTTTGTTTATTTGATTTCAATTCAGCTTTTCTTTTCCACAATAAAAAAAATTTAATTCATTTATGCATCAAAACATACTTACAGATAAAAATGCCATTTGATTTCTATTTGTTACTTCTTTCTACTAGCAAAAGGTCTTCAGCACCTTTACAAGTTCTCTTTCTTACTTAATGAGGTTCCTAATTTTTACACTCTAATGTATTATTATTGTTTATGTTTGTTAAGATGGTGTTGTACAAAAAGGAATTTAAACTAGTGAACTGTTTCATGGGGATGTATCAGTGCGTTATATAATTTTGCACTAAACTTGGTTGGTTTATAAATGCCTATATATTGACAATGATTGGAGAACTGCGATATATTTTGGTTCATCATGGTGCAGATTTTATCAAAGTTAGCTTAACAGGTGACCACTTACTTAGGTTAAGTTTTTTTTAATAATTGCGAATAACTTAATTTTAAAGAAACAATGCATTCTTTTCAGGGCCAAGAACTTCCCCAAATTTGGCACTGTCCCATGATGAGGTGTACTTTCCTTTTCGTTTGCTGTTTTTAGTAGCAGAGATTACTTTGTCTGGGAACATTATTGAAAAAGAAGAGCAAGAGATGTTTATCACGTGGCTGTGCCACCAGGGCTCACACAAAGACCCCCTCTGTCTTGGCTGAGCCATTGTGAGAGGAACAGGCACTGTGGAGTCTCTCATTGTATGACATTCCTTTCAAGATTTGTGGGGGCTAGGACCACTTTTTCAGGCATGCAGTAAGTAAAAATAGAATTATTGCATCTGTTAGTTTCTTTATTTTTATTAATCTCTGTTAGTTGTAAGAATGCATAACTGAAAAAAAATGAATACTAGAATTTCAGGGGCTGCATCTCTTTTCTCACAGTCTTGCATTCATCCACGTATATGGGTTTTTTTCAGCCATAACTTCATTTTTAGATTATATCTGGTACCTTTCTCAGATGTTTGCAAAAGTTTGCATTCTGATCTGTCATGAGAAACAGGTTCAAAAGCTGTGTATCATTTTGATTTTTATCTGCATCTTTGGGAAGCCTGAATTGCCAATTAAAAAAACTGAAGTTCAATGAAAATCCTCCAGCAGATACCAGTTGCTTTGCCTCCTACAGCTCAGAGAAAGAAATCTTACTGTATACTTTAGGTAGGGAGTGGAATAAGGTCCATATGCACTTGACCCTAATCATGATTAAAAGAATTTTAGGATGGTAAACAGCACATGCTGCATTTCAGACATGAAATTTGACAGTAGATAAATAAAACTCTCAAGAATGATTCCTGCCTTTGTACACCAACTTACTCCCTTTACTATTTTAGATTTCAGCTGATAGATCTAGTATTTTCTGTCCCAAGTTCAGAAGGTGATGTTTTTCTTTAACAGCCCTCCATTCAGTTTAGATTGTTTTCTGACTGCCAGCATTAAAATCATGTACTATCATTTTAATATCCAACATGTGTGATTACAGTGGGGCAAATCATTAGCAACACTTTATTTTTCCACTTATTATCTCTAGCTGTGGAAATGAAATAATCATAGAATCATCAGGATTGGAAGAGAGCTACAAGATCATCCAGTGCAACCATCAATCCAGCAATGCCACTTACATCCCTAAACCACTAAATTACATCACACAGTGCCAGGTCCAGATGCCTCATGAACACCTTCAGGGATGGTGACTCTACCACCTCCTTGGGCAACTTATTACAGTGCTTGACCACCCTAAGAGTGAAGATTTTTTCTAATACCAGAATGTCCCCTTAAGAGAGATCTCAGCTTAAGGTCATTTCCTCTTGTTCTCTCATAGTGGCACATTTGAAGAGATGGTGCGTCCTTGTCTAGATTAGTTAATCAAAGGTATTTAAAATCTAGAGATCTTTGCAGTTTTGTACTGTCTTCTACTTCATTCAGCTGGACTTTTCTTGAATTATAAAAATGATGTTTCATCCTGTCAAAGCAGAATTCAAGATCAAAACACTTCTGATGATGTTCTAGCTGGTGACAGCTTGACAGGTTTTTATCCCTGTGGCTGAAAATGTTATGTATCTAGTTTAACCCATGAACAGCAATAGATCTGGTTTTCAGTTCTGACCTGTACATAAGTCTGGGCTATGTGTTGGTGTTTGTTATCCTAATTTGAATTAAGTCTTAATTGTTCTACAAAACAAGAAATATTAGTGCATGCTGAGGCTGGTCATCCATTTTTATCTGCAATGGTATGATGGTTTCATACCTTCATATATATGGAAACTGTATTGCTGTGTTCTTTCATCTATGCTCATTTGATGCATGAGAAGCAGAGGTATTCATTAAATAAAGAGGGAATGTACTTCTGTCCATAGAGTAGAATTACAGGTTGTCAGTTTATCCTGAGGGCTAGTTCATCTGTTCAATGGGATTCCGTGGTGCAGGCTTTTACAGACATTATCTGCAAAAATAAATACTGTTCCTCACCTTTGGGGAAAGAAACTGTGAAATGGGGGATGATAGCTGCAACAATAGTGAGTCAGAACAGCTCTCCCTTTCACAGAGGCAACAGTGTAGCAGATTTCATGAGCAGATATGTTATTGTAACTGTAGATATGCTCAGAAAAAGTCTATCATCAAACTGATGGTATTCCATGGACAGCAAACCCCATTACAGATTTATTTGCTTCTAATGTTGAAATGCCAGTGTTCCGGGAAATTTGAGTTCTGCTTCATTACAAGGCATACTGCAACTTCTGCAACTTCTAGTTTCCTACACATGCACAATTTCTAGTTTCATACACACCATAAGACAAAATGAATTCTAGCTAGAATTGTCTCAGGAGGGTAGAAAGCTAACATTTCTCTCAGCTTCCTCAGCTTCTTATTCTGCTCCTATCCTGCTGACCAGAGAGAATGAATAACAGTAGGAAATAAAGGTCAAGTAAAGGTACACAAATCCGAAGTTATATTACCTGAAAGCCCATTCATTTGCTGCTTTGAGTGTTGTTGTCAAGTTGCTCTTCACAGGTAGAAGAAATTCTGTCTGTAGTTCGGAGGGAAAAAAAGGTTCTTTTTAAAGATAGTCTTAACCCTACCAATGAAGCAAATTCTTAGTTTGGTACATTCCACAAAACTTTTTTCTTTAGTCCAAGGCTTATGATTATGTGTTGGATCATGTTTAATTTGTTTCATCTTCTGCTAGGTGGTTTTCTTCTTGGCCTTTTGTCATCCAATATGACATTGAAGAGCTCTTAAAAGATGGGAGGGAGGAGGGGAGGGTTTGCAACCGTAGTTACCAGGAAGAGATTCCACTCCTGCCTTTGGCAACTTAATACTCTTTTTGCCAGTTTTAACCACAAAGTCCTATCTTCGACAGAATTACACTTGCAATAGTGGAATTGGGTAGTGTTGCATTAGAAAACATTAAGCTTACAGCCTCTTCTGGCTTGTATTTTTATATAATTCAACACAAAGTAATGTTGAGACCCCATCTTAAAAATATTTTTCTTAAGTTTTCTCAGGCTTCTGTTAAAAACAATCCGCTCTGGAAAAGTAGAAAATTAATTTCATAGATGTTTCAGTCAGGAACAGAAAATCCTTTCAAACTGTCTTCACATCAGTGTCCTTAGTGACCTCTCTGGAGCTTCACGGGGTCAAACGATCTTCATAAGACTATTCAAATAAATTGTTGTGTAATAAATGTTAATTTTGTATCATATGGTTGAACTAAGAAAGACTGCACCATGTGTTTTAGAATGGATGCTTCTTTGATATGTTGGATATGAGGACCACCAGTATTTTTTTTGAGTGAAAGCTTAGGACACGTCTCCAGGCACAGGACATTGCAAAAGAGTATAACAGTAGCTATTCTATTCTGCATGAGCTCCTTCACACAGACACATTTTTTCATGTGTTATGAGAGTTTTTTTCTGCTTTGCTTAATCTACATCACTCTTAGCTTGACATGAAAGGGTTTACACAGAAAGCTGTTATGGAATATCAGTTATTTCCTCTGTCCATACAATCCTATGCTGAGAGACATTATAAGCTTAACTATAAGTTTAATCCAGAAGGCAGGATTTTAGCAATGGATTGAATGATTGATTACCATTATGAAATACCAATATTACATGTTGCAATGCTTGAATTTTATGACAAGAAAGTTGCTATTAGAATTCTCTCAAAGTTTAAAAAAAAATTACCCATGGACTAAAACGAAAGAATGGGAAAAACTTTGTGAAAGGTGAAGTGGCTGAAACTGTTTAACAGTTATGAAATAGGATTATTTTGAGAATTGATTTTTATTAGAGAATAATTATTTGAAACTAGTTTCAAAACCACTGGCAGTGACAAGTTCTGGTTTCCAAAGGTAAAGCTGGGAGACTATGGCATTCGAGGGATGAGACATCTTCCTAGCAGTGCAGATCTCAATCTCTTTTCTAGTTGATTGTTGGGAGGGGTTTACACCAATCTCCTCTTTCTTTTTTAAGTGCACTGAGACTATGGAGGGATGGGTGGGTATTCTATTATGAATCTTGTATTTGTTCTGAATACAAGTGCTTTGAGTGTAAACTGTCAATTAATACATACCGCTAATCAGAAACCAGATCCTAGTCCAAGCTCCTGTTACTATCTGTTTATAACATAATGACAAGCAACAGGAGAGATTAAAAGCACCAAATGCACTCTAATGTGATGGTAAGGATACTTTGCAGAAAGAAAGATGATTTAATCACCTCCGGAAGAAGCAAGAATCAAAACCTGTCTCATGCATTCACAGTTACTACTCTAAGGTACTGGATTTTGAATGATTTAGCAGTGGTACATATTGTAGCCATTCTTTTTGTTTCCTTGTATGCCAGGTATGTGTCGTTTCAGCCGGAATTAATGGGGGATTCTGAGAGAGAAGTGGAAGAGATTGTTGTCAAGAAACTGAAGATAAAAAATTTCTTATAGGCTTTCTGTGGACACTTAAGTAGAAAACTGCAAGGTCCATGAAGAGAGAAATATATTAAAGATATAAGTTAGTGTTTGGGCTTGTAAATGGTTTGTTTGTTTGTTTGTTTGTTTGTTTGTTTTAATATTACACATTGTGATAACAGTGGATTATGACTAGTGCATGACATCTGAAGTCTGGATAACAGAGAAATCAAATATGAGCCTCAGCATTTGTGCAAGGCTTCTGTCTTCAGAAGACTTCTGTAATCTTAACATATATAGGTGGTGTGTCAAATTTAGTTTTGCTGCATTTTGCTGATTGAGTGGGATGAACCAGGCTGTGTTTTGGAGGGTAGCGTTCATGCCTCCATTCAACATTGATTCTGATTTCCTTTCTATACAAGAGGATTCTTGCTCAGGGAAAACAGGTAGTAGAAAACAAAAAAGGCAAAGCATACATAAATAAATGCAAAACATACAGAAATAAACTATTTTCTCCTGCTTTTTTACTGTAATGCTTTCAACCTGAAGGTTTGTTTCCTTGTCTCAGTCAAATTATTTTGACTTCTCTTACATAATTTAAAGGAGTAGAGATAGGTTCCACCTCAGTTTTCATACAGGTTTCATATATAGAAGCCAAAGGAGATGCCTCATCTTGCAGAACACCTTCTCATCTTGATCATGTCTCATTATATTCTTACCTGTCTTGGCAGATGATCATCCACTCCTCCACTAGAGGTCTTTGGTAGAGGTTCTCATTCACTGTTCAATTTGGAGGCATTCTTCTGTCCTTTCCACTGTAGACAGTGGAAATTCTTACGAGGATTGAATTCCAGTTACATTCCTGTAAAGGGAACCTGCATTTTTCTTAGTTATGGATCCATGACATGCTTCTCTACCTGCACTTTCCTGTTCTATCTCAGTGGTGGTGCATTCCACTCCCCCCATCTTTTCCAGGCTGCAGTGAGAACCTTCCTTTCTGATCTCTTCCCTGGTTTCCCATGTTTAATGTTCTAGATTAGTGCACCTGGTTTCCTGATCATATTAGACAGATATAATCCTTGTGTCAAAATTTCTGAATAGTAACTTTTGAAGCGCTAATCAAACAAACTTGATTAAAACAAACTTGACAGAAGTCTAGTGGAACAGAAGTCTCAAAGAAAAATCAAGTTTCTACAACCTTACTGGTTAGGTTCACAGTTAGGTGAATGAGGCCCACCTTATCTCTTCCTTGATTTGTTGGACTTCAGCTTTCATCTGTTCCAGCTATGCAAGCATCCCTACAAAGATCTCTCCTGCCCACACAGCGTGAGCCATTAACGTCAGTTTTAATGGTCTGGGTCAAAATCCTTTGTTTTTACATGTTCCTGTACTAGAGGGAAACAAGTGGAGATTCACCCTGATCACAAAAATCTGATGTAAAACTTGTGCCCATTCTTTCCTAGTAAGCGGTGGCATATCTTTATATACCTACCTTACTCGCTTCATCTTGTTCAAGTGCTGTAAACTCTCAAGAGGTGCTCAGCTTTTGTAGTGTCCCAAAAAGTCCTGTGATAACTACAGCAGTTGCTAAAATAGAAAAGCTTAATAAACATATCCCATTTCAGTTTTTCTTTCATAAGCTGTTTTTGTTATCTCCATCGATTTTATGCTGTGCAGTGTACTTCTCTGAATCTTTCTCTACTTCTTACTCCAGTGTTCATTCTTTCCTGGTTCATCAAATACCCTCTGTCACTATCCATACGTGTAGTATCATGACACTGTTTATCTAACTTCTTGCCTGTGATGGCTCCTTTTGCTATTTTGTTGGAGACAATGCAATACTGGTTTTGTCTCCTTCAAGAATAGCATCACATATTAATAGAAAGAAAGTTGGCTCAGGACACTTCTTAGCACCTTAGACTGGACAGGTGACTGTTAGTGTTGGGGAGGTGAGACAAAGAGCCACACAGCAAATTACCTGGGCTACACCTATAGGAATCAGTATTGCTCCCTGTCCTTAATGCCTCTGAACAGCTGTTAAGGCTGAGATGTGTGAGTTCTGTACTGCAGCAGAAACTAGTTTTCACTCAAGTGTGAGATGCTTACAAACACAGTGACTAAAAGTAAGATTATAAAAAAACAGGTAATTACTGGCTCATTTTCACGTTTTACACCAGTTTTAAATAGCATGTGTTCTTCTTTCTCACATTAGTATATGTATAACACATAAAAATAGCTATCATCTGTAATGCATATTTTACATCCATACATATGTATATACGTATCTAAATTGTTAATTTTAACTCGAGATCTCCCCTGATACATTTTGGGGCTAAGATTGAGTAGGTATTCAAAGCAGTTCTCAAAGCAGCCTCCTTCTCCTTCCCCTCGTACTTCGTCTTGTTCCCTCTTCACACGTGAATTGGGAACTTCTGAGATCTGCTCCGCATTCAACCAAATAACGTAGAAATGCAGCAGGTACCACGTTCCTGACCCCGGGGTCTGCCTTCGCGCCCGCGCTTCTCCGCCCAGGGAAGGCGGGAGCCTCCGCACTCGCTGCGGGCGCTGCCCTAGGGGGCTGGGCCGGGCCCGGGGCGCCGCTTTGCTCCTCGCCTGTCGCGTTCACTGGAAGTTTCTCTCTGTTCTCGGGCGGGCGGCGCGGGCGCCCCATTTTACGTCGGCCAGGATTGAGGTGCTCGCGTTCTGTCGCCCGCAGGCTCCTGGCAGTGTGGGACGCACCGGGGAAAGGCGGACGGCAGCGCCGGCGGCTCCGAGGCGGCCCGGGCGGGCGGAGCCGTGCCCGGCGCTAGGACCCAGCAGGACGCGAGGCGGCTCTTCGGGCCGGATCACAAATTCGCCGTGACTCAGTCGCTGCACGGCGCGGAGGCAGCGGCAGCAGGTCGGTGTTGTACGTCAGTCCGGCGACTGCTGGGGTGCTTGGGGGCACGAGAGCCGGAGCGGACCGGGCACTGGCCGCGCCCCTTCCTTGGCCCGGCCTTCCTTCCTCTCCGCCCGCCCCCGCCCGGGCCTGCCGCGCCGCCAACAGCGGCCGCCTGTTGTCTGTTTTGCAGACAGCCAAGATGGAGTACGAGTGGAAACCCGACGAGCAGGGGCTCCAGCAGATCCTGCAGCTGCTCAAGGAGTCACAGTCTCCGGACACCACCACGCAGAGAGCCGTGCAACAAGTATCCTTGGCCGAGGCTTGCGGGGCCCCGAGAGGGGGCCGGGGGCGGCCGAGGGCGGGCGGGGGGAGCGTGGCCTGCGCGGTAGCGGGGCCGGCGCTGCGGCAGCCGGGCCTCCCCGGCCCGACCCGGCCGCGGAGCCGCCGCAACGCGGGGGGCCGAGCCCTGGTCTGAGCGGGCGGCCGAGGCGCGGCGTTTGAACAGCCGAGGCGGCCTGTGGGCCGCGGGGCCGCCTTCACCCGGCGGGCACTGGGCACCTGTTGCGAGCCCGCAGCCAAGGGCCGCGTTAGGTTTGGCCGTTGGAGGATTTATTTATTTATTTATTTATTTTCAAAGCTTGTGCTCAGGGCCGTCTCCGTCGGTATCCGCCGCTCTTTCGGGTTCCCCCGCCCAGCCCCCAGGGCGGCCGGGCGGGAGCGGGGCCTTTGGCCCAGCGGGTCCTGCCGGGCGGACCGGGGCTGACCCGCGCGGCGTGCCCGCTGTCCCCGCGGCAGAGAGGCGGCGAGCAAGGGCCTCTCGGAGTAATCCGGCGTCGGGATTCGAGGTGAAAGCCGTGGCTAGGGGGGGTAGCGCCGCGGCGGAGCTGCTGCCTGCGCGCCCTCGTGAGCCTGCTGGCTCTGACACTGCGCATTTCGGTACGTGGTGAGAATGTTTTTATTTGCCTAGAAGCCTGATCTTGAGGCGCTGCTCGTTAAAATTAATGAAAAAGGGGAGATCTGCAGTACGCGGCTTCTTGTGCTGCTTTGCGGTACATTTGGTGTTAGTGTAGTGGATTTGGGGGTTTTTTACCCTTGCCCCCTCCCTCCCTTCGCCCTGCCCCCTACACTCAAGAGACCCCCCCCCCCGGTCTCTTGACTGTAGAAGTAATGAATAGCAAGGTTTTAAGGAGAAAAGTTTGAGGAAGCAAAACTTTAAGACTAATAGAAGCATAGGCCTGAAAAGGTAAAGGCCTCATGTATTGTCTCCTGCTCCTTGAGCTAGCCATAAGTGCTTTGAAATATCTAGAAGTGCTGAAATTCTATGAAGGATATGAGTTTGTCATCTGGATCCCTTTTTATTTAAGGCATTTGCTTGAAGGTCTTGTGAAAGAAAACACAAAGCAACAGAATTTATTTAAGTAGATAAGAACATATGTTTGTCTGTATATATTTATATTATTTTGAGAGATTAGCTTTAAGCCAAATTTGCTCCGCTTCTAGACTTTTGTAGCAAATGCTGTGAAGATCAGGAAGGCTTCTGCTCCTGTCTGAAAGGTGATGGTCGATTTCATCTTGATCATCTAGTTCTTTCAGGCGTGTTTTAAGTTTTTAAAATGTGATTGCTTTCTTTGAAAAACCTTTAACAGAAGAGTCCAAAGAACTAGTATTCTGATAATGCTCCAAGCTAAAACTAGTGCTCTTCAGTATCTAAAATACCATTGTCTATAGAAAAGTGTTTATAGTGCAGCTTTGGTGTAAAATTACGTTTTAAAGCTCTGCTTTAAATAATTTAATAACATCTGGTTTGTTTTTGCACTATAGCATCATATATGCAGGATGGGCAATGTAAGTGATGCTGTTTGTCTTGAAGATGGATAGAACTTGACTGAACCAAAGTCCTGTCAACTGATGTTTATAAGTCTTTTTAAGTGGTAGGGAAAACTCTCTGTTGTGTTGGTACCTGTGCTTTCAGTAGGTCATCATAAGCTGGCTCATAAAGGTTAGAGAAGTGGGGTAGTTTTAGCACTGTGTTATACATCAGTTTGGGAAAATGATCTAATACAAATTGACAGACCATGTCCCTTAATGAAAAAAAAAACAAAACAAAAAACCCCAAACCACAAAACAAACAAAAAAACCCCAACCAGCCAAACAAAAAACCCAAACCAAACAAACAAAATAAGCCCCAAAAATTTATGCCTGTACTTTGAGACTGTTTTCAAACACACACTCAGAAAATCCTGTGATGGCTGTTTGGCATGTAGAATGCTATTTAGTAGCATGTCCAAGCAAGGTAGTGATTAATGATTTCAAATTCAAAGTACACCTAGTCCATAATTTTTTGTAGAAAAATCCCACAAACTGTTTGTTGATTCTGTAATGCTCTTTCTTTTTGATACTATTTTAGCACACTTGGATGTTAAGATGTCAGATTCAATGAAGTGGGGAGTATAGGTTAGCTGAAACCCTTTTTTAGTAAAGCTACAAACTGGTAGGGTTTCAGATATTTTTCAAATTAAGTTATCATATGTTTCATGGAGTAAAAAAGAAAAAGGTGGGTGAAGAAGTTAAGAACAGTGGTCTAAGAGTTAGTCTTAGTTTCTTAGACCAATTAAGTGGTTTTTAATTAAGTTTCTGTTAAATACTGGTCTTTCTGTTCTTCTCCTTTCTAATACTTTTTGATCCATTTAAATACACAGTTGTTGGGAATATTCAACTGCCTGTTTTGGTGATAAGTTTTTACAGATATTTTTAAGGATCTGTTAAATTTTGGTCTGTCCGTGGATGTTTTTTTTTTCAGACTTCCCCGTAATTAAAAGCTATTGCTTCAGTAAGAAAATTGCAGAAACTGTAAGTTGTTCCTACTCGGTATATTGTGAGCTTATAGTCACAGCTGGTTGAAGTGGTATCACAGTACATTGCAAATATAACAGTCTTTGTATCCAGAAAGCTATAAATGTTGTATGTGAAGATTCAATTTTCCTTAACAGTTTCTCTCTTCAGAAACTAGAACAACTCAATCAGTATCCAGATTTCAACAACTACCTGATTTTTGTTCTCACAAAGTTGAAGTCTGAAGGTAAGTTCTTGACATAGTGGCTCTTTTATTTTACTTTTTTTTTAGCTTTTTAAAAAAGATTTATATCACTTAGCTTCAAAGAAATAGAAAGCGGCCTCTAGTCAGTTTGCTGGTTGGTTGAGCTCCATAGTCATGTAGAACTCACGCGCTCAGGAGTCCTTGTGGATTAAAAAATCTGATAACTTATTGGTACTTGTATTATTAGCCTTAGAATGGAATCAATTCATAATGTCCTATGAAATCTTCTGAAAAATGTTAGTGCATCATACCTGTATTGGACTGCAGTTAAGTTGTGAAATAACTGATGAATCAAGACTATATACATTATAAAATATGCCACTAAGTTCAATTATGGCAATGATCTCCATAGTAATGAGATTGCTAAATGCTTTGAAGACTACCTGTTTAGAGTTGTGCGAAGATATGTCATAATCTTCATTCTGAAGTTTTAATTGTAGTAAAATACTGTTATAAATCATGTTGTTTTATTCTTTTGGACATTACAGTACAGACTGCATATGGCATGGTGTGTAGCTTCTACCAGCTGGTAAATTCAGTCAATTCCTTCATGATCAGAGTATGTGAAAGATCTTTTCAATGTACTACAGCTATTGTTTTGAGATGTCTTTGATAGAGAAGGAAAATTCATTTCAAGATTTGCTTTAGCACATCTGTCTTCTTTACATTTGTTTGAAATCATTGTGTTTGGTTGGTTGAGTTGATTCCTAGGTTTTTTTCCGTAAGTGTTCTGCTACTAGTGCTTTTTCTGCCTTTTAGTGTTCCATATCTTTCTTTGTGAATGCTTGCTGTTTTCCCTTTGAATTAGATTTTACTTACATGCAGTCCTGTAATGTTTGAAGAATTGTCAGAACCATTTGTCTACATTTTAACTGGTGTTTTGGTTGTATCAGCTTACTTCAGGAAGAGGGAAATGGAAGATTAAAGTATGTTTTCGTGTTTGAAGGCTAGAGCATATCTCAGTGCTTTTGTGTGTTCTGTGTAGGAAGTTGCCTAATAATATGTAAAGTCTTAGGGGTGTAGCTTAAGTCTGAGAATGTTTTCAAGACCTGAATCAAACAGGATACTGAATCTTTGAGTAAGATGCCAGTGTAGGTACATGATGTCCTTTATATCTTATACCATACTGAAAAATGAAAAATGAAAAGCAAAGTAGGTCCAGTAGTGGGATATGGAGTCTGTACAATGGATGTGACAAAGAAGGATGTTTCATTTTGGGTTTTTGTTCATGAATTTGTTTTCTGACACTAATACAACTTGCTAATTTCCCTTTCTTTATTTACACTTGAGCCTGAGGTTCTAGATTCTCACAGATACTTGGTGTTCAGTGGTATGTCAGGATCTCTCTTCCTAACAGAACTACTTTGGTTATCCAGTAGTCATCTTTTCCCTTCCTAATGTTTAATCACATTGACCTCTGTGGAATTCGATAATGAGTAGGAGATGCTAGCTGTTACAAAATGGTTGTGTTAAGCTGTTTTATATGAGAGGAGAAAGCAGGTTCCGGCAGGTTGAGGGGCCAAGTGAGTTGGGAAGAAGCAGCAAGTGAACTTCCAGGGAGAGGTGTTTGGGATCAGATTACACTGATACCTCTCACAAATGTATCAGATCTTTTGTGAGGCTGCTGAAAAACATCTGTTACTTTGGTGATGCTCTTGTTCTGCATCATGGCATTTTTAGGGTCATAGCCTTTTGTCCAAAGCAACTGTTTTTTAGCTTTGTATTTTCTATTTCTGGAAATGTGCAGAATATTGAAGGTACCATGACCAAGACTGGTGTTGGTGTTTTTCATAGTGCTTGCTGAATTCTAAATATCCTGTTGCCTTGCTTGAGTAGGACTAATGAAGAACAGCAGAAGACTGTTGATTGGATTTGCTTTGAATCCAACCAATAGCTCTTCACCTTCCCTCATGCTCAAGTAAGGTAATGAGACTGTTAGAACTGCTGGTCAGCAGCTACAGTACTTTTGTATCTGCATTTGCACCAGTAGATGTGATGAGCTCATCCGGGTAGGTAGCTGTGTTCAGTACAACAAAGGAAGCATTTTATTTTTTTCTCTTCTGAAGCAGGTTCTGTTGATTGTCTCTACAGCCTTGCCACAGACCAAAGCATAGGTATTCATAGTGTTAGACATTCATGTTTTTATTGTGGCCATAGTATCACAGCAGAAGGAGCAATGAAAATAGGTTTACAACATCTCTGATAGCTTATTCAGTAAACATTAAGGTATTTTGGTAGTCCATGAGAAAAAGATCTTGGCTTGATAGCGCATGGAACTAACCTTTGATTCCGTTTTTGCTACTGTTGAAACTTCTGCCTAGAAATTTGTGCTTGAGGATACATTTAGGTGAAAGCCCTGGAAGGTAGAAATTATGTCATTTGGTTGGTTGAAATATGTGTTAAATAGTATCATTCTACTGCAGTGAACATTGGAGGAATTAATCTTGGACCTGAGTCTTATCCCTCTGTGAGCAATTAACTTTGCAAGGAAACTTCTTTTGCAACAAAAAAACTTCATTTGCAAAACTGGCTGTCTCTGAGTCCTGCCTTTAAGTTACTTCGGTAAATCTTATGTGTAGGAAATTTGCTTTGTTTTAGCACCAGAGAGTTATTACAATTCAGTTGAAAAAACTGTTAAGCTTCTTTTCCTCTAGTCTTAGTTCCATCAGGCTTCTGTTTCTGAATGCCTGTGACTTTCAGTTTAAGATCTATTGTGGTAGTCCTACATGTAAGTAGGGATTTTCTTTGTTTTGTTTTTAAATTCTTCTGGGCCCTATAAAAGCTTGTTAAGTTTGGGTCTTCCTGGAAGCAGGAATGCCCTGATACCATTTAAAAAGTGAAAATATATGGCCTGGTTTGCTGCTAGACCATGACCATGCCCAAGCTTTAAGCACTTAATTTTGTTCTTCTTGGTTTTTTGAGTTTGATTTTTTGGGATTTTTTTTGTTTGCTTGTTTGTTTTGTTTTGGGGGTTTTTAGGTTTTTGCTGTTGTTGTTGGGATTTTATTTGTTTGGTTTGGTTATTTTAAACTTAATGTGCATTTCTAAAGATAGTGTTGTGAATCTGGATGAACCCCAGTGTTAAAAATACCACAATATGAAAAATGTTGAGGAAAGAGCATTCAGTCAGACCATAGGCAGGCTGATGAAATAAAATAAGATCCCAAGCCATTAAAGTTTAAGATGTAGATCTCTAGAGTGTAGTTCCCATGAAGGGTGGTGCTCAGAGATCTTGCTTAGGTAGCTAAGACAGAGTCCAGATTAACTGAAAAGTGTCTGAATGAAAAAAGTGTTACTTTGCTAATTTATCTCTAATTGAAAATATTACTTATAGGCACTGTTAGTGTAGTGGTTTCTTCTTGGATTGTAAGGTAAAAACCCTCATAGATAATGTAATGACACTGCCCTTTCCTTAGTGCTGGATCTGTGGGTTTCCTCTTCCAGTGTCCCTTGAGTTGAGCTCAGAATCCTGTAGTCCTCTGTATTCTGTTAATAATTTGCTTCCTGAGTGTGTGGATGTTGCTTCTGCTTCTCAGATAATTTTTGGATTTTATGTGTGGTTCACTGAAACAGTCCAATGCTACATGGAAGCATCAGTTCTGCCTCTGTTGTTTCTTTTTTCACTTAACTGCAGCTTCTCTTTGTTCCAAGTCATGCATCTAAATTCCCCTTTCCTTGTTAGCATTTTTGTGTCCCTAGTCCAAGTATGTTTCTTTGAAGGAAAGTATGAGGATGTATTTTCCTAATTTCAGCCCCTTTGCTGTCTTGCTGGGACCAGTTCTAGTCTCTGCTAAAGGTATATTCAGACAGTCCTCCAAGATACCTGAAGCCTGAGGCAATTCAGGACCTCTAGATGTCATAATATGGACAATTCATACTGCAAGCAGATGTACCGAGTTTGTTACAGACCTTGTTGACTGTAATGATGAAATTTCCAAGGCTGCCTGTATGAAAACCTGCTTTGTTTATGCATTCTGTAAATGAGTGTGAGATACCTCTTTCTCCCTCTACTCTAAAATAGACAGACAGAAATAGCACTCTTCTTAATTTGCGTTGTCCTGTTGTAGGATATCTTCGTCCATTTCCTGGTGTTTCCTTTGTAGTTTCAGTCCAGAATTACACCAATTCATTACATTCCAATTGTAATTAATACAAAATAAGTAGAACCAGAATTACATTCCAAATAGTATTCTAAAGTTTGTGAATGGGAGTGGATGTGGCTTGCACTAAAATATCAAAAGATTATGTCCATTGTTATTCAATGTGATTAGTTTTGCACTGTTTCAGTAAAGTTCTGTGTTCATCTCCCCCCCCGTCCACTGGGCTCTCAGCAGGACCTAAACTAATGGGAAAAATACTGAGACAAGTGCATGATTGTCCTGATATTTTCTACTTGCCTGTATAACTGCAGTTGTCCTTCCTGTTGCAGTTACACAGTTACACCATGTTGCGATGGTGACTCTTCACCCCATCCAAACACGACAAATCTAGTGTTACTTCTCTACTACAGAGTGTTATCTCAGTGGATTGACTGGTGTCCACATGGTGGAATGACATGGTGATCATGGTGTAGGGCTGTTGCAGTCAAGGATCAGAGTCCTTGAGATGAACTTTTACTCTGAAAGTGAATGAGCTGAAATTGAGAGCACTGCTTTAGTACGGTTTTTGTCTCAGGCTTTGAAGTTGGTCTTTTGTATTTCCAAAATACTTTGGACTTTCATAAACCAGTTGAAGATAAAACAGTGTCTCTGCAATTCTCATTCTTGTTCATGTGATCATGTAGTTGGAGTACTTTACACTGACCTGGAACATTACCACAGAGACAGGCCTTTCCCCACTGTACTCCCTCCCCTCCCTCCCTCACCAAGTTTTTGTTTCAACGGAGCTCTTCATAGATGGCAATTTATGTTTTGCTAATCATGACACTAATAATTAATCTAGTTTTGCACATTATTCTAGTTTTGCAGATGGAATTTGAAACAGCTTTTTATAAGATATTAGTGGAACCCAGAATGGTTGTGTGGGTTTGATGTGAATATTTTCTGATGAGTCTTGAAATTTAAGACTGATCTGGAGAGCAGTTTTCATGAGTCCATTCCATTAGGAGCTTTTTTGGCATGTTGGTGTTGAAAGACCATTGAAGCTGAGCAAGAAAAAGACCATGATATGAGATCACATGTTAATTTGCCAGCTACTCATTTCAAGAAGGCATCTATGATGAGCAGGATTAATCCAGAAATGTGTTCAGAAGCTTTAATTATTAAATTAAAACAAAAGCTTCCCTGCCACTTCCCCCCGGTAAAGTCACCCTACATATCATTATTAAGTATACAAAAATAATTGTCAAGCAGTGAATCTGATTGTATTACCATTCAGAAGTCAAGTCAGACTAATGTGCCTTTTCAGTTTAAAATGCTGCACGCCGTACATAGTGTGTCCTACTTAACAAAAGCAAAACATTTTTTCTCTGAATTTCAGATGCTTGAAGAATTACAAAAAGACTCACTTTTACTAATCAGAGCAAATAGAATAGTTGAGCTGCATAAGTATCTTAAGGGAAACGGTAGAATCATAGAATATCCTTAATGGGAAGGGACTCACAATATTTATTGAGTCCAGCTTCTAGCTCTGCACAGAATGCCCCCAAGAATCATGCCGTGTGCCTGAGAGCATTGTCCAGTGCTGTTCCAGTGCTCAACCACCCTCTGGGTGAAGAACCTTCTCCTAATATCCAACCTGAACCTCCCCTGACACAACTTCCCTTCACAACATTCCCTCTGGTCCTGGTCACTGGTCACCACAGAGAAGAGTTCAGTGTCTGCCCTTCCTCTTCCCCTCACGAGGAAGCTGTAGGTTGCAATGAGGTCTCCCCTCTGTCTCCTCTTCTCCAGGCTGAACAAACCAGGTAACCTCAGCTGCTCCTTCTACAGCTTCCTGTCCAGACCCTTCACTGCCTTTGTATCCCTCCTTTGACACTCTCCAACAACTTTGTGTCTCTCTTCTATTGTGGCGCTCAAAACTTCCCCCAGCACTGAAGGTGAGGCTGCCCCAGTGCAGAGCAGAGCAGGACAATCCCCTCCCTTGCCAGGCTGGCAATGCTGTGCCTGATGCCTCCCAGGACAGGGTTGGCTCTCCTGGCTGCCAGGGCACTGCTGACTCATGTTCAACTTGCCATCAACCAGGACCTCCAGGTCCCTTTTCATGGCACTGCTTTCCAGCGTCTCATTCCGCAGTCTGTCTGCACATCCAGGGTTGCCCCATCCCTGGAGCAGAATCTACCACTTGTTGAAACTTCGTACAGTTGGTGGTTGCTCAGCCCTCCAATTTGTTGCAGTCCCTCTGCAGGGCCTCTCTGCCTTTGAAGAAGTCAGCAGCTCCACCTGATGCCTAAAAGCAGGCTACGTGAAACAGTGGCCAAGACGAAGTTAGGAGAATAAAAAGCGGGCAAATTTTTTCAAGGCCTTGAAGGTACATTCAGAGCAAGCAAAGCTCCCCTCGTGGGACTACACTCAAAATGGACACAGGGTCATGAGCTCTTCACCTTTTATAAGTTCTATGCTATTAGCATATTGGCCCTTAATTCTCCAATCACACCCTGAGGCGATGATATTAACCACCCCAGGCCTGCTCCCCCATTTCACTGTTTACATATTTTTGGGCTCTAGGGCAACGGATGTGTCCTTGGATCAGAAGCAATTGTTTTGGCTACAGGCACTGGGAGCAGAAGTTTTTATTGTTTTGTAAGAAGCATAGAACTAGACCAAGTTACAGATACGTAAAGAGTGAAAACTAGAAATTACTAAGGCATCACTTCCAATTCAGTATCATCAGCAGACTTAGTATACCTGTTTTAAAAAATTAATTTTGTAAGGTCACAAAAAACTCCATGGGTTTCCACAATATGCTGGCTAATTATTAATTGCTGTGCTTCTTTAGAGATATTATAGTGCAGGTTTAAAGGAAGGCTTCTCCTAACAGATACTTTATTTAATGTCTTGAATGAAAGTGAATTAGATTGTGTATTTGTTATGATTCAATGCTTCAGGAATGCTTTCCTGGAGCTCCTTATTCTGAACATCCAGAATCAAGAGTATGGGATCTCCATTGTTATCTCTTTTCCCTATCCCTGAAGCCCACACAAGGAAAGAATTGCTATGCCATTGTCTGAAGTTCAAATAGTCTTTGATGTGTTTTGGCCTTAAAATAAATCTTTACGTGTAAGGTAGAGCTATTTAACCAGCTATTTCACACCTTTCCTTAATGTGTCTGTATTAGCTGAATGTAGTCTGCTGCAATGGTCAATGGTTATTTCTTTTTATGCTTTTTTTGAAAGCAAATTCTCATACTCAGTGATGTTTGGTTTTTTGTGTCAAACCTAACCAGTATCAAGCATTCTTATGGGGTGTTTTCCTACAGAAAGTGTTGCTGGTGTTTCTAACAGCACTTCTTTTCAAGCAGTATTTGATTCAATGCAGTTCAGAGGTGCCTCCTACTTGGAAGGCTGTATATTGGTATCTGATTTAGGCTCCTAGGAAGCAATATCCTCACCTCTTTCTAGATTTTCAGAACGCATACTTGCTGTGAGACATTAGCGTGATAAGGCTGTTTCAGTGTGTTTGCTAGCTTGCAGTGCTGGGCCAAATGCAATTGAATAGCTGACCATTTCTATAAAGCCAAATATACGCTAATAAAGGAATGGCCACTATGACTTCATATGTACAAGCTAAAACAACTTGCCTTTAATGTCACAAGGGAGTAGAACCTAGAAGAAAAAAAAAACAAATACTTCTAATACTGCAAATAATAATACCCACAGGTTTTTTTTTACCAGGTCCAGAATTGAGTGTCTTTACTGTCCATAGAAAAAGCACATCTTTATTCTGCAGTTTGATGCTAATACCAGTAATAGGCTAAGCGTTACTACTGCTTTTGCAAAGCATTTTAAACTACTTTCTTCTCCTTCTATAATAATATAACTCACACTCTTCAGAACCCCCATGAAGCTCAGGTGCTCATCTCTGCTTTCAGTAGGCATTCAAGAGCAACTGTGCCACGACAGTTACATAATCATCAAAGAATGATAGAGTGGTTTGGGTTGAAAGGGACAGTAGAGATTAATTCCAACTCCCCTGCCATGGGCAGGGATGCCACCCACGACATCAGATTACTCAGGGCCCTATCCAACCCTTGAATAATTTCAGGGATGAGACATCCACTACTTCTCTGGGCAGACTGTTCTAGTGCCTCACCACCCTCCTAGTAAAGAATTTCTTCCTAACATCTAATCTAAATCTCTCCTCTTCTAGTTTAAAAATGTTCTCCCTTGTCTTATCGCTATCTGTCGGTGCAAAAATTGCTCTGCTTCTTTTAAGTACTGAGAGGCAGCCATGGAGGTCTCCCCCAAGTGTTCTCATCTCCAGGCTGTCCAGCCCAAGATCTCAACTTGTCTTCACAGGAGAGGTGTTCCTGCCCTCTGATCACCTCTGTGGCCCTCCTCTGGACTTGCTCCGACATGATGTTGTCTGTCCTGTCCTGGGGACAACCAGAGCTGGATGCAGCACTGCAGGTGGGGTCTCACAAGGACAGAGTAGAGGGAGAGAATTCCCTCCCTCACCCTGCTGGCCATGCTGCTTTGGATGCAGGCCAGGATGAGGTTGGCATTATGGGCTGTATGCACACATAGGCTCATGTCCAGCTTTTTTATCCCCAAATACCTCTTAACAGGGCTGCTCTCAATGGCTTTTGCTCACTATCTCTAGTCGTATCTGGGACTGCCCTGACCCAGGTGTGGTACCTCCAGGTGCGGTCAGTCCTGCAGTTCAGACTTGTTGAACCTCGTGGATTCTCATGGACCCGCTTCTCAAGCCTGTTCCTGTCAACTGCACTGCTCAGCTTTGTGTCATCTGCAGATCTGCTGAGGGTGCATTCAACCCCAGGTAACAATGAGTGCTCTCAGTTCTGTGTATAACTGCTTTGCCCTACAGCAGTTGCCTGCTTCATCTAAAGTGTCACACACTGGCAGTTGAAGGAAGTGTAGGTTCAACAGAACCATTTTTTTATTTTGATGTCTCCAAGGAAAAAGCATTCATGTAACTCCAAGTGACAGGTGTTTTTCTCTGAATCAGATTATATACTACTTATCAGAGAAAATTCTGACTGGCAAGCTGTCTCAGGATCTTTAAACATTCCAAAATGGTAAGAGCTCCCAGTTTTCCTCATTTTCATCCCTTTATAAAGAAGGAAGACTGACAAAGTTGTGGGTAGAAACTAAAAACAAAAGAGGCTGAAGATGGATTTCTAAATATGCAGAAGAGCAGCATGGTCACACAGCAAAGCATCTAAGTAAGTCTCATTTTCACTGGTACTCTTAGCCTTCCTAGTAAGAAATACTAAAAAAAAAAAATCTAAGTTCCTAAAATAGTAACTATTATAAAATACTAAATATATAAAAGTGTATTGAACTAAAAGCAGGTTTGTGCTCTCTGTTTTCCTATTTTAGCTAGATACACAGCTGCTTAGGAAGAACACCTCCAGTAGTGTCAAAACTGTTCTGGTGTTTACCAGAGTGCAACCTAATATTGCTAATTGAAAATCTGATTATATTGTTCAGAAAAGCCAGCCAGAATGAAGGGAAAATTTTAAAAAAAAGAGGAAGCTCACTGAGTACAGACTTAAGAAGTAAAAAGGAGGAGGTTTTCCATTCATTAGTTGCTCTTTATAGGGGAAAAGGCCTTCCTAGCCAGTAAGGGTATCAGAGAAACAAAGCTATCCGGCCTTAAAGCAACACTTACACTTTCATGCAACTGTACAACTTTCTGTTAAGCTATACCTATAGGATATAGACACAAGGAAACCTAGTCAGAACTTCCACTGTGCAGCACCCGGTACAGCACCAGTGTTGTGAGTATCCTGTATTTTGTGTTCCACAATTCTCAGCAGTTTGAACAGAATTCTGAATTACTCATTTTGATAACACGGCTATAGTTTACTCCTTCAAGTAAACCTTGTGTACCAACAGCTTCTCAAATGACAGATTATCACATATTTTAAGATATATTCACCTTGATATATTCAGAGAGTGACAAAACTTCCACTTGTGTGACGAGGTAATTTCTTCAGATAGATTAATGACTCTGAATCTGTATTCATTCAATGCCAGATGCTGTCTAAGCAAGTTCCATTGGGAGCGTCATAATTTCCTTTTCGTATGCACTTGACTAAGCGCAAAAGTCCATGTTATACTCCTCCCCGCCCTCAAAAATAAATACCGGAGAGAGATGACATTACTTTTAAAATGTTCTCAACCTACAGTACTATTCTGCATTTGTTGCATAGTTTGGGACCTTGTAGTGAATCATGTTCTCATTACACTAAATCCGTTTCTTGTTAATGATTCTTCTGCTCTTGATAAAATTCTAGGATTGGTTTAACTGCTGGATCAGGAGACAGCACAGATTACATGAGAGAGAAAAAGTGCTGGGACAGCCAGTTTGTGGAGATTTGACAGAGAAGGTGAAAGTAGAATTGAAAGCAGAAGATTAATTCTTTAACCTTTTTGTGGTATTGCAAGCCTGTAGAGATACAGATATTGGCATTCTGATTGATATGTGGTAATTATTAGTTGGAATACAAAACCTTCCAGAACTAATTGTAGTATGTTGACCTGGCTGGATGCCAGATCCCTGCCAAAGCTGCTCTGTAATTCCCTTCCTCAGCTGGACAGAAGTCCCGTGGATTGAGATAAGGACAGGGAGCGATCATTCACTGATTACCGTCACAGGCTTGGGGAAATTAGTTTAATTTGTTACTGATCAAGTCATAGTAGGGTGATGAGAAATAAAGCCAAATCTTAAAAAACACCTCCCTTTAACCAGGGCTTAAGTTTACTCCCTTTTTTCTCTACCTCCTCTCCCTCAGTGATGCGGGGGGACAGGATATGGGGCTGTTGTTAGTTCATCACATGTTATCTTTGCCACTTTTTCCTCCTCAGAGGGAGCGCTCCTCATACTTTCCCCCTCCTCCAGTGTGAGATCCCTCCCACAAAAGATAGTCCTCCACAAGTTTTTATGACATGAGTCCTGCAGTTCGTAACAAAATGCTCCAGTGTGGATCCTTTCCATGGAGTGCAATGCAGGCTTCCTGTAGGGCTGCAGCCTCCTTTGGGCATCCATCTGCTCTGGTGTGGGGTCCTGCATGACCTGTAGGTGGATGTGTCCTCCACCGTGAACCTTCATGGACTGCAGGGGGACAGCCTGCCTCACTATGGTCTTTATCACAGGCTGCAGAGGAATCTCTGCTCTAGCACCTGGAGCACTTCCTGCCTCTCCTTCAGTGACCTTGATGTCTGCAGGGCTGTTTCTCTCACATATTCTCACTCCTCTCTACTCTGGCTGCAATTGCTCTAGCACAGTAACTTTTTCCCTTTCTTAAATCAGAGGATCATAGAATATACTGAGCTGGAAGGGACCTATCAGGATCATTGAGTCTAGCTGGCACCAGCACAGGACACCCCAAGAGTCAAACCATATGCCTGATGGCATTGTCCAAACTCTCTCTGGACTCTTTCAAGTTTGGTGCTGTGGCCACTTCCCCAGGGAGCTTGTTCCAGTGCTCAGCCACCCCATGTGTGAAGAAGCTTTTCCTTATATCCAGCCTAAACCTCTCCTGACGTAGCTTCATGCCATTTCCTCAAGTCCTGTTATGAGAATGAAGAGATGGGCATCTCTTCCTTTGCTGTGTTGTCACTGTTGCTGATGGGCTCATCCAAGGAGGACGCTTCTTGCAGCTTCTCAGAGAAGTAATCTCTGCAGCCCCCACCCCACTACCAAAACCTTGCCACATAAACTAATGTTCTAACCAACAAGTTAATTTTTGGTCAGCAGTTCAATACTCCTCCCGTATTGTCCACAGTTCTATTTTATTTTACAACACCATCTTAAGAGCATAACTGTTGCTACTTATTATTCAATAAATATGCAAAATTCAGCATCAGCAGAACATTTCCAGCTTTGTTTTGGTCTCTTACAGACATTCCTAAGCTTAGGCAATTGAGTCAAATTATTTTCCATGACTCACATAAGTCAATGGGGAGCACTGATTAACTTCAGACTAGTCACAACATTTCAAGGTCATTTATGTTCACATACACTGAATACCATCACTGCAGTTCCTGACATGGTAGTAAACCACCCATTTAAGTCAAAAGTGTTATACTTAAAGCATAGTCCAGTATAAAAATAAAATGCAGGATTTTTTCTGCTAGGAAGTTTGTGAAGCCATTTTTGTACTATGTTCTTACATACCAGGACAGAAGAAATGGTTTGTTTTCTGCTTTCCATATTACATATTACATAAGCTCTGGTGGGATTCTTATGTTTTTAGTTTTATATCTTATAACAGAGTCAGTCTCATTAATGCATCAGAAATCTTCATGCGTAATGGTGACACTAGTCATTGGCAATACACATTTTGTATTTATCAATTTATCAATACACATTTTGTATTTTTTGTATTCTGTTATAACAGAATAACAGCTTATTTCTGAAACATCCTTCACAGCTCTAGGGTGGAGATTGACAGACAGGCAGTTTTGCCTTAAAAGTCTCACCTTCGCATCTAATGTTGCCAATATCACAAGAGTAATACAGCAAAATATAGCTGTGCTCATAAATCATTGTATAACAGCTTGCAAATGGACAAATGTTCTCATCCCAGTCACTCAGTTCTTTTAGCCATGTAGCAAGTTACGTTTGATCTGTTGGTCAAACTGAAGGGCAAGAAGAAGGAAGTGCACAGATGGTGGAATCAGGGGCACAGCACAGAAAAGATATGGTACAGGTCTAGAGGAGGGCTGCAAAGACCGTCAGAGTGTTGGAACACCTCCACTGTAAGGAAGGGCTGAGAGAGCTGGGGTGGTCCAGTGTGGGAAAAAAATAAAGTTTTGATGGGACCATACTCCAGCCTATTAATGCTTAAAAGAGGGCCTATAAGGAAGACAGGGACAAACTTTTTAGCCAGGCTTATTGTGATAGGACAATGTGTAATGATTTTAAACAAAAAGAGGGTTGGTTAAGATTAGGCATTTGGAAGAAGTCTTTTACTGTGTGGGTGGTAGAACACTGAAACAGGTTGCCTAGAATAGTGGGTGCCCCATCCCTTTAAACATTCCAAGTGAGATTGGATGGGGCTCTGAGCAATCTGATCTAGTTGAAGTTGTTATTGCCCATGTTGACGATGTTGGATGAGATAACTTTTTGAGGCTCCTTCCAACCCAAATCATTCTGTGATTCTAAAAGGCATGGTGAAACATATGCTCACCTGGACTTGCAGGTGGGCTACAAAAACCTTGTTGCTTTCACATATGCACCCTTTGTCATACAAACCCTCAGTAGAAGAAATAAGGCTGTATGAGAACACACTACGGTTTTTAAAAGCCCTGCAGTAGCCCTGAGGTAATTTGTGTAATGTAGCTGTGCATTCATTTGCTCTGTCTGTTACTAAAATCTGGAACTAGTACGACAGTCTTAAAACAGAATAGAAAATCTACTGAAAAACAAATGACAATTGTTATATGGTTTTATTTTAAAGTGAGGCAATGTGGGAGAGGAATCTTCAACTGATGAACTGATTTGGCACCAAAGATGATACCAAATGCCAGAGGTCTGTTTCACATTCCTTCTTTTTCTTGTACTATATGTTCTTGTCAGCTCTCTACTTCCAAGTTGACTGAGATAGAAGGAGACAAGACTGCGAGCTTTTTTGATGGCTGAAGCATATGGCTGACAGAACTAATCACAGAATCTATGAAGAGTATGTAGTCTTACTCAGCTCTTAGGCCATCTGCCTGTAATTTTGGTGTTACATCAAGAACTCCATCCAGACCTATATTACTATCTTCTGACAGTGCAGCTGTTAAGTTTTTTAACACCCTGGATTCCATAAATATCCTTGTCCAGTCATATCTGAATATTTTTCTTTAACTCTGGTGTGATCTGTTTATTTTTTTAATGCTTGGATGTCAGATTCTGTGCTGCTTTTGTAGCTCAAGTGGTTGCTGTTTGTTTAGCACAAAGTCCTTCTTTGTGATTTCTGCTTGTCACCTCTCAGTCTGTTAATACTTGATTTTGCTTTTCTTTTTTTCCTTTTTCTTATTTTGCTACTTCTTCATTTGTCAGAGAAGCCAGTTCATTATTGATCCCATGGAATCTGTTGCAGATATGTGGGATGATCACTTTCTATGAAGAAGAGTTTTTCTGCATCTTGGCTAAAAGAATGGATTAAAGATGTTTCATACTGCTGTATACCATAGATAATTCATTAATAAAAGAAACGGTCCTGAAGTTTCACCTTCATGGGACCTTTATTTTTATCTAAACCAGTTGACTAATTGTCTGTTTTTGACAAAAGGAACTTGATAGTGTGGGTATCTCTGCTTGGTTAAGATGAAGTTGTTGTCTTGTCCCTTTTGTAGCTATAACCAGGCATTCTAATGAATTAATGTTTTTCCTTAATGCACTGTTTAATATATTTATTCTAGAGTTTATCCTAATAGTGACTAGTCTGTATTCTAATCAGACTTTGGTTGTCTGATTGGAATACCTTTGTTTGATTTCTTTCACAGTGAGAAGATAGTGCTAGATGATAAAGAATGACATTAACTATTGTATTCGGTGTCTCTGGCTGCTAATGGTAATAGTTTTTGGTGGCTTGCAAAAGTTTTAAAACATGTGGAAATTAAAGAATGACTCCTTTGGCTTCTTTTCTCACCAGGCACAATTTTAAATCATAGTAGAGAATTTATGGATGACTGAATATCTTGAAGATGTGTGTACCTATCAATGGATGACAGTTATGTAAAGCAATCAGAGTTTGACATACTTTATTGGTGTAAGAACTAATGTGAATTTTTTACTTTTAATTCGGAAACTATGTGAAAATTACTTGATTGGACTTTCCAAGTAACTATAGTAATACTTGTGACAGCTCACAACTAAGTTGTGTGAGTGAGAAAAGTTTGACCATGCATACAGTATTAAGTATTTTATTTAAAATAATAAGCCCTTTCTTCCCTCCTTCTCCCAGAAGAGGTGCTGGTGAATGCAGTGCTTTGCCAGGGAAATGAGTTTTATTTTTTTATATTGTTTAGAAGTTGGTATTTAATACATATAGTATAGATAAAGTTGTGGAATTGACTCAGAAATGTATTCATTGGGTGGTTTCCTGGTTTATAAAGTTACAGAATTCTAAAGGACATGTTTGTTTGTGTGTCAATACTTTTGTAGTTAAGGGAGCATTATAACAAATGCTTCTTTGAAGAACTGAAATATGAAGGCAGTCTGCTTTTGGCAGTCAAAATCAGTTCATTAAAATGAATTTTAATTTCTGATCAGCCAAACAATCCCCTTGCTTCTGAAAAGTTCTGTTTCTGTTCTAACTAGTATTTAGTGTCCAGTGTCTACCAGTCAGACATTGCTGTGTTGTGAGAGTCTTGGTGTTGTGGTGCAGTAACTTTTGTTTGAAAGTACTTTATATCTGAAAGTCGTCTCTTTTCTTTTTCTTATCCTTATTTCTGTTGGGATATTAATAATTTTGAAGGGCTGGAATAGATCCTTGTGTAGACTTATTCTTGGCACAAAGGAAATCCTTTCCCCCAAATCACCACTTCATAGAAGAAATTCAACAAGTGGCTAAAATGCTGATTAAAATTAGTTTCCAGTTCTATTAGGGTTGCTGTAAACCATAAATTTAAATTTTCTTATATTATAAACTAACCCTTTCTATATAGAACATTCAGATCTCGGGTTCAGCGTATCTCAGAAGTAATACCAAGTTACTCATGCCCTTGTTTAAGAACCAAACATGAATCTGCTCCACTATAAATGAAAAATCTAGGCTGTTCTTTTTACATTCTTCTACTTGGCCCAGTAACTCAGAAAGCTGAGCGCGCAGAATTAAAACTGTTGCCTGAACTTAAATTCTTGCTCAGTACAGGTCAGTTCTGGTCTCATTTATTTTATGGCTCATGCGTGTAACACTTACCTGTTAACATCATCTAAAGATTATTTTTTTTCCTTCTCCCTCTAATTATTGATTTAATAGATCAGCAGAACAGCTAATTTCTGAAGGTATTACAGTGCCTTACTTTGTAGAAAAATTGAACACTATATTTCTATGGGAATAAGGATAGAGGCTTTACTTCATAGTTCCTACATCATATCTGTGTCCTACTGTGGTGCAATGAGGTTTGTCACCAGTTCCTTACAGTATCAGTATTGCAGCAAGCCAGGCAATATACTCAGAATGTCTGAATGCCTTTGGTTGGTAAATGTCTTTAATGAGTTTCCTATATCCTCTGACTTCGGATCTATTCCTTGCCTATATGTGTATTCAAAACTTTTACTTAAAATGTAGAATTTGTAATCCGATATTCTGAGTAAATAAAAATACCACAGAATCACAGAATATGCTGAGTTGGAATGCACCAATAAAGAACACCAAGTCCAGCCACTAGCTCTGCACAGGACACCACAAGAATCATGCCACATACCTGAGAGCATTGTCCAAATGCTCTTTGGACTTTGTCAGTCTTGGTGCTGTGACCACTTCCTTGGAGGCCTGTTCCAGTGCTCAGGCGCCCTCTGGGTGAAGAACCTTCTCCTGATATCCAGTCTAAACCTCCCCTGACACAGCTCCAGGCCGTTCTCTTGGCTCCTGTCACAGGTCACCAGAGAAGAGTTCAGTGTCTGCCTTTCCTCTTCCCCTCACGAGGAAGCTGTAGGTTGCAATGAGGTCTCCCCTCAGACTCTTCCAGGCTGAGCAGACCAAGTGACCTCAACTGCTCCTCCATACAGCTTCTTCTTTAGACCGTTCACTACTTTTGTGGCCCTCTTTTGACACTCTCCAACAGCTTTATATCTCTCTCCTATTGTGGCACCCAAAGCTACCTCCAGCACTGGAGGTGAGGCTGCCCCAGTGCAGAGCAGAGCAGGACAATCCCCTCCCTTGCCAGGCTGGCAATGCTGTGCCTGATGCCTCCCAGGACAGGGTTGGCTCTCCTGGCTGCCAGGGCACTGCTGACTCATGTTCAACTTGCCATCAACCAGGACCTCCAGGTCCCTTTTCATGGCACTGCTTTCCAGCGTCTCATTCCGCAGTCTGTCTGCACATCCAGGGTTGCCCCATCCCTGGAGCAGAATCTGGCACTTAACCGTTGTTGAGCTTCATACAGTTAGTGATTAATTTGTGTACTCTGAACCTGAAAAGGTTTGCTAGGTGAATTCATGGGTGTGGCTGAAGGAGAGATAAGGACATGAAGATTAATATCTCTGCATAAGCTTTGATATTATTGATATTATTGCATTGTTCTGAAAATCTGCTTTATTCCTATGAGCTGATAGAAGGTTGCTTGACTGTAATTACTTTTTATTGCAGATGAGCCAACACGTTCCTTGAGCGGTCTTATCTTGAAGAATAATGTAAAAGCACATTTTCACAACTTTCCAAATGGGGTAACTGATTTCATTAAAAGTGAATGTCTGAACAACATTGGTGATTCATCTCCCTTAATTAGAGCTACTGTAGGTAAGTTTGTTCTTAACACTGTCCTCTGCATACTGAAAATGTTACTGATATGGGTGAGAGCTGCACTGGGGACATAAAGAATTATTAAACTCCTAAAACTTTTTGTTTCTTAAAATTGTCACAACTTCACCGTGTTTCAATGGTATTTTTCTTTGTTGTGAGTATAAAGATGTCTATTTATACACTATTAATTCCTATTGGCTTAGAAGTAATACAGCAATTCAGTTCATATTTCTTGAAATGTAACTGAATGTAAATTTATTTGAATCTACTTAAATTGAGCATGCTGCTGGTTTCTATACCTGAAAACAGGAACACAGTAAAGGTCTGACATAAGAATGATTCTAGTACAGGGAAAATAGTTTGTGTTTGAAAGTAGTGGTGGAACTGGACAGTTTCACTGCAGAAGAAAATTGAAACCTAATGATTTCACTAAGAGGGGGACTTTCATTTTGGAGTTCAGCTTTTCGAAGTTACTGAGTTCAGAAATCAACGTCAGGATTTACAGAGACAAAATACCATCTGTACAGAAAGTTCATAATGCTGTGTATGGTCTGAATTGCATGCTACACCATTTGTTATCCCCTGAAACCACTTCTAGGACCTTGAAAAGAGCCAGCATATTGCATCAAAGGCGTGATGCAAAATGTTTATTAATTGTTGTGTGTCCTATCCATAATGTCTTTTGCTCTGTAATGTTGTCCTTTTTTCTTGGGTATTTAACAAGAATTTTAATCTTTTCTTTCAAAGAAAAATGATATATTGTGAGTAGCTCCATGAAAAAGCTTGGGAAGCTTTTTTCTATCACCTTTCACTTGGAAGATTACTGTTTGTAGTGGTGCCAACTACTGCGTTCATACTCATTAGAAGTAACTGCCAGTAGCATAATGGATTATGCTAGCTGTTACATTTTGTGATGAGGCATAATGGACTCATACAAATTCAGTTCTAGTGTATAAGCAGCCTTCTCTGTTTCTGTTGCATAATTAGTTTTTGCTGGGATTTCTATATGTGCTCAAAGCAAACAGAATTAGTGACTTTTTGGGCTGACCTGTCTGTTTGGTGGCTCTCACAGCTCCTTGCTGGCTGACCTGCCATAGTGTTTTAGCTCTTAGTAGATATCTTGGTCTTAAAATATGTCCTTAATGTTTTGTGTAAACACAGTAAAGTTATGAACATATAGTTTATCACTGGGTTGTAAGTTTATTGAATGGTAGATTCCCACATTCATGCTTTGGCATCATAGTATAAAAGATGTGACTTGAGATGGAAACTCTGTATTTATTAAAGGTCCAGATTTGTAGCCAAAGCTGCCCTGCTGTGTTTTTAATTGTAAGTTACACAGATACACAAAGGTTATAAATTGTAATTTCCTTAAGTGAAGTTACTTGGCACTTGATTTCTAATGTCTGGATCCTTTACGGTAGCAGGAAAGAGCAGCCCACCTTTGCTGTTCAAAGCCCTTCAAATAACATTTGCAATTAAATATACTTTTTATGCATGCTGGTCCTTAACAAAACTTTCATAGTTTTTTAGATATTTGAGAGGAGAAAAATTGATATGAAACAAGTGAAAGCATGTGAGATCTCATTTCCTTCATTGTTCTATTTCCTTTAGGCATTCTGATAACAACCATTGCCTCAAAAGGGGAGCTACAGAATTGGCCTGAACTCTTGCCAAAGCTTTGCAGCCTGTTGGATTCTGAAGATTACAATACCTGTGAGGTAAGGAGAGCTATAGAAAATATAAGATGATCATCCAAATTTGATTATTTTTATCTCTCTTCATAGACATTATGTATATGTATAGTATTGTGTGCATGTCTGTATGTATTTCTACATGCCCATGTGTTCGCCTTGGAGAACAGTGGCTCAGATTTGATACTACTTCTACCTGCAGTCCATGTTCTTACTGTGCATTCAAACAAATTATTTGTTTTTGTGTAAAAGCAGAATAAGATTGCAGATGGATAGTCATAGTATTTAAACTGAGAAGTCTCCTGAAATTACCACTCGATTGTGGCTAATCTTTTAAGCACCATTAGCATCATTAAGTTGACACTGAATTTTCTCTTACTTAAAAGTAGTGTTCGTTTTTCTTGTAACTTAATCTGGAGAAGTGATTAATTGTGATACCAAGGTGAAATTAACTGTTTAATTTGGTCTGTATGAAGTAAAATAAGTAAATAACAGTTTTAAACTATGAGAAAAAAAATAAAGCTATGTCTGATGTAAAAGAATAAAGATTGTGATCACACTATTTGAATTATTTGATAATGTCTCCATGAAAGTATGTAACATTTTGCATAAAGTGAACCTCAGAGATGACTAATGGTCCAAGATGCTGTGTTGTTATGAAGTGTTTAGGTGCTGCTTTCTCTCAGAAAAAAACCTCTGCATTTGAAAATGAAATTCAAATTGATCATCACTTCTGTTTTGCCCTGTAATGGATTATGAAAAGACATACCATAATATATGCAATTAATTTGGATACTTCTGCCCCATTTTACTTACTTCTTAAGTAAGAATTAGCTTTTAAGTGTTTTTAAAAATATATTTGAATAGATGAGCATCGAATCAGGCTAAAATTACCACTTCTCCATTGATGACTCACCCAGCTTGGGAGCTGACATGCTTGAACTGGCTTAAATAAAATGCCTTTAAGAATATTTTAATTTAATCATTAATTAATTAGCTGCATTTATAGTGCTAACTTGCTACGTTTACTGTGTTGTGCTAAAATTACCCATTCTATACGAAGTCTGACATTCTGTTTCCTTCAGAATGCAAAGGAAGATATTTATTTATTTATTCATTTTTAAACAGGGTGCTTTTGGCGCTCTCCAGAAGATATGTGAAGATTCTGCTGAAATTTTAGATAGTGATGTATTGGACCGACCACTCAATATCATGATACCTAAGTTCTTGCAGTTTTTCAAGCACAGCAGTCCAAAAATACGGTAGGTTTATGTGTTGTACTTAGAGTTACCTGTTAAAATTTTACTTACATTAGCAGCAAGACTTCTATTTTGTAGATCTGTCTAAAACCTGCTTAGTTTTTTAAAATGATCCTGCAGAGACCCACAGAGATTTCATGCATCAGTAATTTTCATGTTTATCTGTTTATAGTTAATGCAAGAATCTTACCTCTTCATACAATCAGTCAATGATTCTGAAAATCAAATAGTTTCTTTTAAGTTTTGCCTATTATTACAAAAAATTCATTGCTTTGGTTAGAAGTTGATATTCTGATTAGAAATATAAATTTTACATTTCCTTTGTAATGTCTCTAGCAATGGGAGAGTAAAAATTCTTTTGCTGACAGAAGTTTCTGGGTTCTGGCAGAAAAAAGATTCTGCATTTAACTGAACTATTAGCTGAATCAAATTGAATGGGTTCATTATCCCTTCACTGTAAAACTGTATTAATCCCTCCAAAGTAACAGTATAAGAGCAAAATTCCAGAATTAAATTGTTATTTCCAATATTTATTACGAAGAACAGTAGCTTTTAGCCTGAATTCAGCCAACAGAGTGCGCCTGCCACAAGGGCTAATGGTCCCTCCCCTGGGCTTGAGTGTTGCCAGTTGGTTAAGGGAGGTGATCCTTCCCTTCATCTTCCAGGTGAGGCCACACCTGAAGTACTGTGTCCAGTTCTGGACTGTTCAGTGAAAGAGAGGCATAGATCTACTCAAAAGACTCCAGCAAAGGGCCATATCAGGAAAGGCTGAGAGAGTTGGGACTCATCAGTGTGTGTAAATACTTGGAAGAGACGGAGGAAAAAAGATGTCCAGGCTCTTTTCAGTGGTGCCCAGTGACAGAACCAGAGGCAGAGGCCGCAAACAGAAACTCAGGATGTTCCCTCTGAATATCAGAAAACAGTTAATTTACTGTGAGAATCACCAAGCACTGGCACAGGTTGCCTAGAGAGGTGATGGAGTCTCCATCCTTGGAGATACTCAGTAGCCAGCTGGCTGTGGTTCTGGACAACTGGCTGTAGGGGGCCTTGCTTGAGCATAGGCATCAAGCAGATTACTTCCAGAGGTGCTTTCCAACCTCAGCTATTCTATGATGCTTTGTGATTCTGTGAAATGTATTTTATCTTCTCATTGAAAATCATAATTGACAGTTTCAAGGTGGGAATTCTTTACTGCCAAGAATAGTAGATAGTGAAGACTAAGAGGAAGTGTATAACTCATGATAGTGATGCCTAAAACAGGGCTTCCTAAAACAGAGGGCTAGACAAAGTTAGGAGAATAAAAAGCAGATTAATTTATTAAAGGCCTTTAAAGGTACATTTTGGGCAGACGAAGTGTACTCAAAATACCACATAAAAATGAACAGTGATTCACAAATTCTTCACATTTTATAAGTTCTGTCTATTAACATATCGGGCCTTCATTCTCCAATTACACCTTCAGGTGATAATGTCAACCACCCGAAGCTTGCTCCCCCCGGTTCGCTATTGTTTACATATTTTGCGGATCTGAGGCAGCGAAGTGTCCTTGAATTTTCCAACAGCACAATTGTTTTGTCTGAAATGCTGGGAACAGAGGTTTTTAGCACTTTATAGGGGAGCCTAGAGCTACACAACAAAACTACAGACACATGAAAAATAGAAGCTAAAAATCCTTAAGGCATCAGTAGGATTCTAGCACAGTTTAGAAACATCGATAAAAGGTGCTCACTAAGAAAATTATGTAACAAAGTGTGAACTTGGTGTTGTGGAAAGATAAATGTACTCTCTGGAGCTGTGAGAGACTGAGAAAAATACACTTTTCCTTACCACACTGTATGGTCTTTCACTTTCCTGCGCCGTGATGTTCATGGCTTTGAGACTTAAAGCAGTGTCAAGTTTAAAGCATGTTTTAAGTTTAAAGCTACCTGCTGACCCACAGCCTAATTTTAGTACATAGTACTGATGTATGGAAAGGAATAGTAGTGTCAGTGCAGTACCTTATGATTAAATCTGTCAAAGACAACTTTTGAATAACTTTTTATGTGATAGTCTTCCAAGAAATGTCTGAACAGAAGTTTGGAGTTACAGTAGTAAAAATACTGTAATGAATCCAAATGGCTTTACAGGTAGTTTTGCATTGTGTCTCTACCTTGAGAATTTGACATTTGTGTCTGACAATGAAGAAGACCTGTAAGTAATGGCTTGGCATGAAATGGAATAGGAGAGCAGTGCTTCATTTCTTAGAATGTTTCATCCACGAGTGTTTTGTTAGGTATGCAATTATAAGTGTGTTAGGTATCCAGTTACAAGTGTGTGTTTGTTCTAAGATACATTTATATAGTAGACACATACTGGTTCTCACTAAATTATAAAAATATGGCAAAAGCTGTTGCATACTTAACAATGAAGAAGGTCATGCTAAAATATCACCATGTATATCATCTGAGAACATCACAGTCATAATACGCTCAAACAGAACATCCTTACATACTGTTCAGAACAAATATGCCAGCTGTAGTCATCCCACCCTGATTTCTATTTACTGAGTACTTTATTTTTAAATATTTATTAGGTATAGTATAGAGAATGAGGCAGTACTTAAAATGTACTTTAGTAATTTTGCTTGGTAATGCTACAAATGCATAGATTTGCTCTCTCTTGCCTTTGAAGATAATTAGTTCATGCTTTTGATGCCTGAGTACAGTTGAAAAAATGTTTTTAATTCATGGAACATATATATTTTAACTATTTCTATTGTAGGTCTCATGCAGTGGCATGCGTCAATCAATTTATCATCAGCAGAACCCAAGCTCTTATGTTGCACATAGATTCTTTTATTGAGGTGGGTGTGTATTCTTGGCTGGGGGTTTAAGTCACGGTACCTAACTGATATATCAATAATTTTGAACTATATTTTGCAACCACCCCTACCCCTAAACTCCTGTCATCTGGTTGCCCATTCTTAGCTTCAGTCGCCATTGATTGAAGTTCATTCTGTATGCTTGTGTTCAGAGCTAACCACTCTCTAAGTGAAAAAAGGTGTATTTCAGAAGATGTTTTCTTTTCATAAATAGGGGAAACTCTTTTTGTATAAAAGTGCAAAAGTAATGGCAGCAGTCTGTCTCTTACCTGTTCTGAGAAGTGCATGTCACTGGGCCTGTCTGCCAGTCTGAATACTGTTACTGAACTGGATGAGAAGGGTTCTGGGTTATCTAGAGTATTTGATTTGCTGCTGTTATGTACTGACAAAATTTGTGTTTATGAGGAAAGAATAATCCAGGAAATACTGTTCTTGTGCCAGTGGCGATACTACACAGTGTCATGTTTATGTAAAAAATACACATTGAGAGAAGGAAGAGTTAATTTGCTAACCCATATGAATGAAATAATATGAAAAATGAAATAATATTATGAGGTGTGGATTGGGCAAGTACATCCTTTAGTCTGCCAGTAATGTTAATTTTAATACAAATTAGACTTGATTAATTGGGTTTTTCAACTGTTACTACTTTCCAACAGAATCTTTTTGCACTGGCTGGTGATGAGGAGCCTGAAGTACGCAAAAATGTTTGCCGTGCTTTGGTAATGTTGCTTGAAGTTCGGATGGATCGTCTGCTTCCTCATATGATTAGTATAGTTGAGGTGAGTCTGATCTCCCTGCTGATTCCCCTGTTTGATGTTCCAGAAATAAAAACAAATAAAAAGCATTCATCAGAGCAGGTATGTTGTTCTTACACTTGCTGATTCTTTGTTTCCCTTTAAGACTGAGATTGCAAAACTTTCTTCCTATCTAGTTGCCATGTTGACATTGTGTTTGACACGCAGTGCATATGGCAGTTGTTTATTCTTCATTAAATTAATTATCCCAAAATGACTGGGATCACAGCCAGGCATTGCTTGACCCTAAGTGAGAAAATCATGTTAAAAATCCAGCACTAACGCTTGTACTGCTTCAGTTTACACATTGAAGCTGCCCCTTTTTTGGGTGTGTTGACCATAACAAGGATAAGGCATATTATTTGACATTATTGAGATGCTCTTTAAACTACTAATGAAAAAGTTCTAACATAAGTGTTCAATTTTATACAATTTCTTTTTATATTTTGTAGTACATGCTTCAAAGGACCCAGGACCAAGATGAAAATGTGGCTTTGGAGGCATGTGAGTTTTGGCTGACTTTGGCTGAACAGCCGATTTGTAAAGAGGTATTATGTCGGCATCTTACTAAGTAAGTATCAAGAATTACAACTTGTATTTCTTTTCAGACAGGCCTCTTAAAACTTCAGTTGACTCGTTCATGGGTGCTCTTACAGACAGTGTATATGGTTTGCTGTATGCTTAGAAGAATTCTTCTGTAGCTATTTCTTGTGCATAGTAAAATTAAAAAGACTTCTGAGGGTTTCAAGACCCAGTGAACTCCAGAAACAACTTAACTGTGTCACTGTAGTGCTTAGCTCAAATATAACAAGCTGTTAAGCTTCATATGAATGCAAAGATGTGGCAAGATGCACTTAAGCTCAAGTGAACAGCTCCATATATTACCTTTATAAGTTTCAGAAAGTTTTCCTGTACCACAAAAGATAGATCTTTGATTGAATGGGAGTAAATATCCATGTTTGAATGGTAAACATCTTTATGTTTGCAACAGTGCTTTTAACTTTCTCTAGACTAATTTGAAGTCTTTTACAACAGGAAATAATTTCTTCAGTGTGGCCAGCAAATGAATACTCTTTCTTTTCATATATGTGTTGAAGATTTTTTTAAATTAGGAGGGAGTTCTCTCAAGATTTTGAGGGGAAGAACAGAATGACAGAAGAGACATATTCTTCTCAGCAAAAATAAGCATTGTAGATGTTAAGTAATTAAACAAAGGAAGCAAAATTTCAGTTTTCTTAACCAATTAAAATGTAGAAAATTGAAAGTAAAACATGTACTGTAGCAGAGAAAGAATAGGAGTTATAATCAGGAGAATAAATATTAGGAGAAAGTCTTTTTAAATTTTAGAAGTGTCTTATTTAGTTCCTAATTTTGTAGTTCAAAAGGCAAAAGAATGATAGTACATACTACAAGTTGCCAATACGCATCATGTGGTTGATAACTACTAGTATTAAATCTCTTTCGGCCCCCATGAACTTTGACACTGCAACAGCATCATGCTGAATTTTTTAAAAAAGCTTTAAAATTTTTAGAAAAACAGATTAATAAGAATAACATTACAGTTTTCCCATGATCTTTCAATGTCTTGTGTGTTAAAGGCAATTTCTTTGTTAATGTGTCCTCTTTGACTGAGGAGCTATATAAGCTTGTCAGTATTTGATAATCTTAAAATTTTGTATGTTAAATTCAAAGTCGGACAAGACCTTCTTAAAACTTGTTCATGTGGTATTTAACATCTCCTCCATTTTATACCTGTAGGCTTTCTTATAAAATGCATACTTCACAGAGTATGCTGCAGAAATACCAGTTAATTGGTGATAATGTCTGTATTTAGTATTCCTTCATTCAATGTTTAGGAAGTAATGTGCCATTGCATGTGAATATTAGAGTAAGTCTGGTACCTTTAAAAACAAAACTCCTCACCTGCAGAATGTAGCAAGATTGAGTCTGCCACTCCTGCTGCATCATCTGTGGTTATTATTAGCTTCGTTTGGCTTTTGTATTTTTGTGGATTTCTCCTTTTGCTGTTGCGAACATGTTTTTATGTGAAGTATTTGACCTTTTCCCTTAGTACTTTTTTAGTTATACATGTGTACAGTTGGAGCCCCATAACCATAACAAGTTTAATAATGAAGTAAATCATAATACGGATTAGTCGAGATTTCTGCAACGTTGGAGGCTTGTCTTACTGAAGTAATCACAATGTGATAGGGAGAGCTTAATGCTAGGACTCCATCTTTAACAGTAATGAGGCAGACAAGTAAATTCATTGTCACTTCATTGACAAGTAAATAAAGTGACAAGTACTATTGGCAAGTGTCAACTCGACATACATATTATGGGAATTGGAATTCTTTCTGAAAATCTATAGATGTAATTTCTGAAAGGTGCTTCAGAATTGGTTCATCAGTTCCATCTGGCTACTTCTGTTTAAAAGTTTGTTGTTTTAAATTAACACTTTTTCTTGTTCCAAAGTGTTGGTGAATCTTATGATGTGGAACTTGATATAGGTACTAGCTCTTGTTATCGGGCTACAATGTTTTTCTTTTGAGTTGGGAGGTGAGGGTTACAACCAAAAGTTGGCCCGTATAATTGAAAACTGGCTTGCTTTTTTATGTGTTATTTTGATATGTATAAATATTTCTTTGTAGGCTGATACCTGTGCTGGTAAATGGTATGAAATATTCAGAGATTGATATTATTCTGTTGAAGGTGAGCATCAGTTTCTTTTACTCTTTAGTTGGTTAGCTTCTGACCTATAAGTCAGAATGATTCAGATCAGAATGGGCAGATCTAGCCTACCAGCTGTTAAAAGGAGAATTAGCTTTCTGGGGCAAGGTATGCTGTTACAAATACTAAATGCAGCTGATGCCATGTTTGTTGGAAAATAATCTGCGTCTCTCCTGCTTTGCCCCAGTCCCGTCCCACACAATTTTGGCAGAGCTGGAATACTATTACCATGAACTACTGCAAGAATGCAGCATTAAAAAAATGTTCAGAATTTATTCTAATGCCTTCTAGGTTGAATACATGGCTTTTTCCATCACTACATATGTCTGTGTATCAGAATTTGTCAATCATGTGTTTCTATTTCATTCCCATTGAGTAATTTCTTAACCAGAAGGATACTTTGTGGGTCAATGTACCTCTCTTGCTAGTGTCTTTCTATTGTTTTTCTGGTAAATGCAGCAGTAGAACACCGGAACAGTGGCATTTTGTTAGCTGAGCAGCTCAGGTGGGATGTGAATCTTTTATACACTTAGAAAATCTTGAACTAAACTACATTTTAAAACTAAAACTACATTGTTAACTTCCTTGAGCAATACAGTTTATCTGATAAAACAATTTGATGACAGGGAGATGTTGAAGAAGACGAAGCTATTCCAGATAGTGAGCAGGACATAAGGCCTCGTTTTCATCGTTCGAAGACGGTGGCTCAGCAACATGAAGAAGATGGTATTGAAGACGATGACGATGATGATGATGAACTTGATGATGATGATACTATTTCTGACTGGAATTTAAGTATGTCAAAATAATGTGTGAAATGTTTTAAAACAAAGCTACTTGCATAATACAAGAACCGCAGTAAAAAGACTGTGTATAGAGTAAAAAGAGTTGGTGTATAGGAATACTGAGGCTTTGCTTTTGACTACAAAAATAACTATCTGCTGACATAATTGGTGGATATATTGGAGGGAGAGGCTTTCATATGGCACTTTGACTTTGTAACTGGTAGTTCTTTTCTATGAGAGGAATTTTCTTCTGACCAGAGAACAGTACTTTAGTTGTGAGGGTAGGAGATGGCTGTGAGGAAACCAGAGTTTGGATGGCCTGTGTGTGGGTCATGGGACCTTTAGGCTAATAAACCATGTTATAAGGAAACAAACTGTTTTTGAAGTTCAGTGACAGAAAAAACTAGTGAAATTCTGACAAATCTGATTTGAAAATGCTTTCCAAACATATGGAAAAACATTATAGAATAATGCTTTGAGATGTGGACATAGCCACATAGGAGTTTTTTCCCAAGGCCACAAGTTTTTATAGGAGGTCAATGTGCCTTCAAGCTTATGGTTAACAATTTCAAGACATATCCGGAGAACTATTGTTGTTGTTGAAAATATGAATGCAAATATGCCTGTTTCTAAAGCTGCATCTTGGAAAAAAGTATAATGTTATATTCTTAAGGCTTTTCTTCTTGTATGGTGTGTGTAGAGATTGCAGAATAAAACGTGTTTTCTGAGAAAGATAGCTCAAATGATGCAGGCTGCCCTGTGATTTACAGTTTTGATTAAGATAGTGAGAAAGCTGAAATTGTTCTGGAATGGTGGCCTAAAAGAGAAAGAGCAGAACAGTTTAGAAATCTGTAAAGATGTATGTTTTCTGGATTTGAGAAAATACGTATTATCTGCAAATCAGAATTGTGTGCCCTATTTCTTATCCATTGTTCTATATTTGACTTCCAGTTTGAACAGAGAGGAAGCACCAGCATATCTTGACAATTATCAGCATTGTTTATAATGGGACCAGTGCAATCCTTTATGACAGATTAAGAACAAACTGATCTTATAATAAAAATCACTTTCTAGGAGCTGTGGTTTTGCACAGGATCACAGTGGATCCCTGTGCAGTGTAACAGCATGGAAGTAGGTTTCCTCCTAGTGCACTGAGAATGCACTGGCAGTTCAAAGTTAAAATGGGGATTATATTGCCTAACTACAACTAATTGTATAATAAGCAGAGATTAACACTGGTAATTCCTTTCAGGGAAATGTTCTGCGGCTGCTTTAGATGTCCTAGCTAATGTATTTCGTGATGAACTTCTGCCACACATCTTGCCACTGTTGAAGGAATTGCTCTTCCACCCTGAGTGGGTGGTTAAGGAATCTGGTATCCTTGTTCTTGGTGCAATTGCTGAAGGTAAGGCAACAGTGCATATCAGGTTGCTGATTTTTTAATTAATTCTACAGCAGCTCACGTGAGCTTACTTACCCAAACAAATGTATGTCCTTAGCTGGTTTGGTTTTGGTGATTAATCTCTTCGTCTACTAATAGGTGATCACAGTTATTTTATTTTTCGTTTTCAAATTTATGCATGTTGGGAGGCTAAGCAGATTGCAGAATTTATTTTATTTCTCCTTTTCTTAACTTCACACTATAACGTTGTTATCTCTAACAAAATACTACCTTGATTTCATAGAAGACAAATACTTAATAAATTTTAGCCTTATATTTCATCTAAGTGTTTTCAGAAATGGAGAAGAGCACTCCTGTGGTTTCAATACACTTAGATGCCTTTTGTAGATGGCCATTAAAACAGGATGACTTCCATTCTCCTTTACTTACTCATAGTCTTGCTTGGCTTTTTGCTTGAAGCTGCAGCATCTCTGTTCCTTTTGCAGGCTGAAGAAATAGATTTGGGTCTGTACCTGGATTATCTTTCTTTTCTCATGGTGTCTAGTGAATGTATTTTTTTTATTGTTACTAGAAAGTTTTTAAATTGGTTTTGAATTGAAGGTCCAGCAAGGTGGAAGTTTGTACTTCTGGCAAATCTCAGTGTCTAATTGCCCATGCTGAATTGAAGGGTGCAACTTTTATTGGTGGTCAATATTTATATGACTTTAAGAGCAACAAATTTGAATTTCTTAAGGAACCCTTTTTCATTTGATGATTTGTTGTCAAGATAGTCTTTCTCTGCTTGATATTTTCTTACTTGCTCTGAGTAGACTGAAGGAGGAATTTCCAGCTTGATGAAATTTAGTTGGATGTACTTGCTCTTCTATATTTAATAAAGCAGAATTTCTGGAGATTTGGGAAGCACTGAAGTAGAAATACGATTTAAATAAATGTAAATTGGGATTTGAATTATTAATATTTTAATGATACTTTCTTATAATTATGTTAATTATTATATATAATCCATATAAAATAAATATAATTTATATTCTAAATAATATATAATACCCCTTCTAATAATACCCCTTAAAAAGGGGTATATAATAGCCCTTAAAATTTATGTAAGGGGTATTTTTAGAACTTTATATAAATTAGGTAAACTTACTTTGTTAAAATACATGTATTTTTAACTTTGCATATTGTGTTCCTGTGTGATAGAGAATGAAAATACGTCTCATAGGAAACAGGAAACCATAGAACTTTTCATTAATTCTGGTACTGCAATAGCTATATTTTTCTTTCCAGGCTGCATGCAGGGTATGATTCCATATCTTCCAGAGCTAATCCCTCACCTTATTCAGTGCCTGTCTGACAAAAAGGCTCTTGTGCGCTCCATTACATGCTGGACTCTTAGTCGCTATGCACACTGGGTAGTTAGCCAACCCCCAGATACATACTTGAAGCCATTAATGACTGAGTTGCTAAAGCGTATCTTGGATAGCAACAAGAGAGTACAAGAAGCTGCCTGCAGGTAAGCCAAAGCTGAAGCAAACATCCATGACGCTGCTTTTATTTTCCCATAGGAAGCTATTTTAATGCCATTCTCAGTGAACACCTGACTCCATTTCTAGCCCTTAATGTATTTCTTTCTCTTAAATTGCAGTAGATGCAACTGTCTCCAGAATTATAATAACGTGAAAAAAGTTAACATCTATTTCTCTTGCGCACTTTGTTTTCGGAGTATATGAAACACCAGTCTAAATAATTAATTTTAGTAAATTAGCTGTTTGCAACACTTATTTTCAATATATGATGTTTCATTGACCAGAAATGTGGCATTTTTTAGTATGTCTATGAACATGATGAGAACTGATTGCAGTAGAAAGGTGTCCTATCGCTGTACTACTGAGACTGTTTATACTTAGCTCAGCATTACCAAAACATTTGGATTATGATTATTTCAAGGGATATTATCTTTCTCTTGAAGAAAGGTGTTGGGAGATAAGATTCCCTTCTCCCCCTTGTCTACTTCTTTAAACAAAAAAAAGATTAATTGCTTAATCAGTGGACATGACCTTAATAGAATGGGAATGGTTGCACCCCTTGTGCAGGTAGCTCATCGAAACAAAATTTTACATGTCAGTTTTTGTCAGACTAGAGTGGACACAGCAAACTTTCAAGGTTTCTTCATAAAGCAGTTACATCTGCCTCTGAACACCTGAAACATGTAATAATAATAATAACAATAATAATAATAATAACAACCCCCAAGTATCAGTAGTGCCTAAGGACAGTGCTGAGTTCAAGGTTCTTCGGCTAAACTTTGCTCAGAAATAGTAAATATATCCTTACCTGAGAACAGATACAATGAATTATGAAATGTACGTAATGAGGTTTAAGAATTAAACACTGTTTCCTTTTTGTCTCCAAATGTTTGCAAAAATTTGGCTAGCAAATTTGGGTAGCTTCCATGTCTTCTCTATTCAATTAAAAAAAAAAACAACAAAAAACAAAAAAACAACAAATGCAAACCCCAAAACAAAACAAGCAAGCAAGCAAAACAAAAATCTCCAAAAGGAAACATCCCACTTCTCTTGAAACTTGCCTAGTGCAAAACATGTTTGAAAATCTGTGTTTAGTTGAGCACAGCTGTGCTGTAGTGTAGTGTAGTTAAATAACCTCACATGGTGCTTGTGCAGGTTGTGCAATGGGCCATGGAAACTTTCAGGGTAATAGGAAATCTAGATTGGAAATAATAAAAATTACAGTGCACCTGATTCTTTTTTTTTATTTGAAGTTCAATGGCAGACTTACAACATGTTTTGAAATACTTTCTTGAGAGCAGAGACCTACTAAAATTACTCTTGCACCTAAAAATAAACTGAGAAACTTCACTGTAAGGGAAATACAGAGTTATTATAAGTGAAAATGTATTTACCAGCTTTTTAAATGGTAAGGAAATACAATGAACATAGTTGGACAGCAATAAAAAGCTTCACCCCAATAGTGAATAGTTGCATAGACTGATAATATCTGCTAAATGGAAGATAGGTCATAGGATACTGTATGTTTTTGTCCCTAACTTCTATGTGGTAGCAGATGTCTAACATTCATTTCTATACTTTTGAGAAACTACTCCTTTAGTTGACAGTAGACCCAGAAAATGATATTTTACTGAAATATGTTTTCCTGCTCAGGTAGTACGGCTTTCTGAAAAATTACTTCATAGTAGTATAATAAAAGAATAAATAAATAAAGTAAGAATGCTAGCCATTTAGTTCACAGTTCCATTGTGTTTAAAAAAAGGCATTTCTGTATTTAGTAGCACACAATTAGCGGTTTGTTCACCTCACATGGTGATGTATGCATTTTTAGTGTAGGGACAAGCTAAAAATAATCTCGTTGACAAAGCTAGGCCACCAAGTCTTCAATAGCTCCATAATTTTTTCCTTTCCTTGATGTTTCTCTGCAGCGGTGTGTCCGGTGTGGGGGGATTGTTTTGTTTTGTTTTGTTTTGTTTCATTTTGGATGGGTTTTCTTAATGCTGCTGTTCAAACACTGGTTAGACAAGCTGAGAAGTTTCCGTGATGTCATTATGTTTGCTTTGATCAAGAGAAGCCAAAATTGTTCATCATCTGTATTTGCTTTTAGTTTTCCATGTCGTTCTGTATTTTTTTCTGTGTAGTGAACTGCTTAGAGTACAGGCTGATGTTTGCATAGTTCTGGCACAACAGCACCAAAATCTCCAGGTGCAGCTACTGTATACATTAAAGATAGCGGTCCATTTTTAACTTGAATAAACAGCTTTTGTTGTGATTCCTTCTACTTTAGTTAGTATATTGTAACTTTTCTGCTAATGCTTTTCTTTTTGGTAGGGGCTTCAGTGTATCCCTATTGGATTTTATGGCAATATATTAAAATTTTGTTCTTTACAGTGTAAGAGCTGGATCCTTATGGGTCATTCTGTGTTCAGTCAAAAAAGATCAAGGTTATCTAAGTATTACCCTTTTGGAAGCATATCTTACATGAATTTGAAGGCTAAATACAGCTTAAGGTTGAAACAGAAGTAGGCTAAGTAGGGCATTTTGGGGTTGTCTTGTTGAGTTTTTTCCAATGTACTAACTGACTTGTTTTATTGTCCTTCAGTGCCTTTGCTACTCTAGAAGAGGAGGCTTGTACAGAGCTTGTTCCTTATCTTGCATATATACTTGACACTTTGGTCTTCGCATTTAGTAAATACCAGCATAAAAACCTGCTCATTCTTTATGATGCTATAGGAACATTAGCAGATTCTGTCGGACATCATCTAAATAAACCAGTGAGTATACCTTATGTTCTGTAGTAGGACTCATAATACTGGAAAAATTTGTTCAGTATTTTTTGTAGTGTGCTTTACATGTTACAAACCAGAAATGCTGATATTTCCATGTCCATTGTATTAGTGCTACGTATTTACAGGTAAAATACATAGACTGCTCATAATTTTCCCACTACACAAATATTGCCATTTTGAGTAAACAAGCAATAGTGTATGGTGTGTTGTGAAATGTGCCTCTTGTCATGATTTTTTCTTCATGCTCGAAGTTTTTTAGCTCAGAGGAGATATCAATATAGATATCTCTTTTTTTGTGTGTGTGTGTATGTAACTACTTTAAGTATAGCTAAGCTGCTGTCTCTTGCCAGTGAAAAAATACAGAATCTTGTGGACAAAGCACAGAGAGCACACAGGCAAATGTAATGGGGTTTTTTTGCGTACATGTATTAATTAGTAGAAGATGTTCATGTGATATGTTTGCATTTTATGATGGTTATTGAAACTTGTTTTATTTCTCTGTAGTGCTTCAAAAGGTATAGACACCCTAGAAAAAAACATTTTTGGTTGTTCCCATGGTATTTTACTTGCCATCTGGGACCCCCACACCATCAAAGGACCTGTTTTTCAGTCTCTCTCTTGCGTCTGGCAGCCTTGACATTTGACAGTATCAGGAGGAAGCCAAATGGCAGCCCCTGATGAGGGTGGGACTTTCTTTAGTATGTTAGAATTTTATACCTTTGGACATAGCAAAATCTGTTGGCTCTTCGGATTCTTTCTGGGAGCAACAGCACCGTAGAGGTGCCTGGCTTAACGTTCTTGTGACTGTAGCTGTGCAGTGGTAGGGGAAGCCAGCTTTCTATAGAAGGGGTAAGTGCCTTCTTCTGGAGGGATAGGAAGTTACTTTCTTCATGGATGGTTAACTTGAGGAGGAAGTTCCACAACTTGAGGTCAGAGAGATAGGGTTGTAGCATCAAGAGCAGAGAATGATCATTGAGAAAAGCAGGTGGCAGATGCAGAGCCACAATGTAAATATAAAAATATTTTCTGTAGGCCTTGAGGCTGTCACATAGATTTGTAATAACCCAGGCAGCTATACTGAAACCAAACCTGGAGAAAGATTTCCTTTGTAAAGGTACTTATGTGCTTTAGGAAAAAATACTTTAAAAAATGGTAAATTCTAGTATTAAGATACTTCTATGAATTGCAACAATGATTGAATTACAGCACATCAGGGTTTGTTTTTTTTCTGTAAAAGTAGAATATATCACACTTCTTATCTAGCTTTGAAATAAAATGGTATGCAGTAAAGTGTTTTAGCACTTCATGTTGATGCATATTCATCCTAAACAGGAATATATTCAGATGCTAATGCCTCCATTAATCCAGAAGTGGAACATGCTGAAGGATGAAGATAAAGATCTCTTCCCTTTATTAGAGGTAAATGTTAAAATGTGAATTTTTTTATCAACTTACTTCAGAAATTATGTTTTCTGCTAAAAATGTTCCTACTAGGAAATATGACTGTAAAAGGTGACAGCGTTAGCTATTTCTCATTAGGAAAAAATACTCTGACTAGTAAGAAAATTTTATGACTGAGAAAATGTCCTTAGGTTTAGCAGAAATCTTTTCGTTTTTTCTGCCATTCTGGAGTGTTTTCTTTGATAGGATTCTCTTAGGAAAAAAGTGTTCTATCATCCTTTTGTTCTTGTCTTCTCTCTCCTTGCTCTCCCTTCATCCCTCCATTAAAACTATTGTCAGACAAACGGAAGGTATGAACAAGACCACGTAGTCTAATGCTCTGTACTTTCTGAGTGTGAAGCAGGAAAACACCTCTAGAAAAATTAGTTTTGTAACTCTTAGGTTATATTAGGGCTTGTTCATGGTCAAGATACCGCAGCTTAGTGTAGGTGCTGTCTGAATTATCGTAACTGGTTTTGTATGCATTTTCTTGGCTACCTCCAAGAAGATGCTGCTATTGAGAAATTTTTTCAACTGGCGTATGCAGGAGTGAGTAACACCTTGCTGATAGTTGCCTTGGCTCAGCTAATCAGTACTGCCTTTCTAGGTTGTGTTTACTTAATCGGTTGCATGTTGGTGTACTTAAAGTCCTAAAGTCTTCCAAGTTGCCTCTCACAAGTAAAAGACACTTCAGGAATGTGAGGAAAGGTAGTGACTGTTTTCTCTCTCCCCTTTTTTTTTAATTCCAGTGCCTGTCGTCAGTTGCTACTGCCTTGCAATCTGGCTTTCTTCCATACTGTGAACCTGTGTACCAGCGTTGTGTAAATCTGGTGCAGAAGACACTTGCACAAGCCATGGTATTTTGCTTTAACTATTCCAATGTTACTTTGCTAAACCAACATGTTAATTTCGTAGTATTAGAGGTTTGCAGGGAGATTGAATATCTAAATGAAGGTGCAGTTCTGAAACTTTATTGTGCATACTCCTGAGAAAATTTACTATAATTTTGAAAATGTGTACTTATCTGTTGCAGTTGCATAATGCTCAGCCAGACCAATATGAGGCTCCAGATAAAGATTTCATGATTGTGGCTCTTGATTTACTCAGTGGTTTAGCTGAAGGACTTGGAGGCAACATTGAACAGCTAGTGGCTCGCAGCAATATCCTGACACTAATGTACCAATGCATGCAGGTGAGTTGAGTGATCTATTTGATCCAAACGTTTTCTTTATTTGGAGAAACAGAAACTCTTCTAGACTTGTAATTCGTTTCTTCCTCTCTTTAGGACAAAATGCCTGAGGTACGGCAGAGTTCTTTTGCATTGTTAGGTGACCTGACGAAGGCGTGTTTTCAGCATGTTAAACCTTGCATTGGTATGTTTCTTTTACATGTTTAACAACTTGTTTTGCAAATCCGTAAGAGGTCGTATTAGCCATTGTAAAGTTTTGTGTTCTGTGGTTTGCCTTTTTATGGTGTTGTATGTAGTCATTTTCCTTTGTCTACAAGAGTCCATAATCTTTTGTCTTTTGAATTGCATGTTAAGAAAACACGTTCCTATTTTTGTAGACAGCACAAAAGTTCATTTTTCTCCTTTATTTTTATAGATATTTTTCCTAGTACAATTTATTGTTAAGTAAAATTATATATAGTATATAAATAAAAAAACTGGGATAGAGGATAGGTTTTACTTCGCTTTTTTGCTTTGTTTTTTGTTTCAGTGGGAAGTAACATCAGTGGTACACTTCCACAGTATTTGCTCTTTCTTCCCGCAGAATCTGTTGTGATGCACTTGCCAAATGAATGCTTGGATAGGCTTTAAAACGTGGATAGAATTTAAAATATTTGGCAGATGTTGTAATTACCTTTTTGGCTCATTTTTCTTGAAATTTAATCCAAGATGTGATTGCCTTATAGTCTTTGTTGTTTCTTCAAGGGTAGCTGAATACACAGTTATCCAGGTGCTGAATACACAGTTGTCCTGGTGATTTGGGGGATGGTGTTCAACCATATGATAAAGCCACCAGTACTTGCTGCTGTGGTTTTTTTTCTTCTCTTCCCCTCTCTCCTCCCACCTGAGCAAGTGAATGAGATAAAAAGGTTTCTACATAAAAGTTACATAAAGATAAAGCCTGTTAGGAAGATTTTTAAAGCATCATTTGAAAAGATTCACATTTATCTGCTTAGGTTCTAAATTCGAGGTTAATCTGATAGGTAGCTGGAATATAGCTCTTATTAATTCACATGTAACACTTTCCAAGCATTTAATAGGCTTACATTATCTTTTCCTTAAAAATCCATTTTTTTCCCCCTTGCAATCTTATAGTAATGGGACAAGATGGTTGTATTGTGTGATGAGATTTTAAAATGTTGTTCTTTCTAGCTGATTTCATGCCAATTTTGGGAACCAACCTAAACCCTGAATTCATTTCTGTGTGTAACAATGCCACCTGGGCAATTGGAGAAATCTCTATCCAGATGGGTAAGATTTATTTTTTTCCTTAAATCTCTGCACATTTAGAATTATTTGTCAGGGTGTTTTGGGTGAATTTTTTTTTATGTGATACCTTTATGTTAATATTTAAATTACATTTGTGATCCTTGTCCGTGTTAGTAAGTGAAGTGTATGTGTTCTGTTTACATTATGTACATTAAAGGTAATTCTCTTCTGATTCTTTTTTTAAATTGTTGTTTCAGGTATAGAAATGCAGCCTTATATTCCAATGGTCTTGCACCAGCTTGTAGAAATAATTAACAGACCCAACACACCAAAGACGTTGTTAGAGAACACAGGTACCCGAAAAATGAACTGTACATGGTGAAGGAAATAAGAAGATTTTTTTTTTTTCTTTTACAATTATTTTTAAAATTTCTTAGGGGAACCACACCAGAACTGATTTTATTGTTACATATCTAGCTTTTATAAGCAAAAGAACTCTGTTTTGCACAAGCTTTACAAGTCTCAGTCTTGCAGCAAATAATATGTCTAGATTCTGAAAGTTATTGCTTTCTCTTTGATAACAATTCTTTTATCTATGTATCATCTGTTTAATCATTCTTATATGACAGATGTATGCAGTAACATGTTCTTACTGATTTTGATATATGCATGTCTTTACTTGTGTACTGTATATATATGTCTAGTGTTGGAAAAAATGTAATTGGCATATATAAAACAATTAACTCTTTGAATTTTTCAAAAAATGCATTTATTTTTAAGATAACCTTACAATATCATGCACAAAAATCTAGATCTGTGATGGCAGTTTTACCATGACATAACTGAAATTATGTTTAATTTCTATTATCTGGTCACTTAATAACAAATTTCTGAAAAGAATTCTAATAATGGCATGCATATTTTATGTTCTGGCCCACAGCTTTACATTCTAAATTGGGACCAACTCCCAAATGCCTTACTGAATTGGAATTTCTGAGGCTTGTTTCTTTTGCACTTTTAGAGGTCATGTTCTGGTATGAGAAACACCTTCCATACTTCAGCAAAACATTATGGATAATGTAATGGGTTTATTGTTTACTATTTTACTAATTGAGGACTTTTTCCATTCTGTTTGAAAACTGTCTTGTAACAAGGTGACAGTTTAGTTGTTTTACCTAACATCATTGAATATGATGGAAATACAGTGGTACAGTTACACTTTTTGAGCAAAGTGAGATAATTTGGAGAGAGATGTTTTCAAAGCATATTTTTTCTCCAGTATTCTCTAAACTTAAAAGCTGCACTTTGCCTGCCCCTCTAACCCATTTAGTATGGAAGGTGAACTTGAAAGAAAATTTACCTATTTTTATGGCATGTTATAGGTACTACGTTTTGAATAGAAAATTTTGAAGCAAATACCTATTTGTGAAATATACCATGGAAGAGTGTAACAGTATAATAATATAGTAGCATAAGAATATAAGTTTTCCTTACCCCTGCCCTGACTCCTTTCCTCTGCACTGATGGATGTGTAATACCTGTAATTGAGAGGCATCCGGTAGTTAAATGTTTGCTTCCATCATTGTTAAGAGAATTTTTGGAAGCATCCAAACACTGATTTTATTTGGTTTGGTTTTTTTTTTTTGTTTGTTTGTTTTTTTGTTATTTTTTTTTCCCAATTCTCTTAATAGTTACTTTAAATGTGGATGGATAACTGCAAATAAATGTTGAGTGTGGTGTACTTATTATAAGTTTGTTGTGGGATATTTTACTGTGTGCCACTAATATCTACAAGAATATTACTGGTTTTGCTGTAGCTTGCTACATCATTAATTGGGAAAACAGTCATGAAGACACTCTCTGACAGAGATTTCTGAAGTATTCCTTGTTCAGGCTGTAGCTATGAGAATTTACAGATTAAACTTAAAATTGTATTTTCATTTGAACTTCAGTGAATTTTTGTAAGATACTAAAAAAATTTAGACATTGTATATAGAAATTGAGTAACATCAGGACAAAACAGTACATTAACAGTGTGTTGCATCACATGGAATTAATATGTTTCAGACTGCTAGTATATCCTACACCAAACTTTTACTGGAGAAAGCATCATCTGCTTTATTGCATGTTTCATAAAACTGTTCACAAATGCCTGTTAATTAGAGTGTTGCATAGTATGTCCCTTGAACATAGGTTTCCTTTTTCTGCTTCATACAAATCTGCTGGATTTTAGTATTATTCATGTATTTTGCTTCAAGTAATCCTGATACATTATTCCCCACCCTCTCCTTTTTCTAAAGATTAATCTTTCGTGAGTTGAGCAAACACCATTAAAACACATTTGCATGATATTTTCTTTGGTCTGTCCCTTGGAACAAAGAACCAAACTACCTAATCAAACTACCTAACCATATGATGAAGCAATTTTGCTTTCAATGTGTATTTTGGTATTAGAAGTCAGATTCTTGTACATCTTATGAGGAAAGCTTCTGTGAACAGGAGAAATGCTAGGGTTAAAGAATTAATGTTCTGCAGTCAGTTGCTGTGAGTTAGCAGCCATTTTTAATTAAATGCTCTGTGAGATTAAAAAGAAGACAAACATTTGTAACTCTTTGAGAAGTGTCCATCTGTTTAGTATTTTCAGACAGGTTACAATTTCATATTTCATGTAAAAGTATTTGGAAATACATTCTGACTGATAGATGAGATCTATAAAAACGTTTAATTCTAAATGCTGGATAAAATGTTTAGAATACTTGATATTAAAACTGAAAATGGTTAGTTTCTTTTTTTAAAAGTGTCCACAGTAGTATATTTTAATATAAAATTCGAATGTGTAGAGGTAAATTTACTGCAAATGATTACTCTGAAGAGGGCAGAATGACTGCTTACATCAGAAAGCCTTTGGATTTAAAATTGTGTTTTTGGTGTTCTCTCATACTTCTTTAATTTTTCTTTTACCTTGGAGAGTATACCATATATGTTGCTGCCTCTTACTTAGGGGGTGGTAATAAACAGCACTGGTGAAATCTTATGTTTATTATCATACACAGATTCTGTTGGTTTCTGTTTCTGAGTTATTTGTTGTTTTTTCTTTATTTTTTCTCCTCCCCCCTCATTTGCTCATGTCTTGGTTGGCGTTTGGTGGTGTATAACCGTGATTGCGTTACCTTAGCAATAACAATTGGTCGTCTTGGTTACGTTTGTCCTCAAGAGGTGGCCCCCATGCTACAGCAGTTTATAAGACCCTGGTGTGTATTATTCAATCTTTTTTTTTTTAATTCATTTTTCTTCACTCTCTTTCTTTCTTTCTTTCTTTCTTTCTTTCTTCTCTCTATCTCACTTTTAGATATATTTTCAGTTGGTTACAAAATCTCAATCCTTAATCATTGCCAACCATGTGACTAATCTTGTCCTATCAGGTTTGTGAGTTTTTAGTAGCACCGTCATGTATTCTTTATGTTGTGGCTAACGACTAATTTATGCATGGGATAAGATTGTCACATGCTTGCTGTGTTAAAGCTTGACTATGAAAGAGCATTTTAAAATCCACCAGAATGATAGTACAATGCATGCAAATATTGTAAAATTTAAACTGTGCATTAATTTAAATTCAGTCTGAGGCTTGAAATGCTGTAAGGAATATATGTTTATAGATTTGTTATGTATCAAATAGCTTGCTTGCTGCTGTTAAAGTTCAATAACTGTTCTGTAAGTGGTATCTGACATAATTCATACTGTGGTAGTATTTTATGTTCCGCTTCTAATAATGATAGTTTCTATAAGTATTTCAGATACATGTTTCTTTTGTATTTAATGGAATACAGGTCACACTTTCTAACTGTATACAGTATAACAAAAAAGCCAGATTCTGGAGGTGATGCCTTCTGGGATTATGCTAGTAAAAAATGTGTATGAGTAGTATTTTTCTATGTCTTCAAAACTGTGTTTCTGATCATCTTATCAGTGTGACTTATTCCATCAGATACTGTCATCTAGTTTTGACTTGATTGAAGAAAAGTGAGAGTTATTTAAGTTTTGCTTTCCAACTTGTTAGGTGCACCTCTCTGCGAAACATAAGAGACAATGAGGAAAAGGATTCAGCGTTCCGTGGGATATGTACCATGATTACAGTCAACCCCAGTGGAGTAGTCCAAGTAAGATACTTTTAATACATGCTAACTTTTCTTTGCTCATGTGAAGTTTAGTAAAAGCTGTATGTTCAATACGAAGAAGTTTACCTTGAAGTGATTCCCTGCAGTACATGATGCAGCTTTATTCTGAGGTCAAGGAGGCCAAAATGTTTATATTGTGAATGGTATGTATCATGATGCTTCCATAATTCTCGTCTAAAAAGAAAAGGAGTACTGTTAAAATCAATTTTTTTCTGTTACTGGCAGTGAATATGTAAGTAACGAGCTTCAATTAAAATAGCTATGTTTTGGTCCTTCTGTTAGGTTGTGGTCAGGATCTGTAAGGAAATATAAGGTAAAAGTTGACAATCTGAAACCTATTTTCCACACTTAACCTAGGCTTTTAAATCAAGAAACAGAACAAAACCAGTAACTACCCCTTCATTCTCAACACTTGGGTGGGGAAAATTCTATTTAAACTTGGGGTAAAATGCTTAAATAGTGAATGTGACAACGAACATGCATCTCTTTAAAATGTAAGGTACAAATGAAAAATAGAATATTACTAGATCTTTAGTCTCCACATCTCTAAAGTAAAGCTGTATCAATGTAGTGTTCTCTTAGAGGAAAACAAAACTGATTTTTCCCTCTTCTCTGCTTGAAATACTTCTTCCTGAAACACAAGAATTGAGCGTCTACCTTGTTTTGAAATTTTCAGTTAATTTCATTTTTGCCTTGTTCTGTACTTCACATTTCACTGTTCCACTGTCTGTTCGTTCATGTAGCTTACGGGGAGGGGTTAAATGAGGATCCATTTCATTAACCCATCTCTCCTTTCTAGTCATTATCCTTAATTCCTACTAAAATCACGTGCATTGGCAACATAATTATTAAAGACTGATGCTCTCTTGGTGTAGGAGGAAGTAATGCCTGACAGCAGACAAAGAAAGTATAGGGATTTTGAGGTGGCTTTAGTTTTGAACCTGTATGATAAATTTCTCTATGTCCCAAAAAAAAAACTATTTAAAGGAAAAAAACCCAGGTTTTTTTCCCCAATGGGAAATGTGTGAGAGAGTGCATTTGTTGCTTGTGACTAAAGTGAGTAGATCTTGCATTTGTATGTGTACTGAAAGAATTGAAGTTGTACTAGTGTGGTGTAGAGGGGAGAGGTGGGGTGGGTTTCACTGTAGTTTTATTTAAGTCACTCAGCAATTTCTGTTGCTGAACATTTAGGCATACAATAATTAACCATTGAGTGAATTAAGTGTAAATTAAATACATAAAAGCAAAAGCACTTGTGAATTAGGATAAAAAACCATCCACAGTTCACAGAATGAACATTAAGCATTGTTTTCAGGTACATAAATTGAGCTTTCTAACCTATGTGATTGTTTAATCTTATAGGACTTTATTTTTTTTTGTGATGCTGTTGCATCATGGATTAGCCCAAAAGATGATCTTCGAGACATGTTCTGTAAGGTAAGGTTTCTAAGATAAGAGTATGTTCTTATGGTAGTCATTTTACATCCCCTGGTTTCTTTCTTTCTGTTTCACTGTTAGCACTTACTGTGTTTGTGGTCATGGAAGTTTCTCTGCCCTTTGTGGTCATGTAAGGTCATAAATTGTCAGGCAAAACAATATGAAAATTCTGACCTTTTTTTTAACCAGCATCTTCTTCTATGCATTTATGTTATTCCAAACTTTTTAAATGATTGAAAAGTTCACTTGAGATATTTTTAAAGGGTTAATCATTCTCAAACAGCTTTTCATAATGTCCAGCCTACTATGTCTTGCCTGCATTTGGAAGAACAGGAGGGTTTATACTACATGTAAGACTTTTTTTTTTTTTTTTTTTTTTTAGAATATGAGATTTGTATGGTTCAAGACAAAAGACTGTTTTTTGCCACAAAGATGGCTACTTTATGTTGGAGAAATATATAAGGGTTTGCTTAATCCTCCTCAGAATCCTTCTTGATTGAGCAAGTTTAAAGAAACTATAATACAGTTATACCAAAGAATACGTCCCTAGGCAAAGTTTCAGTAGAATGTAAACAAAAGGATTGTTTGCCATGTATTAAGGAAGCAAAAACGAAAAAAGCGGCCCCACCCAAAATGTGATATATTGTATTTTGACACTAGTGTCTTAAATTTACAAAAAAAAAAAAAAAGAAAAAATGGAGAGAGGAAAACTGGTTCACCTCACAAGTTCCAAAGTGAAATCCCAGTATTTATAAAATTCTGTGTCAAAAGAAAAATTCATGATACTCTTAAGGCAAAAATGGAACACATTCTAAAGTACCTATTAGGATCTTAGGTCAGTATTGGCACTGTTTCTTCAATAATGACATGTGTGAGCATCAAATCAAAAGTTAGAACTTTTCTGTCTTATCTTTAAGAGCAAAGGCACAAATCTCAGTGTCCTAGGTAGTTTGTCAGATAACTGGTCTCCTTCCAAGGAACATTAGATCTAGAAAATGCACAGCTATGAGTATTCTACCGTCAGCAGAACAAAACAGCAAATGCAACTTGAGGAAGTCTTGAACAGAGTTTGTGATGATTGCCCAAAGCAGTCTCAGCGCATGTTTCTGCACCAGTCCTTCAGCAACTGAAGCTCCTCTTTTTCAGATTCTTTCCAAGTTATCTGTTTAGGGCCCAATGCATTAAAACTAGACAGAATGGTTCTTGGTCACTTGGCATAAGGACATCCTTGCTTTTTTAAGCAAGCAGTTTTAAAGTATTTTTGTGGGTTGTGCCTTTCAGGAAAAGAGACAAAAGCTTTCTTCAGTGATACCATGCAGGGTTTTTAGACTACTTCTTCATAGATACATGATTGCTGTAGTACAATGTTTTTCCAACGGTAATCATGACTTACAGGAACAAGGGAAAGAAGCTTGATTTGTCCAGTATTTCTTTTTTGTTTTATTCTTTATTGTTCAGTATTTCTTTTTTGTTTTATTCTTTTTATTTAGAACTGGGAGAGAAAATACCTCTTCCAAGAGCATGGATAGATGAGCTGCCAGTGTTAAAATCTGACTGATAACCTTTTGTCATACCTAAGCATTCTTAGATTTTCAGTAGTGTCTTAGCAGCTGGTTAACGTGACTCCTTGGGTTAGGAAAGAGCCAGCTTGTAGAAGGGAGCAAAGCAGTAAGTTAACTGTTTGCATGTAATGCCATTAACACTACATCTGTTTAAAAACAGCTCTGCTTGACAGTTTTGTGTTGATCATGAATTTGTTACCATGAGCTTTAATTTTGACATTGCCTTTTATTTGAGAATGTGTTCAAGACAGACTGTTTCACAATTCAGTTACACTAAATGTATAAAGGGAAAACAAAACTTTAGATTTTCTTGGCATAATTTTCTATGAGAAACAGTAATTTTGTCTTCTTTTGTCCTAATGTTTGCCTTTTACTTGCTGTTTTAAGCCATAACACACTAAGATTTTTTTCTGATAGTATAATTTAATTTTCAATTAATTTATTACATCAAAAGGTCCAGACTGAAACCTGTAGATTATTGGGTTTCCTCTCTCACTGGCTTTTAATTGCCATTGGTTGTGGATCCCAATTCTTTCAAAACAAAGAAGATTTTAAGAGCTTCATTTTTAGTGAAGTTATCTTACAGGTTGCATGCAAAACACAGAGCTTTCACAGATTTTATATTTGTGCTAGAAATTGGCAGGTATTCATTCTGCCAAATGCTGGCTACAGTTTTAGCTCAACTTCCCACAACATACTTTGCATTTATTAAAAAATAAACAGGAACACAGTAGTCCTAACACATATGAACTGTGTGGATGGATGGATGGCTGGATGGATGGATGGATGGACAAAAAATTAATTGAAAAAATTACAGAAAGATGTTCTGAAATGGCTTAACCCTAGGTCATAAGTTACCATTAAATATGTATGTATATAAATGTATACACACACTAGTTTATGTGGGCAGCAATAATCTTTATGTCCCCTTTAAAGAAACACATTGAGAAGGGCCTTGCTCTGCTTCGTTTCTTTGTAGCATTTCAATATGAATTTGGAGAATTCAAATTGCCAGATGTACAACTCAGCAGTTTGAGGCTTACTGCATATAAGGCTAGTAAATAATGTACCTGTACCCTCTGGTTTTTGCTAATCTTGACTTCCCCCTTCTCATTTGTAGATTCTTCATGGATTTAAAAATCAAGTTGGGGATGAGAATTGGAGGCGTTTCTCTGACCAGTTTCCTCTTCCCTTAAAAGAGCGCCTTGCAGCTTACTATGGAGTTTAACCTCATGCACTGTAGCTGCAGTCCCATAATTAGAGGTAAGCACATGAATCTTGCTTGCTTAACAGAGCTGGGACTTCCTGCCTGTTTGCATCATATGAAACATAGTTAATTCATCAGTCTAGAATTGCTGAGTTACACTGGAGGAGATGTCTTTCCCTCTTATATGAAGGAAAGAAAGGAGGGATGATAGTATACCTGAATGATGGTGGCTGCAGCAAAAGCATTTCTCTGATTTTTTTATTCTTACAGAGAGAGAAATAAAGAAAAAGATGAGTGTATGATACACACATTAGTTAATCAAGAAAGTTGGAAGTGTAGGTATAACAAAGTGCTGGTTCAAGTTTAATAAACAAAGTGATGGATACGCTCCTCAAGTCATCCTACTAAAGGCACAGGCTACCTTACATGTTATGAATTAATAGATCGCAGATGTGGTCTAAGCAGCAATACTCTTCTAGGATGAGAAAGCAGGTTTGTTAACAGACTAGCTATGAGAAGTCTAATTTACTCCTAGTGATATACTAAACAATCTTTCCACTGAATAAAGAATGCTATCCTAATGTGTAACTACAGTAGATCTAAAGCTTGATGTTTGAGGGAGGCTGGTGTGTTTATTGTTGCCGTGTTCCATTTTGTGCATAAATTCAGAATTGTTAGACAGTTCTGTGTGGAGAATGATTCAACTTCAAAAAGAACAATGAAAGTGCATTCCAGAGTAGCTCTGTTAATATACCACTTGGCTTTGTATGCTACCTGTGTACATTGTATAAAGCAATTGTGAAGAGATTATTATCTTACCCCAAAAAAGGGAGTGAATTAAGTTTATTCATTTAGTCTTTATACAAATTGGATACTTCTAGTAGAATTTTTGTTCTGACATCATGAGAGTGAATCATGCAGTTCTATTTGTTGCTGGAATGGACAACTATTTAAAAGTCAGTCAGATTTTTTCCAGGTCGATGGCTTAAAAAATTCTATTTGAATTACATGTTTAATCTGAACAATGGATTAAAAAATAAACAAATTTCAAACAGCTACATACTTATCAAGGAGAGCATTTTAGTTCTGACATAAGGGTGTTTTCTCCTCCTGATGAAGAGGCAACCAAAGTGATAAAATCTGTCATTATTCTCAATGTCAGCTGCAATGAAACTGTGACAATCTTGTTTAATGCAGCTGAAAGGGAAGCTGCTCAGCTAGTTGCAGATATGTTGAATACTCTTTCTTGATGTCCTAACTCATAATTTTGTGCTAAAAATTGGAAAGCTGGTTAGAATTTATAGGGCTGCTTTTATCTTAGATGTAAGTTTAGCACTATAGTGGAACTGTCCATTTAGCTTCAAAGCATATATTGTTGTTTCATGAATAATAATTTTTCTGATACAAATGGGCTGCTTTCTTAACAGACTTAAAAAGGAACATCTAGGCATAAATCCATTTTTAAGTTAAAGGTTGGCACTTACTGCTTGAAAAAGGCTCTTTGTTTATGTACCTATCCGTCAAAGGTTCAAGGTAAGATTTAATTATACCTTTATCTTTTCCTTTTACAGGTCCTTCAGTCTGGGAGACTATGAGGGAGCCTCTGCACCCAGGGAAAATGTTACCCTTTACTGGGGGGAAGGGTAAACCAGTAGGGAATACAGTACAATCCCAACCCTACTGGGAGGGGCGGGAGGGAGGTGTTGCCGTCACTGTATTAAGTCGATGTTGGGAAATGTTTTAACATCTGGAGCCTTTGTGGGTGGAAATCTGTCTCCTATTACACCTCTGCACTGGATGTGAAGAAGAAAAAAAAGAATCTAGTCACAAAACAGCACATTCTGGAATATTGTGGGGATTTATACCAAAATAAGAAACCATATAATTGAACCATAGGGATACGTAAAGAGGAAAAATATTTTGCGCACAATAAAGGAAACCTAAGAATGGGGGTCACAAACAGTAAAAGGCTTTCTTTTTTGTTTTCTGTTTTTTTAAGTAAGGGTTTTCTACATTATTTCATCCTGCTTGATGGGATTCCTAGGTATTTGCATGTTAATGAAGAACTACACAAACGAAGTTAGTACAGTTAAAATGCAGCTTGTGTCTGTGTGAGGAACAGGCACTTGCAGTGTACAGTATAGAAACCCCATCATAAAATAATAAAGGTTAAGTTGGACAAAATGAAGCAACCTGCAAGCTGCCAAATAAGTCACTCCTTTCATTTTTGGGGTAAGGAGAGGAACACTGCAAAGGAAAGATTGACATCTTAATTTTTACATTAAGAAAAACAACCAAGGTAGTGGATATGATTTTATTATTGTACTTTGTTAGTTTTAATTTCTAGAGTAAGGCATTATTCTTAACTTGCAGTTTAAGGTTCAGGCATGCGTTCTGGCTCATAGTGATCAGAAATAATTTTAATTAGTGGGAAAGTAGCATGCTTGCATCACATAGAGTGAAATTGGTATACATTTACCTATGTTGCGCCAGTTTTGTGTTGCAGTTTACCAATTCAATATAGCCCTGCATTTAAAATTCGTTTTTAAGATTCAGTGGAATTTATTTTGATTAAGAATATAGATATAAAGTACTGTAGTTAACAATTAGGCCTTGAAATACCTTTTTAGGATCTGTTAAGAATAAGATTGATATTGTATTGTGTGTAACCTGCACAATGTGGAAAGCTGATATAGCTGTGCAAAATATTTGCCTCTGTGCTGTCAGTGTGATGTGCTTTCTGCATGGTTATATACTAGTGATTTTATCAGAATCTCAAAACTGAGTTACATGGTAAGACCTGTTAAAGGCTGCGTAAATGTTAGTTGGCACGTAAAGACAATTGTAGAAGTTGATGACAAGATTGCTATATTTGTGTTTATTCCCACTCAACGTATTACCTTCTACGCTTTCTTTTTGTTCAAAGCATGATCTTCAAGAGATGTTTAAGTTAATGGATGTAATGCAGGGTATCTACACTGTATCGGCGCATGTTGGTGGCCCTTTGTGATGTAGTTAAATGCACAAGGGTGCAAGTTTAAAGCTACAGAGTGAAAGTTGGTTTGGATCCTCTTCATTTCATTTGTTTAGCTTTTCTGTTGTGTTTTTTTTTCTCTACTTACGTGTATTCCTGTGAATAAATCCTTGTTAAGTTAACCCTTTACTTTTCCTTCCATGTGTATTTTCTTATGTACTGTGAATGTGAAATCCTAACTGGTACACTTGATCTTGTGTCCATCTGAAAGTGGCAAGTCTTAAATAATTTAGATTGCCTAAAGAGTATCCCATGATGATAAAGGAAAATGGAGAGATTTTTAACTCTGCTGGTCAGAGGTGAAGCCACACCTTTCCATTTTTCAAGTGCTGCATTATTAATCTGCAAAATAAAATTAAGCCATAACAGCCTTTTTGTAGATTTAGTTTCTCACCCTTGCATTGCAGAATGGATACTGGATAACAGTTTTTGGTTTAGTTGGTGTTTTTTTGGGGGGGTTGTTTTCCTTTTTCTTTTTATTTTTTTTTTTGTTTGTTTGTAATTTTGGGTTTTGTTTTTTTTTATGGGTTTTTTAATTTATTTTGTTTGGGTTTCTCGGTTTTTTTGGTTGGTTGTTTTTTTTTGGTTTTGGGGTTTTTTGTTAGTTGGATGGTTTTTCTTTTATGCTTTGGTTTTTTTTGTTTTTTTCTTTTTTTGGTTGGGTTTTTTTAAGAACTTGCTCTTCTTTGCATGGTTCTGTTCTTTGACTGTTGAATGATTTAGCCATTGCACTGAAGTTTGAGCTGTGTGAGTGTGAACTTATAAATGCTGTTTAAAGAGTTTAGACTTTTTTTTTCAATGCATGATCATATGCATGTTTTATGTTCCCTCCCTCCCTCCCCACCCCCCAATCATTTTTTTTTGGCTTTGCAAATTTTAATGCCTGAAGAATAGTTTGGACATGTACTGTATGAAATGCATTTGATAATGCCAATATATATTATTTATTCAATTTGATTAAAATTGCATGTGATAACTTGCTTTCAAATTACATTACTTTGATAGCAAACCAAAAATTCTTTCTCAACTAATAGCTCTGATAAAAATTAGTAAAAGTCACTAAAAAAACTTAAAACCCAAATTTTGAAAGGGAACACCCCCTGCCCAACATTTAGCAAGGTGGGATATTATTTTAGACCCAAACTTGCTTTCATTTTGAGTGTGTTTGAGCATTAAGGAAGAGTTTCAGAGAAAGAACATTTAAGAGTTTGTAGAATAGGAAACCTACCCAAATAATATATTAGCATAACAACTAAAATCTGGGTTTAACTAAACTTCTTAAATTTCAGAAAGCCCCTTTAACCAAATAAAACCACTCCACCTCACTTTGGATTAGCTTAGGATGCCACTTTTGTACATATGTGTTTTAATAAGTATTTGTATGGATGTGAACTGATCTGATATGTGACAGCAAGGAAAATACTTTAAAAGGGCAGAAATAAACAGTACTGGCAAAACAGTCTTTTGCATCAGGAAGTCCTCTCACGGTATATTTTAAAGCAAATAAACCATATTCCTAATGCATAATATAGCGCAGAGATTTGCAGAGGCCTTTTAGGGTGTAATGTGAGGTAAGAGAAGTTCTGAAACAGCATTAATATTTAAAACTGAATTGTTGCATCATGGGATATATAAAAAGCATCTTAATTCTTGTGGTGTAGTCTTGACAGTTCTTGAATGTTGACTGAATGTTTGTACTGGTAGAATTGTGAGTTTGTCTTTGTTACATTCCAGTGTTTCTGCCTCTTGGCATGCTAAAAGCACGGCTTACTTCATTTGCTCCTTACACACTGAAAAAGTGCTGTTAGTGTGCTAAACTACAGAAATAGCCGCTGCTAAGTAATGATGTAGATTTTCTACTTGAATAATTTTGTTGTAGGAACCTCAGGAGGTCAGTGTTTACTGTTTTTATATATGCCTGTTTTGAGTTTCCCTTTCTGAAGGATTCTGAGAGTGAACAAAAGCTGCTGATCAACCTAAGTTGGTAACAGAAAGTGTATTTAAAATCCTTATAAATGCATCCTTTTGGCAGTTCAAAATTGCTGTTAAATTAGTCTTAACTGAAGTTCAATATTAAAATTTTTCATAACACATTCAGGAAACCACTCATTTCATTTTGGAAAAAAAGATTAGACTAGTTCATTATTTTAACCAGTGCAAGCAAAAATAATCAATTTTGTATTTTTTTTCCAAAGCTTGATTATTTTCTAAATCAGTGAATATGTATATATTTAAATTGTAAGAAGCTAATTCTTATGCTTTAGTTTATTACTCCTTGAAGCTTGTACTCAGAAGATCCCTTTTAGAAGAATAGGTTAAAATTTGTAATAGGTTATAATTTTTAAAATTATGAAGTAGCATAAATTTTGTAACTAATAATATTGGTACACACTGTGATTTTTTTTTGTTAGGACTTCTGTGTTAGCATCAGTCTTAATTACTTAAACTGCATATATTGTATGATAGTAAAATGTATATTTTAACATTTCAAGTGGCTTTCCTCAAGCAAAACTCATTGCTTCTTAGAAATATTCAAATACTAGCTTTGTCTCAGGTGAATACTCTTGTACCCTTTTTGTTCAGAACACATGCTAATAAAAATGTGTTGTAATTTTATCAGTTTACGTATTTCATTTAGGCAGCTCCTCTTGTCTTAAACTTACTCTAAATTAACCTTCTACTGTGGGACAATAATGACTTTTGCTTCACCTATATTATTCATATTGAATGTATTAACAGATAAGGTGCAAAAACATTCTTCCCTTAAGGAGAATGTATCCATATTCAAACAACTGAAATATTTCTTTGAAAATGCTTTAAATGCAACATTAAATTGGAAGTCTTTTGTCTCGGATATTTTCAAGGAAGGGATTATAACTTAACACTAACTGCTTCCATACTGTCTCTTTCATGAGGATGATAGATGTGTAGAGCTTTTATATAGGGTCTAAAGGGTGACTTTTTATCTTAGATAAAGGTTAAGCTCCACAGTGAAATGGCAAAACATCCTGCAGTTAATCTCAGATAGATGCTGATGTAGTTTGCACATGTATTAGTTATAATATTACATAACCTCACATTAAATAAATAAAGCTTGTTCAGTAGCTATGTATTTCTCTCATCTATGCATTCTCAAGGATGACTTGCATCCATCAGTCTTCTAGGTATTCTCCAATAGAAACTGCTTTTTGTCTGCCACTGATGCTTGCTCTTTGCACTTAATGGTTGGAGCAAGCCAGTTTTAGTTTATTATTTTAAATGGGGAACTGAGGCAAGTACTCTTGCTTGCCTTGTATATTCTGCTAAAATAATGATACTTGCTTGAATGTACTTACATGAGGGAAGTTCGAAATGGCTCTATAGGATGAATCCCTGTGTGGTGTTACAGTATGCTTTAAGTAAGCCAAATCCACATCTCAAAGAATTCAGCGCTTACAATATAGTATCATTTTTCTATAAACTTGTTCTATTGTGCTACTTTTGCTTTAGATATCTATTTCCTTATTTTGGGTGAGCAACAAAATTAAGAAGGCTTGGGTGTTTTTTGTGAGGACAGCAATGAGAATAAAAAGATTGGTAAAAGGAGGTTTATTTGGCTGTTAAAATCTGCAGTGTAATATCTTTTTTCATTGAAAGAAATAGATAGTTATGTTGTACATTGACTTAGTGATATTAGACACTTCTAAAATTTTTAATTGGATGAAGTACACAAAATAGTTTTAAATGAAAGGTGACTGAATCTTTCTGCTGACAACTTAGGTTGTATAAGTTTTGCTTGAAAGCTTTAAATCTTATGTTTCTGTATCTGCCACAATGTTGGAATGTTTCCTTCAAACATATCCTCCTGCAACCTCTCAAACTGTACTAAATTGAGTGATACTTCTTGAAGTCTGCCTATGTGCTAACAGAACTTCATTTTAAATAGAATATGGTTTTAATTTTTGATAAGCTGCTGAATTTTAAAGAGTTTTTGGGGCCACCAAATATTTTGGATCATGCAGAGAATATATATTGTACTGTAGTAATTTTGTATTTACATTTGTATGATGTGACATAATAGATGTGAATGTTAATCACTGCTTGACTATGTTAATAAAGTTGTTTAAATATAGATGTTGCATTCCAATTTTTAATGAATGATTAAAATTTATTGTTCAATTTATGTTTTGCCTGACCCACTAATGTACACTTCTGATTCACACATGTAAGTACTAGAATTTCTCAAATAAGGATCTTCATTTTATCTGAAAGAGAATGGTCTTTGGATGAGTTAAGGTTAGTTTAAGTTAGATACTTCATGCTGGTTGAGGGCAGATCAATGTAGAAAAAAGGAGGTTTGGGTGAATTGAAGTTAAACCTTGTTGGGTGACAACTGGTAACTGCTTTGCTACTGAGAAGTGTTACATTGACTGTGTTTCTTGAAACAGTTGATACTTGCTAAGTCTGACCAAATAGGAAAGGGGAGAAAAATTTTGTACTCATTCCCTGGGCTATCAATAATGTGAATAATTAAACAACGAGTAAAATAAAAATAAATTGAAATTATTCAAGATTTTGAACCAAAATTTGCAGTGATCTTAGTCTAATTTTGTCTAGCTTTCATGGGTAATACAAACTATTTAAAGATCTGTCTGTATAGAACTTAAATAACAGGAGTCTCTAAAATCAAAATATGAAACAACAGTTTCTTTCAATCCACTTGTGTTGATTTGAGCATTTTATGTTTACATCCAATATTTAACAGTTGGTCAATAGCATGTAGACAGCTTAGACCATGACTTGTGTCTAGCACAGATTGCTCATACAGTGTAATGACTAAGTTCAATAAAATGCATTGATAAAACCGCTTACTATAATAAAATTTATAGTAGAAACTAATGGCTGCATACTTGGCTGAAACTCTTCTTAATGAAGGACTTTGATTTCCAGAAACAAGAGAAGGCTGTGGACCAGCAGTGTAGAGACCAAGCTGATTAGCAGATAGCAGTTCCTGGTGGCTGAACACATCAGTGGCTGTGTGGGAGGGGATGGGGGAAGTTTTGTTTTCTTTCAAACAGCCATTCCCACTCACCTTATGTTCTGGGGTACTTATACAGCGTACTGCTGTCAGTATTTTTGTTCAAATCTCCTACTGTCAGCTCAGAGCTTGATTTTGAGCTGTGGCCTCTAATTTTGAGTCTGGGGTTAATTACTACCTGTATTTAAAAACACTGAAAGGGTAAAGTACATTTTGAGTAAGTGAAATGAATGACACTGCAAAGACTGTGAAACAGTGCAAAGGATTGAACTTTCATTGTACATCATGGTTTTTGTTAAAAAAAAAAGACATTTAATTTAAAGTTGTACTTCAATGAAAAAACATTTCAGTAGGGATAGAGTGTGTATAAAATAATTTGTGTATGTTAAGTGCTTACAAAGTAGTTCTTGGTAGCTTTTGTTATCCCAGAATGACTCACAATGAAACATACTGCTTATATAAAGGATTGATCTTTCACATGCATTTACCCTTGTTTTGCATAAAACATGAGCAGTGTAGACTGTTGAAACCTCCCAAAAGACCTCCAAATGTTAATCTGAATAATGACAGACTTAAAATGAAGTTGTTTCCAATAATCCATTCAATTTAAGGAAAAGAGATGCAATTATGCTGCACATGTACCAATACATAGAGGTATAAGTGATGGCATATAAGAAATTTTTTTTGATTCAGAGATTCTCAGGGGGTTTTTTTGTGACATCAGCTCTTTGTTTACCAGATTTCAATTTGAATTGTAAAAATTAAAATTGAGGTATTTATACATCTATACATATATCTTTATCTGTAGATACAGATGTCTTCAGGTATAAATAATATTTCAAATCTTAATTTATAATTTTGAAATATATGGAAATAAATATTTCCATACTTCAAAATATATTGAAAAATAGAAATAAAATGTTGGACTGTTCTACTTACAGTTTTACCCATTTTTTCCTTTTCTTACTGCCCCTTGGCAAAGTGAATGGTCATAAATTTCCTGTATTAATTATACAGGGGAAATTAAGGTCTTCCTTTCTTTAGAGCATACAGGTTAATTTGGATGCATAAGTACTGCAGTATTACTGTAACTTATGCCAGTATTGTTAAATTTTCCCTTATTTCTCTGTGCATCCCTTGTGCTTAATAGAAATGCTAAATAGAATTTTATTTCTGTGGTAAAGTACACAAAGAGAAGCTATGTTTATTTACCTGTCCTTTTACCCTGGAATTATTGTTAAGGAATGTACTTGCAGGGTAGTGTATATTTAATTTACAGTTTTCCCAAGTTATCTTTCAGCTTTACGTTTATGTTGACTTACTGAGAGGATTCCATGACTTGCAAGTATAAAAACTAAAGAGTTCTGTAGTTTGAAAACTCAAAGCATAGTTAAGAATACCATTAAAAAGAGATTTTGCTTTTAAATTAAACCATAAAAAATAAAAAAGTGCAAAATTGTTTTACAGGTAAACTTTAAAGTGGTAATTTTCTTCCTAGAAACATCTTTCAGTGTCTTCTTCTAATGAAATCATTATCTCAAAAGGAAGCTTTGGGTCATCTTACATGGTGGAGTTTTTTTTTCCTTAACATATTGATGGTCATTGTCTTACATATATGTTTTTCATTCTGTAATGTACATGCTTTAATAAACATCTTAGAATTATGTATGTAAATATATGCACTTTTTCCTTCTAGATTGGGAAGATCAGATGAACTACATGACAAAGTAAAAATTCATTTTTTTAAAATTCTTTACGTACCTTAGAATAAGGCAGTAAGATAGTTGCATCACTTTCTCTAGTGCTCTCCCATAGGAGTATGTAGCCAATTTTAGTTTTGCTTGTCTCCATTCTTATCAAAGGCCTGGTACACCAAAACTGTTGTCATCATTGGGCCAAAACCAGCTGGAAGCCAGCTGGAGCCTTAGACCATAGCTCTCATTGTGTTGCAAACATTCACTCAGTCGTGTAACTGTTGCTGATTCCATAAAAAGGGAGACAATTTTCCGACTTCACAACTCAGAGTTTAGTTATTCTAATAGGCATCTTGGCTGCTTCTGTACCTTTTAAAGAAAAAAACAAACAAAACCCAAACCAAACCAAATTTAAAAAAAAAAAGCAAAACAAACCAAAAAGCAACAACAAAAAAAACCAAACAAAAAAACCTCAATGTCATCTGTGTGAGCAGGCAGGAGGCCTTCCAAATCCGTACTGTACATCTTCAGAAGGAATTCGGCTTTTTATCAAAGTGACAAGGATGCTGAACTTCACGTTTCTTCTATTTGCTAAATTTGGTGGCTGCCATTAGTAGGCACTAGTGTGTCAATCTATGGATGTGAAGAATCAAAGGTAAGAATCGTTTTCGCACAACATTACTTTTGCCCAAATGCAAGCCATTCACTGACCATCCTGTCCGTAGTGACATTCTGATTTTTAATGGACAATCCTAATTAAGGACTTGTACAGCCAAATAATTTTACTTCTTTCAGAATATTTCAATAGCTTCTTCTTACCTAGACAGCTAAAATACCTGTGTAGAACAATAGCACAATAGCTTTCATTATTTCATTTACTGTCTTGCATGAACTCAAGCCAAAGCAGTTGCACTTCTGTTAGTATAGTTATACTTACAAGCTGTCTTTGGTTAATTAAGAACGCAAGCACCATTTGTTCTTATACTATGCTGTATTGAGAATACTTTCTTGAGGTACCAGCTAATCTTACTAGCTTGGCTTCGCACTCTTCTACTACCAATTACGTTTTCTGTTGTATATTCTAACCAGAGTGGAGATCTTTGTGATCAGAACACCACCTCAGCAGGTGGTGTACTATGGAGCACTGTGGTACTGAGTGGTTATACAGTCAGAGCTTGCTCTTCTTCATCTTTCTTTGCTTTTCCTTGAATTTCAATGTATTAAATACTCCAATCTTTTTTTTTTCATTTAGGTTATTTTAACTTGTTTACTATAAATGAGCTGTTTCAAGTTCATTCATTGATACATTTGCAGGTAAGTACCTAAAGCATGTATGTAATATTAAATATATTAAATGCATCAAGAGTATAAATTGAACCAATGATTGAATGTACTCTTGAGAGTACAGCAGCATAACAACTTCTCTTGTTATTACCCCCTCTTAGATAGAATATAGATTAAAAACTTCTGTATGATGTTACTGACTATAGTAATGCACTTCCTGAATATATTAAAAATCTCCCAGAATTTTTCATGCAGCGCTGAAATGTGGCAAGAAGTCAAAATGGAATCTACAACCATTAAATAATTCTGGTTTATTGTAGCAAATGTTTAGTAACACTTTCTGATTCTTCCATTTGATTGATGGTTGATTTGATGAGACATGCTTTTGGCAGAAGAGATATAAAGGTGGACTATTGACACCAGGTGACTCACTGTGAAACAATGCTATTGGCTTCATAATTTAAGTAATTGAATTAATGAATGGGATACAATGAAGCTTGGTGTCCGGATCAATAGAAGTATGCATTTAACTATACAGTGAGTCAGATGATGCAGCCTGATGAAATACATTATTCCAGGGATATAGAAAACGGTGCCCTCTGAAATAACTGAACCTTGAAATAACTTTAATGAAGTATTGCACCAAGTTGAAAGAAATTCAGTCGATCTCTTACTGTAATAACGTGGCTATAACTCTATGGTCAAGTATTTTTGTTCATCTTATGCTTAGAAATAACATTAGGAACACCGATCCTGCCCAAAGTGTAATGTAGGCCGTAATCTCAGCAGTGCTCTTTTATCAGTACATTTTCAGTTTGTGCACGTATTTCAGAAAAGGGCTTAGCTTGTATTGTCTGGGAGCATTCCCTTTGAATAAATTATTTCAAGTTAGCTGTATTTGCTGCTAACTTTATAATCTCTTTTTCCTGGGCAGATTTTTTTCTTAAGCTTTACTAGTTCTAACCTTCTGCCTATGGGATTTCATTACACTTTCTGTACAAAAAGGCTGCAATAAATATGTAGTGATGAAGGTAAAGTGTAGGTCATAAGCAAGTGAATTATTAAACTTCTGGGTAGTGTCTGTAGGTATTCAGCTACAGCTGCTTGGTTAGAACATAATCCTGGTGGGTTTTAAATCCTACAAGGTGACCTGACGGTACTGACCAGACTTAAACAACTCTTGAAAGCTTAACTAACAATTCATCTGTCTTCACTTCATCTTCTGTTCTCCACCACAGTGGTAAACAACCCTGGCTTTTTACATCCCCTTCTGATGCTTGTAGTCTTTCAAAGATATCTGTGAATTTTTGAACAGCTCTTTTAGCAAAGACAATAAAGAAAGGAAATGCGTTTTTCAAAGCATATTCTCTGTGCAGTATATGAAATATGTTGTGGCATATAAAATGCCTCCATCTGCTTCTTCACGTCCTCTTTAAAGATAAAGTGTAGTATAACAGTATGTATTTTACCTGAATTGGTTTCCTGACTCCTTTTTAATTTATAAGGGACTTTAAAGGTCAACTTATGACATTAAGTTATAAAAAATCTGAATTATTTTTGGCAATTGTTTGGATTATTCTTTTTTGTCTTAAAATTAGTACGTTCAGTTGTACATTCATGTGCTAAGGATTTTACTAATAATTGAATACCATTATTTTACCTAGTGTTTATAACTCATTTTCAGATGGCTTAGACATAAAACAAATTACCTTAGTTGCTGAAAGTAAAAAGAAAATACATAATCTTTATTTTTGTTGAAAATATGTTGTTATAAAACCAGAAGTTGGTAATAAGGGAGAACGTGTACATTGAGATACAGATAGCAAACTGCATAATCAGGCATGCTTTTCTGAAAGGGGAACTCTGAGCTACATGCCTCCTTTAACATATATGCAACCCATATATATGGCAAATAGCTTACTTATTGAAAAACTAGCATATTCTGCCATGGGTAACCCAAAATATTATTGTATTACATGTCCAGCTGTGCCAAAAAAGTTGTTACTGTCTCTTTAAGACCCTGCAGCCGGAAAATGGAACTGGGGAGGGTGGTACTGCGGGCATTTTTAAAGTCGGCTCTGGCAGGCAGCTCGGCTTCTTTTGCTGCCTAATTTTTGCCTTGCTGGGCTCTTCGTTTTTGCTGAAGCAGAGCTCTCTCTCTGGCTGCTTGATTTAGCTCTTGGCTTCTTGCTGTAGAGCCGAGGCACTGTGGACAGAGGCTTTTCCTTTTTGGGTTCTCTTTTGGGTTTGGTTTTTTTCTTATCTTTTTCTCATCTCAGAGAAGCTGCACTTAGCGGTCTTGGGCTGCCTCGGGGCAAATTCCACCACGAGTCGCCGCAGCCCAGCTGCCTTGCCTTGCCTGTCCTGCTGTGTACTGCCAAGAGAAAGGCGAAGTCCCTCCGTGAGTTCTAGCCCCGTGATCCAGAGAATACCAGTTGGAGCTCCAGCCATCAGGGAGATAAGCAGAGCAGTGAGCGGGAGGAGGACTGACACCGTTTTCCTCTTTGTGTGTGGAACCACATGCTTGATTGCAGAGAGCCATCTTGGCGGGTGGTACTCCGTGAGATTTAACTATATTGTATCTACCTGTTATGTACTGTTATTCTTTGTCTGTTGCTGTTCTGAATGTTAGTAAACTGTTACTTTTTCACTTATATCTACTCGTATTCATTTCTTATTGGTGGAAAGGAATTGGTTAAGCCTATATGGGGAAGCAACTCATTCCAGAGTGCTTCTTCTAAAATTCTCTAAAACCAAGACATTTAAATAAAATATAACTAGTGAACTAGTATAGCTAAGACGTCTCTTTAGTTCTTCATACCCTTCCAGTGAGGTTTGTTGTTGTGGTTCTTTAACCTTACACTCATATAGCTGACAAGAGGAACAGCTTTTTTTAACCATTAAAAAAATCTGCAATCCAGAAAACTATTTGGATCTTCTGTTAACACTACTGAAAATATGCAAGGAATTCTTGTTTCATTCTAGAGGACTCACTGTGTATTTATGGCTTTTAAATTAATGTCCCTTTCTCTGCCTCCATTACACCAGGAGAACAAAATAGTGACTGTACTGGGACAAACAAAGAGTCTACCTAACCTAGTATCCTGTCTTTAGGAGCCAATACCTGGGGAAGAAGATAACATTAAAGAACTATAAATGATGCTGTTACAAAGTATTTTCAAAGACTTCTCTAACATGCAGATCAGGAATTTACAGAATAAGAGACATTTTCTCTGCATTTAGTAATCCACTATGGATTTCTCTATGTAGAAAAATCTCAGAATGTAACTATTGATTATGATCATAATCTGTATCAAAGTGGTTTTTTATATAACTGTACCTATGTTGGAGCAAGCCTTAATAATAAGACTGTACATTTCACTCAAATTTATGTGGAAAGCTGTTGAAAACATGAGGATGGGTTTGATAATTCTGTCATGGTAGACTGAAGACGAGCTTCAGCAGTTGCTTCACCTCTAGATACAGGAGCACTTAAGGGAGTGCTGTATAGCTTTGAAATATGGAAGGTGGGAATTTTTCTGTGAAATGTAGAAGTGATGGAGACTCCTTCCATCATAGCATAGTGTCTGTCCCTGTGAAAGGAGTTTTTTTTAATCTGCTATGGAATAGAAAGCTTCAGCTCTGCTCATGCAGCATTTATCTATTGTTTGCTCTGGTGTACATCCTTACAGATTGCAATGCACACCACAAAATGTTCTATAATCATATCCTTTTCTTCAGATCAGATCACCATGCAGACAACTTACTCATATTAAGTAAAAAGAGGAATAAACAAGCTTTCTTCAAATGTAGTCGTACAGCATGTTATTACTGTTTAAAATGACAGTGCACATGCTTATTCTCCTATCAAAAGAGAGATATGGATCTAACAGTCATAGGACTTTTAAAGAAATTTGTACTATGAAAGGGATACAGAAGCTTTCTCTGCATTGGCAAATTATCAAGCTTTGCATGTATTGGAACTTTGGGAGAATATTGCCAGAAAGAAGACGGAGCAACAGAAGTGATGGACTAAAGCTAGAGCCACTTACCAGTAACTGTAATACCATTTCAGAATGATACTGTTCATCTTCCACTAAAGTATCTCTGGTAAAGGTAGATGAAATTCTATAGCTCTGTGAACTTCTGAACTGTGTTTTTCCTAACCATTTTCTTTCACCAAAGTCTTTACTCAGCATAAATTTGCTACAAGTTGGTGAGTTCATCAGATTCTTAGGGATGACTTGAATATTCTTATCTATGCCTTACCTAATAACATACAGAACAAAGTACAAAAACCATCAGAGTCAAGATGAAGGCAGGTGAGAACCAAAATGAATAGGGTTTCTGTAACGTGGAAGGGAGCCCCTTGAACACCTAGCTAAGAATATGAGCTTCTTACTTTTTCTGCTTTAGATAAAATGTTGTGCTGACAAAACCATGGGTCAAGTTGGGACAAAGCGCTTACCACATGTTTGCATTGGACAATGAGCTGCAGCCCCTCACATTGCTGCTTAGACCTGGCCCTCCATTTTTAGTCAATAATGAACTAGCTAACTATTGTCTTAGGCAAGGCATCACCCTATTAAAGTAGAATAGGAACTCTTTGGAGTCCCAGAAAAAGTCCGTTGGTGCTGACTCTGCTAAAGACTATATATACACATATATAAATATATATATACATGGAAAAGGAATATTCCAGGTACAGACTGGCCACAGGTGGCCCTTGAGTGGCTCTACGTTCTGGACTAATAATTGGCATCACCCCTACTGGCTAGTACTCAATAGAGAGTCCATGAAGGGTCAACAAACTGAACTGTCATTGAAGAAGGTGAAGGTCTGAATGAATCTGTTTCTCCAGACACTTTGGCTTTAGATGAGATGCATCTTTATTAGGAGCATGCCACTGGAACTCTAAAATCCTGTGGGACAATGCAGTTGGGAGGGTAGACTATGCTTTATCAGCAAAATTCACTGCAGGTCTAGTCATCATCACCTGCTTTGAAGGAGCTTACTTACCCTACTTGGCTGGAATGAGGCTCGGTTATAAAGTCACTTCACAGAATCATAAAATATGCTGCGATGGAAGGGACCCGCAAGGATCATTGAGTCCAACTCTTAGCCCCGGGAAGGACATCCCCAAGAATCCCACCATGTGCCCAATAGCGTTGTCCTATCGCTTCTTGAACTCTGTCAGGTTCGGTGCTCTGACCACTTCCCTGGGGAGCCTGTTCCAGTGCCCAACCACGCTGTGAGTGAAGAGCCTTGGAACAGCACGAACGCCCTCTCCTCGGCGCGCGGTGGCACCGAGCGCTGCCCCTCGCCCGCGGCCGCTGGTGTGTCACAGGGCTGTCACCCGCCCTCCGCAGCCGCGCCGCGCCGCTGCCCCCGCCAGAGGGCGCCCGCCCCCGCCCTGTGCCGGGGCGCTGCCGGGCCTGCGCAGGAGCGGCGGCGGCCGAGCGCAGGCGCGGTGCCGGGCCGGGGCGGGAGCGGCGGCGGCTGCTCCGTCACGGGAAGGGCGGAACGCCGCGGCGGCGCCCGTTTCCTCCGTCGCGTCTCGGCGGCTTCGGCGGCCGCGGCCGGGCTCGCCGGTGGCCCGGGCGGCGGAGGAGGGATGGCGTACTTCGTGGAGAGCTTCTGGGTAGGGCAGCGCCGCGGGCCGGTGACGCCGCGCCGCGGGCGGAACGGGCAGGGCGCGGCAAGGGGCAGCCGCGGTCTCCGCTGCTAGAGCAGCCTCGGCTCTTACGCCACTCCCGGGACTGGGCCGGGGCCTTGTGGCGGGAGCTCGCGTCCGCTGCGCCCGCCGCGACCAGGCTGGGCCGCGGTGGAGCAGGGTACCTGTAGCCCGCGACAGGGCTAGGGGACCGCCGGCCCTGCCCGCGCCGCCGCGCTCGGGCTTCGCTGCGCAGAGACGGCGGGAAGGGGATAGGGTGGGATGGGATGGGATGGGATGGGATGGGATGGGATGGGATGGGATGGGATGGTTTATCTCCGTGGGGCGCTGGGCCGAGGGATGCGCGGACACTAGGCTCCGTGCACGGCGATTTGTCGCTCGCAGGCAGCGCGGTGCCTGGGGGTGACCTGGCCTGCAGTAGGTCTTGAAGCTGTTCGGGGGAGCAGCACGGGTTGTAGCAGCTTCGCATTTGTGTCGCGCAAAGGCAGAGGCGCGCCCCAGCGCTTGGCGCTTTTGTACCGGTAGGTCGTCTCCGTGTGCGCATGAGGACACAGAGCCCGAGCCGCAGCCGGCTTAGGGAAACAACAGGCTCTCCAGCTTGCTTTGGACCTGCCATCTTACAGGTCATCGTTTTCTAAGTAGGTAGATATATATGGATAAAAAATTAAAATGCGATTTGGATTCAGATTCGTGTGAAATGCAGCCAGTTTTCATTGTGACCTCCGCTAGTTTGAAACATTAAAATGAGTGTTTTCGTAGTCACCGCACTGTTTACAAAGTTACTGCTTCTTTTCTCGCTTAATTTTTATGTACCTTTCTACCAAGTAGTAGGGGAAGCATACAAGTTTTTATTTCTTGAGACTGAAGTGAAAAAGAGACAAAATAGCTTTTAGCGGTCTGCTTTTTCAATGTAAACAGCACTTATGCTTAAAGTTTAGGCAAAACTAATTTCACAATTATGCTATTCTTAAATATAAGGCATAGCTCAAGTTTATGTTTTGTTTGCAGTCTTGTGTTTAGTTTTGACTCCTTTAAATTTTGCTTTCTACATATTGCTAAAATTTAATGACCTAAGATACTAAATTTGCTCTCTTGGCATGCAAATCTGCTTAATGTGGAGCCTCGGTGTGGGAGATCAGTATTAAACTAATGTGGAAGAAATTTATCTTTCATTAAAAAAAGATTAAAATTAATATAAAAAGTTGTAAATATCATGGGAAAAGCTTTTCTTTTCTCATAAGATTAAAGCAAAATAAAAGTTGTTTATTCAACTGCTGCTACTAAAATTGAACGTTTTTCCATTAAGCTTCATTATGTACTATGGTATGTTCATTGAAGTGTCTGATCAGTTGTATTTTGTTTTGTTAATAAGTAAGTTAAATTGGTGAAGGCAGTGTGCCATTCCCATTCATTCTCTTTCCCTTGTCTGTGTCTTCACAAATGCTTCCAGCAAATGAGGTAGTAGGCATCTGTGGCTAGCACAGGTTTCTCCCATGAGAAATTTTCTTGTGTTTTATAAATAAAGATAAAGTTTGGATGTTGTTGGAACAGTGTCCCAGAACTCGGACAGTGCAGGCCTGGCCAGTCAGGCCTGGGGGAAGGCTTCTGACTGACCAATCTGGGTGACTTTTGAGAACTCTATATATGTGATGAAATCAAAACAATAAAGGTCATTCCTTCTTGCCACTGAGAACTGGTGCCTTCATTACTCTGCTAGCTGCTCAACAGCGACAGGCATCTACCGCAAATTCCCATTCTCTCTTTCTGCTTTATAGAGACTCTGCCTTGTTGACAAAACCCCTAGTGTGTTTTATCAGTGAGTGCCAGGAGAAGGGTGATTCCTTCTGTTAGTGCAAATTTCTTTCATACCTCCGAAAATGACACAGGGGAGAACAAGAAGTTTGTTTTTCTTGTTTGTCTTGCAGTGATGACAAAGACATTAGATAGGATCTTGCAAAACTTGACCAAGAAACTTTTGTAATACCATGGACAGGGTTTTGTTTTGCATAGAAGTAAAATTAAAATGAATAGGGAATGCTCATTCTTTACTTTACGTTATGGGTGAATATTTTTCGAGATTACCTGTAGTGATGGATTTGTAAAATCTGAAAGTATTGAGTTTCTGTATATCCTCAGAATAGATTATAGGTTTGTGCATTTTGAATCATTAGTCATCTTCATTGGTACTAACATTTCAGAATAGGTTACTGTTCAGAATTGCTACTGCTTTGGAAGACTTGGGAAACAATCTATATAGGCTTTGAGTTGTGGTGAGAAAGTTAAGATGGGAATTAGAAGTTACACTGAATGCATAATGACTAAAAATAGTGAAGAGAGTTTTGTAAAGAGAAAGGAAGTTGGTAGTATGTAGAACTTCAGAAGGATTGTCTTCTATTTCTTGCTTTTGTCATGCCTTTCTAGGTAACACCATGCAAAATAGTTTTGTCACTTACAGAATAGAATAGTTATGCTTTTTAATGCACTGATGTGAAAATGAATCCAAAACATAATTAATATTGAATTGTTTGATGTAGATGCTGTCATAAACTTGCAGCTGAAATTGTGCATTAGAAATGGAAGTCTGGATCTTAAGATGTATGATGCTCTCCCTTGATTATTTTGCTGTAAGTAATAGGAATAGAGATGAGAAACTTAAGGGACTTTAATGATTTCTCTGGAAAAAGAGAGTGACTTATATGTGAGTGTATTAATTTCTTACACACTACTTAAGCTACTGTCTTCCTAAATGTGCTCATGTACACAAAACAAGTCTTACCTTCTTTGCTATAACAATATTGAAACTTGTCCTGAGGCATTCCCCTGCAGTGCTTTTGGAAGCGTTTAAATAGTTGCACATTCTAGTTTTGTTATTGTTAGAGGATGTAAGAAAATTGCATGTTTTATGAGCCTGCCATCTCTTGACTGCTTTGTAAGAGGTCATTGAGAGATAAATAAGACTGTTTTCGGGATGTGTAAAGCTGAGGTACAGAGACCTCTATTGTCACTTTAAGAATTTAGTTTCACATGAGAAGTGTAGGGATCTGCTAATGGAGCATGCACTCTAGAGCAGAAGCAGAAGCAGGAGGGTATTCTTCCGTATTAAAAGTCATGAACGAGTAGTACAGGCTACAGGTGGCTTTGATTCTTCTGACTGAGTTTTAGGCATTCGAGTCACATAGCCAAACATTCTCAACTCCCAGTTACGATTTGTCATAAAACATTGTATGCTTGCTGCTATGTCTGTGCTACATCAAAACAATGGTTTGATTTAAAGGTAACACTGTCATAAACCATTTCCATTAAATATAGCTACATTTTAGCTCTTTGAGAACACTATTACTGGTATAGTAGTATAGAAAGTGTTCTTTATCATTGACTTACTGTTTCCTTAACAGAAAACGTTGCTTAAAATTTGACATTGTATTTAAACTGACCAGTGCAGGTGGTTATTCTGACATAGCTTAAAAGAATTACTATTAACAAGTCAATAAAAATAAGCCACTTCCAAAACAGTCAGTGGTTGTTTATGAATAATTTCAAATTAATTTGATTAAACTATTGGAAGTTCTGTGAGTAACTGAAGCTGATTTCTGTGTAACTGTGCTTGGTAACTCTGGAAGTTCTGTCATAAAAAAATATATGTATAAATTTGCTTTTACAAATTAATTAGTTTTTTTAAATTGATTGCTTTACTTGTAGCTTTTGAGAATGGCAGTGTGGAGGATTAATTTTTTTTTCCCCAAGACTTTGGTGGTTCATAAGGGCTGGCAGTATCCCAATTTAATAACTGTAGCTTTGTGAAGAAAGTTGCTGTGTTAAGGGTAAGATATATTGTCTTCCAAACACATCTAATATATGAGTGACACTGAGACTTGTCACACTGACATCTGGAGTTTCATACATGTGTTTACGCAGCACTACTCTTCTGCTGGGCATACAGCTGGGTGCTCTCTTTCAGGAGAGCTGTTGTGCAATATTTGCTTAGTCTCCTCCCTCTGTATGTGTGCATCTAGCATGAGTTGGCAGCTTTCCATCTGTTTGTTAAAAAGTATTTTTAGTTACCTGTGTATGGTAGAAAATATCTGTCCTTCCTTATATGCATAGAGGTTCTCCGGAGCTGATCTTTATTTAATACCTTGAAACTGGAAGGAGGAAATCAAAGTTGACAGGTTGCTTTTGTGTCCAAACTTCTCAAAACTTTGAGAAATGAAGAAGATACATTACCTGTGTAAGCATCAGGTGACTGCTTTTCTTTTGTATTTCAAGGCTTTCAATTTTCTACAGCTCTTTCAGACACTCAGAAATCAAAGTTTACTGAAAGATAGCTTTCAAATATGTAACACCATAATATTAATCACATGAGTATTTTTATGTATTCAGGGCCCATTAAATTAAACCATTTTCTGGGAAAAAGCACAAAAGACATGCTATTTATTTGAAACTGCAATGAGGATTAACAGTTTAAAGAACAAGACAACAGTGTTTTTTAGAGCATCTAAAATGAGTTTACATATCCCTGAATTTAGTATTGGATCAGTCATGGTCAGAGTCACCATAATAGTACTACTTGTTTGTACTGGATAAATAGGCAGTGTATGAGAGAGTATAAACCTTTTACACTAACAGATGTTAATGTTGAACAGTTTCAATCCAAGGGAGATGAAACTTGCACCCAAACAATTTGATGGGAAACACAGAAAATAAATGCTGATACAGATTGCCCAAAAATTTCTGGCTATTTTACTGCACGCAGATTTTAATTTCAGAATTACTTTTATTGCAGCAAACAAACTTATTTTTAAAAACTTGAAGTATTTTAAGTAGTTCAGTAGAACAGAGTTCCTGTAATCTGTTTCCTGTTATGCACAAGTCAAGGAAATGCTGATTTCTGACTACAATTTGCTGACAAGGCTACTTTCATTTCCATGAGGAAATCACTGCAACTAGTTCTTGATGAAGGGAAATGGAAGGACTGGTTGCTCTTGCTTTCTTTGAGTTAATTTGTTTTGTGTACAAAGTCGGTCAGTAATGCTTCACTGTAGGCTTATTTAAGTGTTTACTTGTATTTGAAATCTTGTTTTCTCTAATGGCTTGCTGTCAGGGGACATCTGTGCTGTAGATGCAGAAGAGTTTTCTTACAGTAGTATGGAATCTGAGCAGGAACACCATCTTCTGAAGAGAGTTTTGTTAGCTCTGAGGAAGAAGGAGAAAACTACTAATGAACTTCAAAGTAATTAAATGGTGCTTATATGAAGAGGGGACCACTTACATTTTGCATTCTCATACACAGTTTTATAGTTATTTTCTATTGAGTAATGACAGAATCACCCTCAACAGATGGTAGTTTACCTGCAAAATGACATTCAGAATGACCTTTCAAACTGATCTGGGAGTCTGTTACATAGAACCTGATGTTATACATGACAGCAGAGGATCGTCCTTGTCCAGTATGAAACTTGTGGAAGAAGAATCTGCATGTGACTTCACTGTCTGTCATACCAGTGGATGGTAATTGCTTATGAATGGTAGTGGAAGATTCCATCAGTTCCCTCTGCTATATACTGCATTAATTTATCTTTAAGTAGGCCAGTACTGGTCTTTAAGTGATCACAGCTATTACTGTTGTCACTAGGAAGGAGCAAGTAAAAACTCCCAATGAAGAAAAAGTGTCTAGACACACAGCTTCCATGTACAGAATTCCATGCAGTATGTGTGGGAAGGAGAAGTGTTGAGAAGAAAACAACCAAAACATGAACAGTGTTGATAGCATATGTGCACGTGAGAGGATAAATACTTGGCTTTTGTAAATTGAGAAAAACTTTTCCCCTTAGCCACCACATACATCTGTCTCTTTATCCTAAATACAGAGCTTGAGCTCTGATTCTCTTCATGAATGTAACTTTGTGGAGAGGTTGTATAGCCTTTTCTAAGGCAGGAAAACATCTGCTCTCTACATTGAGATACCATACTTGGTTTAGGTAGACATATGTCTCCAAATATGAGTAGAATTGTCATCAGGTTAGTCATCAGAATTTTTGGTCATGTAAAGGGTTTTGAAATCTCGATGTTTGTGGTTTTAGATAGAGCCTGGTATTAAGATAGGTTATACTTCACATTATATTTACAAGTGAAGACATGTCTTTCAGTTTTGCCAGACTTAAACCACATAGGCCCTCAAATCTGAGAACCTGTTTTGACTTGCTGATTTGTTTAAACTTTAATGTATTTTGCACACAGGTTCTTAACCTCTGATAACTATTGGCAGGGTATAAGAGATGAGGCTTTATTTTAATTGAGGAAATAATCTGTTCTGTTTCTCCGTCATGCTTTCTACTATTCGTTTTGAAGTTGGGGAAAAGAATACAGCTGATTAGAAAACCTAATTTAAGTGGAAAAATTATTTCCTTTGCAGTAACTTTCAGTTACAGTTAGGGAGCAAGATAATGATGGCCGTTGGTTGTTCAGGCTCATTCCATTCTCTAAAGGTTTGCACGGTTACGTTTGTGATGGTTTATCAGGAAGGCTGCAGCCAGGGGCTGGATCATGGCTATGCTACCCTTCCTGCGTTTCTGAGTCGGCAGGAAACGTATGGAACTCCAGTGTAAAAAAGGCCCCTTTAAAAGCCTCCATTATGAAAAGTTTAGAAGCAGCCTATGTTCAGCACGTTTTGATCAACATGTTGTTTTAGCTGGAAGAAATACCTTACAGCAAAGAACATTTCATAAAGGAGAATTTTATTAGTTTTTTGGAAGAAATGCCTAACACTTACTTGTAAATGTTTATCTATAAATTTGGGTACAGTAACAACTTTGGAGTACTTAAATAAGAATTATGTTCTGTATTCTAATTGAAAATGCCAGTGAAGTCTTAATTATAATGCAGTTGCATTCGGGGTTTACATTGAGTAACTAGATAAAGTTAATAAGTTAGTGCACTAGTATTCAAAGTTATTGTGGGCTTCAAACTACAAAGAGAAATGTTTATATAAGGGTGAAAGGGGAGACAAGCTATTTAGACTGGTACTTGAGTAGGGCAACATTGAAATCAAGTTGCATTTTCTACTAATTGGTGTTCTTATCCTTCTTTTACTTTTCAAGCTTGCAAAAACCTTGCTCTGTAGAGGGTCCTTTGAGAGTTTGCTGTATTTTCATGTGTTCAATTTAGTTCTGTTTGTACTTTTCACAGACTGTAATTGCACTTGTACAAAACTAATCTGAATCTTGGTGAGCTTTTTCAGGTTACAGCTTACTGCAACCATGGAAACTATGATTTTATAGTGTGGATTTCTTTTCTCTTTGGTTTTGTTTTGCCCAGTGCTTGGAAGAAGTAAAGCAAATAATCCTGGCTAGTAATCTATATCGAATTGCCTTCAGTGTTCTGTTATTCGTAAATTTATGTGTCCATGTGTGGTGTCCTTTAAGGCAACTTGAAACTTGGTGGAGGTGGACTTAGTACTGCAGCTGCTGTGAAGTTTTTCCATCCACCCATGACTGCTTCTCCTTATTTAAGATGGCAGATCCCTGCATGCCTTCTCCTTCTTGCTCCCCCCTCTTCTGCTGAGCAATGCAGCTTGTTTGTGTCCTTGCAGTGGTCTGGATCAGTGATTCTTGTTTTTATTTGCCAGCTTTATTTTTCAGCCGTATAATTTTCCTGATAAGGTCTGCCTTATGGCTGCACAAACAAATTTCTGCAGAACTGAACAGACAGAAATGTTTGGAAGGGTGCATAATCAAATTCTCAGGCTTCTCTCACTGGTAATTTATAACCACCTTTGTTAAAAGTCCAAGATTTTAAGAAGGATGTGAAAGTACTTGAATGCATCCAGAGGAGGACAGCAAGGCTGGCTAGAGTGCTGGAAGATGTATCTGGTGAGGATCCACGAAGGACCTTAGGCTTATCTGGTTTGGAGTAAAAGGATGGTGAAGAGTGACCTCATTGTTCTCTACAGCTTCCTCAGCAGAGGAAATCGGGAGGGCGATGCCCATCTCTTCTCCCTGGAAGCTAGAGATAGGACATATAGGAATGGTCAAAAACTGTGCCAGGGAAGGTTAGATTGCACACTAGGAAGCATTTCTTTACTCTGGGAGAGTGGTCAAGCACTGGAATGGGTTTTCTAGAGATGATGGTGAATGCCCTAAGCCTGTCAGTGTTTAAGGGGCACTTGGACAGTGCCCCAGAGTGCTCAATTAGTTGGGCACTAGACCTACAGTTGATCACTGTAGATCTCTTCCAGCTGAAATAGTCTATTCCATTCTATGCTATCCCATCCTGATCTTTCCCTTGCACTCTGAGCATGGATGCAGTTTTCCTGAGAGCACACTTCTCACCTTTTGTAGGAGAAGCATTATGGATCTGAAATTTTTGTTAAGGGAGGAGGAGAATGGATAGTCTGACAGGAAAACTTTTATAGTAGCAGTGCTATTTTGCTGTGCCTTACCTTCCTTTCATTTCTGTTGTTGGTTTCTGCTCTCAGGAGGAAGTTCATCATAGTGCCAGAGATCATAATCTGGCTGAGTTTATTAATCAGTGCTTGGAGCAGTGTCTTGGTTTTAATAGTGAGATATGCCTTACTCCCTGGAAAATGTTTTAAAACTAAACTTAAGATTGGACAAAGAGAAGCTACTAGTGAGAAGGAAGACATTAGTGATTTTTTTTTTTTTTAACCTATTTTACAAAAAAACAGGGAAGATAAATGAAGGGTGAAGGACTGGGGAAGGAAGTAGGATATCCAGTAATCCCAAAGTGTGAATTTTAGTTCATAGAAAATAATGGAAGATGTGAGAGGATGAAGAGAGCGTACACTATTTAGTATGTATTTAATTTACAGTATTCAGTTTAATACAATGGGAAGTGAAAGAAGACAAGACCCCTAGTAATATACAACAAAAGTATCTTTTGCTATAGCCTAGCAATATGAAATAGAAAGGTAGTGGTACCAGCTGAAGCGATTTTAGTTTGGTTTATATATACGGGGTTAATGGGAACTAACAATTGGTAAAAAACAGATCACTTCCTGATTTAAATGATTAAAATGAAAAGCAGTTATTAAAATGCATAGGTTCAGCATGTTGTGTTTCATAGTTCTACTTTCTGTTTATCTTTAGGGAGAAAGGAACAATGGCTTTGATGTCCTCTATCACAACATGAAACACGGACATTTGTCTACAAAGGACTTAGCAGATTTTATCAGAGAAAGGCAAGTATTCATCCTATATTTTTAATTTTAATCTAATCCTATATTGTGGCGTTTATTGTTTATTATTGTGTATAACAGTAACATGCAAAATATGTAAACAAAATATATAAAAATCAATTTTCATTTTAATATATCTCTTATATTCTACAGGAATATCCATACTTACTCCATTCACATGGAACAGGAGCTGAATAGGAGCTCCTAAGCATCAATTAATAACAAGCTTCTACTTTTTTAGATTTCATTTAAAAAATGAGAGTAAGAAGCTAAAAATATCACATTAGGTATGCAGCAGTTTATTTAAATTAATCTCAACTTTTAAATTTTATTTGGAAGGAAAATAATAGCTTAAAGTTGCAAAAATTATCAGTCTGACAAAGTTTTTTACTATAGATTTGAAATTAGCCTGTTAGCAACTGCTAGTATAAACTGAAAAAGGGTATACTTTCAGATATTGAGACATGAGGTTTGTTAAAGAAAGGGAGTGATACATAGGGACAAGAAAATAATATGCAGAAAATAACACAGGTTCTTCTATATGGGATGGAAAGACTTCCAAAACTGGTGATTTCAGCAACTAATGCTGCTTTTAGTTCTTTGTGAAAGACTGCTGCTGCTGCATTGAACATAAGGATTTCCCTTCTGAACAAAATCAACTGTATGTCTGCATTACAATTTTGTGTTTCCTCAGTTACTGACCCTAGATAACACATGGAAAATAGTTGCAAGATACTGACTGAGGACTTGTTTCAATTATGGCGTCTTTTAGTAGAAGCTGTTCCAAAAAATGGATTTCTTCTTCAAAATTTAAGTTTTGGCCTCAGATAGATCTCAATTTAAAAAATACTTCTAAATTTCCACAAAATATAACCACCACAAATCTGACAGATACTTCATTGCACTGACATTTGCGTAGTTTAAAAGGGAATTGGGGAAAATTGCAAAAAATCTTTTCACTTAGTAGAAATTGGTAAGTTCCAGAGTCCACATGTGATGGGCAGTCCCAGTTTTGGAAAGACTGCATAACCTTGTGTTTTAAGAATCCCTGATTTCAGAGAATGCATTATGAAGCCACAAAGGGTTCCAGTGAAATACTGAGTTGGATTGAGCAGAGGGATATCACAGTGTTCACATTTAGTATGAAACACGTAATGCATCACAAACTTGCATTTTTAATATTTGCCTTGTATTATCTGTGTGAGTTCCTGAATCTTTCCTTTGAAAGCTGCACTAATTTTTGGAATCTATCAGTTTTTATAGCAGCACATCATGGACCTGAGCTGTACCTTACCTGGACACATTTAAGTTTATTGGTTTTACATCCTTTGCATTTAGATTTACCTTCATATTTAGATGGGAAATTGTCTCACTCTCTCTGTGTCTTGTCTTGTTTATGTTGTGTTCTTTGGGCATGCTCCATTTTATTAATACTGGTCCTAAGTTGAAAGGTCTTAAGTAAATGGATAAAAAATAACTTGATGCTGTATCTGACTTGGTTTCTTTGCTTTATTATAGTGACTTAAGTAAAACTTAACAGTTCTTTCTACACAAAAACCCTGCTAAAAAGAATATAACATTATATTTTTTTTAGCCATAAGCTTCTGTAAATTAATTTTTAAATTATTTAAAAATAACTTTTAAATTATGTGCCTTTGCAGTCAATAAATAAAATCTTGGACCTCCTTTCACATGTTAAAATGTTTCAGCTCAAGCTTCTGCCAATTATTTTTAGTGATTTGTCAAGATGAGGACAGGGTTTTATTCCCCGTTTAAGTAACATTTGAAGATTATTGAACATGTAGGAATGCGTGAGGATCCGCATGGATACTTTATCCTCAATGGGAGGTCAAGAAATTTTTTTTCTTGTGCATGGATCAGGATATGCTGAAGAGATGTACAGCCATCTTACAGCATTTTTTGTAAGATCTGTGAAATAAAATCAGTTCTCATTAATTCACTAAGATAGAATTGAGTCCTGTATTGCAATTTACTTGACCAAGCTACAGTATTGTTCCTTAACAGTAGCTTGCCTGTGTCAATGATGCAGACGATCTGCACTAAATTCAGTCCTTTCCAGTGACCTTCTCCTATCAGGATATTAAACCTCCATTGTGTGTTCTTCAGCCCTGTTTTTCTGCTGCATCTCAGTAAGCCAGACTGCAATGAACAAAAAGCAGTTGAATAGCAGATACCTCTTTTCAAGTAAGGGTTGAATCACTGATCAATAAGAGCCTAAGCTACTAGTAGTTTCTGACATATAATTTAGATTCAAAGAAATGGAAATACTTCAAATATTTGGTGTTATTACTTCACTAAAAATATTTAAGAGTCCATATCCGTGCAGTGAAGCCCTTTGCTGCAGTTGTGAAGTTACTGTGGGATGTCATTCAGTTTCCTGGGAAATGAAAATGGTTCAGTAGAACACATTTTTTCACGTGGGTCAAATTCTTGGTCTGAAAAAGAAATTGGATTGGGCAGTACTTGAGCAGTATTTTACCATGGTGTTCTTGTCCATGATCTATTTTGTGCGTTTATTTGTTGCAAAGAAGTTGAGATGTTGCGCACAATTATCTGTTCTCCTTCTTCTGCAGATGATAGTCTGGATATTGTTTTACAGTAGTGCTTTCTGCTGGAAATACATTAAGTGGATGAGTAACATTTATTAGGAGCCATCTAGATCTAGTGTTTTTTTGCCCTGACTTGTAGGTACCTGATTTTCTGAACACTCCCTGTGAAAACTAAATTTACATCCATTTGGACTTTGCATCTGGTCTTCCATTCCTTTTTTACACACTGGCCTTTTTTCTGTTGTTGGTTTTTTTTTTCCCCAGAAGTGGAGACAGAGTGAAAACTATTACATAGGTAGAGACAGATCCGAGTTGGTGGTAATACTTTTAACAAGTTGGAGTACCCTTACCCTTTCTAGGTAGAGCAGTCATATGGTCAGTAGGATTGCTGGAGTCTCCAGACTAGCCAGAAAATGTACTTTTTTATAAAGTGATTTCACACGGAAAGGGGGGATGGCTCAGTGCATTTGGATGTACAGGCTGCTTAGGGCACAAAGGACACGTGTCTGATGCCTGTCTCTGTTAATTGTGCTGTTCAGAATAGTGTTCTAGTTGTGTGTTGCCTAATTGGGGAAGAGTATTGTTTCCTTTTCTCCAGCCTTAGAAATGGTAATGAAAAAAATGTGTAAGATATGGAATAACTTTTAAAATTATTGTTAGCTTAAGCAGTTAAAAAAATTGCTTTGAAAATTTCTGTAAGAATATTCTGAGATTGTAAAGTTTTCTTCACTGAGAAAAACAAATGTTTGAAATGTATTAATTTGTAATAATATTTCTATGCTGTATCTGCTTTCCTACTTGATGTCCCTATAAGGAGCAGAAGTCTTCCTCCTTGTATGTGTTCAGTGAGTCAATACCAATACAATTCTCACTTTTTGAGTTTTGTTCTTGAATATTTGTTACTGGTCAAGTATTAAAAGAGGTGAGAGCCAGTTGGATCTGTGGTTCAGAAGTTTGTCATCTGAAGGAGTGAGTTTTCTGGCAGACTGTCTGCTCAGTGTTGGTAAATTTTGAGTGGGACAGGTTATCTATCTGCTGAAAGATTAGATACCAGTTCTTAGAATCATTAAATCATAGAATGGTTTGGGTTAGAAGGGACCTTAAAGATCATCTAGTTCCAGCCCCTCAGCAGTGGTCAGGGACACCTTTCACTAGAGCAGATAGCCCCATCCAACCTGGCATTGAATAAAGAGCATGCTTTGTTTGTTTTGTTTTTTCAAGAAGTGAAAATGAAAAGGTTGAGCTGCCTGCACAGCTGTTTTTTCTTTAAATGTGGAGAAGATTTTGTAGGTGAACTGTCTTGTGTTTGTGTGCATTTAAAATCTGAACTGTTTATATCTAAGAAATCACTCTGCTTATCTAGGAAAGAACGAGATACAGGAATGTATCAGGAATGTTGGCTTTTCTCCAGGAGTCTTTCAATGTATTTCTGCACCAATTGCCTATAAGCATCATAAAAAGAATCTTTAAGATCAGGTGAAACTAGTAATGCATAGGTTTCCATTGAACTTTTAAATGTTTAGCAGATCCCAAGCAAAGACACCTGTTCAAATGGGTAAAAGTTAATTTACTAAGAAAATCATAGTCTATTACCTGTACAATAGAGTGCTCTGAAAAGTCAGTTGATAGGCCAAGCGTACTAACTGGTTATCTTTTGGTTCTTAGTGTTTTTAACTGATGTATATGAATAATCTGTGGAGAATTGCAGAACTCCAGTTTTGTGGAGATAGTTCAGGCAAGTATGCTGTAAATTGCTTCAAAGAAAAGGGATGTGGATTTTGGTCAGAATTCCTGTGTTTTAAAAATAAAGAGGAAAAATAAGGCACTCAGGTACAAAATCTGGAAAACTTGGAGACAATATATGGATGATTAATAAAAATATGTTGTTCATCATGGTAATTTAAAAAAAAAAATTTTCTATGTTTGGTGCATATGTGCATGCTGCTGTGCAGTGTGCAAGATTTCCAAGCCGTGGAAATTTCAACTTAGAATCAAAGATATGATCATATGTGAAAGGAGGATAAAGTTAACTGACTTTATTTTTATGGTGAATAACTTTGCAGTAGATGATATTTAAAATGAAATTTATTTGTTGCATGTTGCAGTTAGATCCCCTTCTCCAAAGAAATTTCTAACTAACTGTATAGTTATTTTGAAAGTTCAGTGTGGTTTTTTACATGCCCCTCTGTTCCTCTGTTTTTCAGGTGAATACTGCTACTTTGTTTTCAAATTTTCACAAGACAGTTCTTTTTGCTTGGAAGCTGTTGCTGTACAACAGAAATAAAAGCCTCTGTCTCAGGTTATACCTCATGGTATAACTTGAGAGAGGGATGCATTCTTTGACTACCTTTTTTTCTTCTCTCTTGTCCTGTGTAAAGGTATTACACAGCACGAAAAAATTGCTCCAGGGTTTTCAAGAAAAGACAATTACGGTATTCACTCAAATCTAGGATGCTTCTAAATCTAAGTTGACATTAAATAATGAATATTGGTTTAGGGTGAAAAATTGAAATACTGTGTCTTTAATAATAGGAGAGTGAGGAAGATTGATAGGGAAGGTCTTGCAGGGAGTTGCTGCTTAATAGGTGATTCCATGCAATTGCCCCTGCAAGAGGCTCTAAGGAGGAAATCTGTGCCAACGCTTGGATTCTGCATCTCTAAAAGACAAGTGAAACTGTGTTTGAGTGAAGGAAAATATAATAACACTTTGTGTAGGGAAGATGTTTTCACAAATTGAGATAATTTTCTTTAAAAATGAGTATAAACAGTAGAACACAATGGTTATCATTACATATTGTTTGGGTTTCCAAACTCAAATACCACTACATTAAGAACTTAAACAAAAGAATAAACAACCTACCCCCAATAACAAGACTAGACAAGACCTTGCTTTAATGTAATTTCTCAGTAAACATTGTATGTTGTAACATTTTCATTACAAATACATTTTATTTTGTTACTCTGTAACTCTCTCCTGCTTAGACAGTGCTAGATGGGTGATTGTTATGACACTTTGTCTGTTACTAAGGAATGTTCACGGCAGTGGAGAATAGCAAATAGAGAGGAAGGAACTGGCTTTTTCAAGCCTTGAGTTCCTAGTTTTTACTTGTTCTGTTTCTGCAATGTTCTGCCTCAAGATTCTTACATAATTTTAAAAAAATACACTAATGTGATTTTTCATATAGGTTTTGAGGGATCATTTCAATGGAGTAATTTTTAGCTCAAATAAAAAGTCCTCTGTTTTGCACCTTTAGAGTGCATATTCAGTCTTTGTATCTTCAAAATTTTGATTATACTTTTTATGGCTTTCTTTGGCAGGGCTACAATAGAGGAGACATATTCAAGGTCAATGACAAAACTAGCCAAATCAGCGAGCAATTACACACAACTTGGGTAAGTAAGTGTACATAAGCACTAAGATTAGCATAAGTTTGCCACCTCTTAAAATGATTGTTAAGTTTTCAGTAACCATGCAAGAATTCATGCAGCTATGACAAAGGCGGCACAGTTCTTTAAAACTGAGTAAAAAGACCAAAGCGTGAACACAGAAAAATTGTCTGTTCCCCTGTGTTTAAAGCTGCGTTCTTTTCAGACATAGTGAGTACTATTATGTACCCTCAAGCCTATGGAAATTATTTTGAGAATGTATGGCCTACAAATGTGGCAGTGAATTTATTTATTTCTATTATTTCTGATTTTTTTTAGCTATTCTCAGAGATGTTCAGAATGAGATTTTTTTTTATTCCATATTTAAATGAAAGTTTTATGCACAGGGTATATGTTTAAAAACTAGAATGATTAATGGATGCTTTTTCATTAGAAAGATAAGCCAAAGATAATTCAGATTTCTTAGATTAAGCTAGATTTTTTTTTTTAATTTGTAATAGTGTAATGTAGAAATGTGGGATCTTTCATCAGTGAATAATTTGATACTTGTTACTGCTTTTTAAACTAAGAAGCAGATACAGAACCTTTGAACATCAGAGCTTTAAAGCCTATGGTTAATATTGAATTTTTAGGAGCATTAATCAGGAAATCAAGGCAGAAGTGTATCTTTAGAATAGACGGAATAAGTCCATTCACCTTAGAAAAATGATCCCACCTCTTTGTTCATCTTTGTTAATCAGTAAATCCCTTTTAGTTGCACACCATCTTTGCCAATATTTTTTCCTCCATCTTGTGGCTGCAGTGATGTAAGACAGCTAAAAACTTAACTGACCAAGAAATCCCTCATTTGTTCACACTGTTCAAGTATATACATAGTAATACTCACTACGTGTTAAATTATTTTAAGCTGTTCTTGCATCATCTTGGCATTATTGTGTGCTGATGATAGTATTAAATGAAATTTTTGCTGTGTTTTACTATACTAGAGTCAATACAAGTAAAACATAAACCATGGAAAAATTAGTAGATAGGATGCCAAGTACATTTGGAACATAAGAATTTGTGGCAGTTGGGTATTTTGTTAGTTTCAATTTTAGGAAGAGAAGTGAACTGTAAACTTACAGATTATCCTTTAGCACTACTGAGAAATTGCCAACTGAAAAAAAAAAGTCCAAATTAACATAAAGTATTTTTTTCCTCAATCTAGGACATTTGCACCAGTTTGGGATGTTTTCAAAACCTCAACAGAAAAGCTGGCAAGTTGTCACTTGGATCTTGTGCGGAGATTACAAGAACTAATAAAAGAAGTTCACAAGTATGGAGATGAGCAGATCAAAGCTTATAAAAAGGTTATTAATTTTTTTTTTAATGTGTCCAATGACTTGTTACCAGGAAAATTAAAATGGTTTGGTTTTGACAACCATGTGATATTTGGCAGACTAAAGAAGATGTTTCAGGAACTTTGGAAGCAGTGCAAAATATTCAAAGTATCACTCAGGCCTTGCAGAAATCAAAGGAAAACTACAATGCAAAGTGTGTAGAACAAGAACGCTTGAAAAAGGAAGGAGCAACACAGAGAGAAATTGAAAAGGTAGCTCTTTCACATCTTACTTGAATTGTGCTACTAACTGTCATACATGTTCACCTTTTATTAATAAGTGGAATGCTCAGAAAGGGCTAAATGAAGTTAAAGTAGTAGTTGTGACTATTTGATAATGGGCATGATCTTGTGAAAACTGTAGTTGTGTTTTGTTTACACTTCCTTATCTGTTCTAACTGCACTAAAGTTCTAATTCTTCCCTCTAAATACCTGCATCAAATGATATTTCTGTGTAGTGACTTTAAGAGAAATTGCACTCAATTGTTTCAGCATCTCTTATGTTTTTGAATGTTTCCTTATGTCAGTAGTCAAATACTCAATGCCCTTGTTACTGAACTCAGAAGTAATTGTGCTATCCCTGCAGTGAGATAAAATAGCTAAGTGGATGAGTATTTGAAGTCTGTTTGGTAAGGAAAACTTGTTATCAACACTTTCATTGCTGTTTTCAAAGGTTCCTATTTCATGTACCAGAAACTCAAGGGAGGGATATCTTGAGTTGTACTTAGTATTGTCCTTGGGTTGGGGGGGGTGGGGGGTGGGTGTGTGATCCATTCACAGAATCACTCCATGTCTGAGGTTGACAGGGACCTCTGGAACTTACCTTGTCTATTCCCCATGCTCAGGCAGGGGCCAGTTGCTCAGGACCTTGCCTAGGCGGCATTTTAGTATCTTCAAAGATGGAGATTTCATGGTCTCACTGGGGAGCCTGTGCCAGGACTCAATCACCTTCACAGAAAAAGATGTTTCCTGAGGTTCAGAGGGAACCTTTTGTATTTTCTGTTAGTGCCCATTGTTCTCTCACTGGGCACCACTGGAAAGAGCCTGACCTTGTCTTCTGTGTACCCCTCCTTTCAGATATTAGTATCTTGGTAAGATTCTCTCTAAGGCTTCCATTCTCTAGGCTGAACAATTCCCCCAGTCTCACTTTTCTCATGGGGGAGATGCATCATCACATTCATGGCCCTCTTTACTGGACTCTCTCCAGTGTGTCCATGTCTCTCTTGCAATGAACAACCCAGAACTGCAGCCCACTAGTAGTTACTATTCCAGGTGTGGCCTTACCGGTGCTGAGTAGAGGGGAAGGAACCCCTTCCTTGACCCGCTGAGAAAAAAGTAACTTTTTTATGTTTTCAGGAATCTAACTAGTGGAGGAAAGAGGTCACATTTCCTTGTCTCTAACTATAACTTCTCTTATTAAATCTTGATTCCTCTGCCTATTTCCATTTCAATTAACTGATCTGTGTAGGACTTTATTCTTGTTAGAATGGTCTTTGTGCATTTTGTCCTGCTATCTTGATGGAGCAGATAGAGTTGGTTATTGTCTTTTCACTGATGACAAAAGTGATTCTGTTGACTGTTTCAATTGTTTTTTCTTGGTATAAATCTAGCTTTTTTTCCTCCAGCTTCTGTCTCAAGTGACAGTTGATGCTGGATTCTAGACATGAATCAGAAGTATGTGTATTAGCAGATGTTTTGCTGCCAGTATATTCAAAGTATATTTTTCTGAATTCTTGTAAACAGCATTTTCATAGGAAAAGTTGCCTTGAGGGAAGGCATTTAAGATGTAGAATTATCCTTGTTCATTTGGAAACAAAAAAATATTCAGCATGGCAGATACCTACATGAGAAGGCAAAAAGAATAAGCACTGTAGGAGGAGGGTAATTTTTTTACTGTTTTATGCATCTTCCTTAGATACAATTAGGTCATAGTTAAATGCTCTGCAGGTACTTAATAAATGTTTCCAGTGGAAGCAGGTAACTGTCACTGTCACATATCTTCAGTCATGCTTCTGTTCAAATTTACACTTGCAGTTTCATAAACAGAGTGACCAAATATTGTATTCATTTATTCTTCTGTTGGCAGATAATAGATTTATTACTTTCAGTGCAGCATGAAAATTGTTTTCTGTCAAAGTCACAGAGATGCTTTTGCAGAAAACAAGGGATCTACAGCAGTCTACAAAGGTTTATCACAAAGCCAAATGTCTGGAGAGATACTTTATTGAAGACTTGGAGGAGGTTATCTGAGACCTTACAATTTTCATTATTGTGTAATAATTTCCTGTTGTTCTCTGACACGGGAACTTCTCTATTTGTAGAAACATAACAAAAAATACTTGACTGATTCTTATTCTTTTATGTACTGTAAATCTGGTAAAAACAGTTCTAGCAATTGCTGCATCTGAGAATAGTCACATTTTGTTTTCAGAAGAGATTACTAGTTATCATACAGTGTCCACGTGTTTTATCATTTTGTCTGTCCTGCTGAGTAGTTAGTTTTTTAATTGCTCTTCAACATGTAATACTGGGATTCTCCTCATCATTAAACATGATAGGAGATGGAGGATGTAGTTGTTTTCTTTTTTGTCAAAATCCCTTGCACATGGGGTTCCATTAAAAATGCTTTGCCAAAAAACCCCCTTTTTTATGTCTTTAAACTTGACATTTCCTTCCTTTTCAGTGATTAAAGTTGGAATAATCTTACTGCAAAAGTCTTAATTTTAAAAGCAAGATTTCATGAAGCGTAGTATTTTCAGCATAGTAAATGGCAGTTGGGAAACAAAGATAGGACTGTGTGCTTCTGGGTGATTCCCTGGTGTAAATGTGTAAGAGTGGGAATCACAAAGTAAAATTCAGGAAAATGAATTGATGGGGTTTGATCAACAACTTTTCTGAATTATCCATATTCTTGTTACATGAAATATTTTCAGGTTTTGTTATGCTGAGTTTAGAAGACTGTGTGACTAAAATTTGCCTAAGCTTTCTTTGCAACTGGTAAAACAGAATTGTAGTTTTGGTTCCTGTTCTTTTGAAGTGCTAATGATATACTGTTCCTCATGATTATCTGTTATTTTTCTCTTGGAAATTTTGGAATCTCTCTCTCTGTTGCCAGAGGGCATGTTGCTATCAATTAATTTGAAATTATAAATAACACTCAGCTTTAAAAATCCTTGCAAGTAAAAAATAGATTCCATGACACAGATTAAATTGATTTCAAAGGAGGAGGAGGGCTACTCAGAACTAGAACAAATAGTAAATATACTACTCTTTTAACTGTTGTCATTAACAATTCAGGAATACTTTTGAGTTACAACAGATAGGAAATTCCAGTGAGATCAAATAAGCATGTTGAATAAAGAAGATAGGAAAGAAAATGGTGTTCAAGATGATTTTCATTTTCATTGGCATTTAACTTGGAAAAACAATATCAAAGGTTTGAAAGACTTCATCTTGTGCATCATGTTATAAACTCTGAAAATAACTTTTTCTCTACTAGAGTTACACACTTCATTCAGTTTGTTCTGATGCCTGATGGGTTTGTTGTATTTTTTATTTTACTTTTATACTCTCTTTATATCCTTTATATATAACCTTTTACCCTTCCCCGTTCCTGTACTTTTACTCCCTGTATCTTAATCCTACATTCTATCACCCTAGTACCCCTTGCCCTGCTCAGAATCCTTAGGGGAAGACGAAACATCCCCACAATCTCAAAAGCATGACGCACAACCTTGAACAGAGCTCCCATCACTGAGACATGTTTTTTGTAAACTAAGTAGCAATCTTTTTGGGGGGGGGCAATTTTAATAAGGGGGCAGTTACTTCATTTGTTAGACTTCTTATTGGAGACTTTTAGATAGGTATTCTAATCTAGGCTGTCCATAAATTGTATACGGGAGATACCGTCGGGGGCTTTTTGAGCTTTTTGGCTTTTGGGGCTTTTGAGCTGGCCTTTGGGCTTGCTTGTTCGTCGGTGCGCATCTGGGATCCTATTAAACTAAGATAAAACCCCTATCCCATAATGTGTGTCTGCGTCTAAAAATTTTTTCTAGCAATTTAAGGCATCAGTTCTGCACGTTATACTGAGATTTTCCTGTATTTTGTATTGTGTTTTACTTAACTCCCAGAAAGATTTTGGTTTATTAGCAACAAAAATGAAAAAAAGTATAAATCCCCAAAGCAGTATTATAAATAACACTGACCTGTCTAAACCTGACCATCACTATGTTCTGCACTAGCTTCACTTTCAAATATCGAGTAATCTGTTGATGTAACTCCGGTCCTTTTGAGTATCTTCCTTCATTTCTAAGAGAACTTCATCCTCTTGTTTTTTTTACCATTGATTCTTTCAGAATTGCACTTAAAATTGTTTGCTCTGTATTCCAACCCTGCTTTTTTTCCCATTTTGCTGTTGCAAATATAAATCTGTTGTTCATATTTGACAAAAGCTAATGACTTGCCTTCAGCAATAAAAATTTTATTTCAAAGTAAGTATGTTATAAATTTGTCATTGCTGATAAGGGGAAGGGATTTAACTGAGTTACATGCTTTGTTATGTTTGTATGTGATTTATGTATAGTAAAATCTCTAATAGTCTGAATCCAAGATATTTGCTGTTGAAATTTTGTTATGGCACTTCTCTGTTTCAGTATGCCTCTGGATAATTTTTAGAGATCATCCTAGGCTTTCTTGTAATAGCAACTTTGAAAACCTCTGTGTGTGACATTTGACACATTTTTGTATTGATCTCTAGGCAGCAGTAAAATCTAAAAAAGCAACAGATACCTATAAACTTTATGTGGAGAAGTATGCTGCATTTAAATCTGATTTTGAACTGAAAATGACAGAAACAGCACAGGTAAGTGTTGCATTAAATGAGTTACCTTTGAAGTAGGTTAACGTATTCTGTTTCATTTCAGGAGCCATCTGAAATCAAAGATTTAAAAAAACTGATCCCTTTGAAAATAGATTTGTTTGAAAGGCAAACACTGTGTATGTCTTTGAATGACACAGTGGAGTGCTGGCACTCTAGAAGGTGTTTTGAAGACATTTTTGGAAGAAAGCAAAATCAACTTCTGGAATTGTTGTATATGCATTGTGTTTATGTGAAAAATCCTCTGAATTGCTGGGCACCCAGAACTCATTCATAGGAGTTTTAATATTGGGATCCATCATGGTTTTTCATTATTATTTCATCAAACACTTAAGTTACAGCTTGTTAAATTGTCTTCCCAGGATTTACCTGAGGTTGTGAAAATCTGTTATATCTGTTCAAGATTCTGGGGATTTTTAAATGATTGTATTCCAGAAGATTTCCAGTTCTCTGTATCATTGCATATGCCATTTCTTGCTACATTTTAAACCACATTTGTCTAAGTGTCCTTAGTTCCTTAACTGTACCAGTCCTTTTGCTTAAAGTTTAAATTTTCACTTAATATTATAATGGACATCTCTCAACTTTCCAAATCTGTCCATACTGGAAATGAAAATTCTCATTCTGCCTATTTAAGGTGGATATGCGGAATTCATTTTAAGTATAATGGTGTAGCTGCATCCACAGTGTGGTTACACAACCAAAACCTTAAAGATGATGTGATAGGAAAAATAACATCCATTAATACATGGAAGCCTACTTCTATGTGAAGCCCACCCTGTATTGTCTCAATTCAGAGTGCAGATGACCTGAAAATATGCTGATTAGTTCTGAAAATAAAACCAGGGAGGGGTGTGAATATTTTCATTTCTTTCAGTGTAAAATCAGTTGGCTTAGCATAAGTCTGTCTTAAAATGTCCAGTAAAAGAAATAATATCATAGGGTAGGCTACAGAGAATGACCATATCCTCTGTAATTAAGAGGAAGTTTACTGGAGAAAAGACAATAATTTTAATCTCCCTGATTGATGACTGCAGAGGTACATAAGTATGGCAGAAGATTGAGCGTCTCAGAAATTAGAGGTATTTGTCTTGTCTGTGTGGAGCTGTGTTTGTGAATCAGAGTAGCAGGAGGTGTGAGATAGGGATCTTTGCAGAACCCTGGGCAGATTGGAGAGAGGATTAAGTGGTGCACCAAAGTTTGGACACACTTGAAAGGGCAGTTACAGAACTAGGCAGAGAACTATGAAACAGCAGAAGTAAACAAAGATTTCAAGACTGACTGCTGGGAAGGATGACAACATTTTTAGTTCTGATTTTTGGCCAGGAAGGGGCCATTGAAAACTTTGGAAGTGATTTTAAAGTGGCTGTCAGCTGGCAACCTGGGTAAAATTGAATAAACTGCAAAAATTATGTATGATCAATTTAAAGATCAAATAAATGAATTGTATTTAAAGAAGCAAAGAATGTAGATTTAACTAGAGAAAGCATGTGTATATTTACAAGGACGAGCGTGTTCTAAAAGGAAGTGCAAAACAGATCCGGAATTAAGATTTTCCAGTTTACATGAAAAAACTAGACTCTTCAGTAATGCAGAAAAGAGGAGTTATTTGAACACCCTCTGAGAACATTTTCTTTCGGTAGAAATAGGTCAGATATTTTTAAGGGTTAGATGGAGGTTCAAAATGCTTTCTAAAATACATTTTTTCATATCTCTGAGTTCTGCACTGTACTTTTTTAAACATGGTAATTACTGTCTTAAAGATCTGGAGGAAAAGGATTGCTTGGTTAGGTTTTTTCATTTTAGTGTATTTAATTCTTAAAATTTAAGATTTAGTGTTTCAAGAAATATTTTCATGATGATTAATTGCTCATATTTGTTTGCAGAAATTTCAAGACATAGAAGAAATGCACCTTCTTCGTATGAAAGAGATTATACAATCATTGTCAAATACCATAAAAGAAATTCATTTACAAATAGGAGAGGTATTTTTTATGCTATCATTTTTTGTTTAGATTATGCTTTATGTTTTTCTTAACTATTAAATGAAATATTTCTTGCTGGTTTTGTGGTAATTACATCTTTCAAATGATGGAAATTAACTCCAATTTCCATGGCTTTCTGTTGCATTTATATTAACTCCAACATTAACTCCAATTTCCATGGCTTTCTGTTGCATTTATATTAACTCCAACATTAACTCCAATTTCCATGGCTTTCTGTTGCATTTATAAGTTCAGTGTCACAAAATTTACAGAATAAGTCTAAATAAAGTTTGTCTTAAAGAAAAAAATAAAACAGGACAATTTGAAGGTTTTTTAGTGTATTTTTAAATTCTCCTCCCTGGATATTAATTTAACACTCATTTCACACATAATTAGGATACTATTTCTTGAATTAGAACTAGAAAGTATCACTCTGAAAAGTTTCCGAATATTTTATACTCTTCAATTTTATGAGCAAAATAATAATAATTAAATAATCTTTATAATCTTTATAATTAATAATCTTTATAAGCAGTCCTTAATTTTTTGATTTTTGCAGTGTGACTTTATTTGCGTACACTTCAGTGCTGAGGTTTTTTTCTAATGAGTGATCATCACAAGGGTCATGCTATTTATTTCTAAAGCAAATACACATCCTGCCCTGTTGGAAAAACCTATTAACATGTTGTTGTTCCTTTGTTAGACCAAAAATATTACAACAGTAATGCTTTTACTCAAGCAGGTGGGAGTTGTGATAATACAGTGGTATCAGTTCACACCCTAAACTGGTGCTGGCTTAAAAAACTGCTTGTCTTCCTGACATTATAGTGGGATAGGTTGCTGGCAAATTCAGAAAATTATGTATACACAAGTTGTTTAGATGGAAGAAATAGACGTAAAACCTAAACCTGTCGTTTCATTTTTTGTCTGTATTGTACCCACACTTGCTAATCCTACAGCAAAGAGAGGGGGTTTCCTAGGTAAAATACCTGTTGATTTCTCTAAGTCCTGTAATGAATTTAGAGGGAAGTATTTTGAACCTTAACCACAGCAAAACCTACTTTTTAAAGTTAATTACATTCTTTTTTTTTTTTTTTTGAGGTTCATGAAGAGTTTATTAATAACATGACAAATACTACAGTTGAGAGTTTAATACAGAAGTTTGCTGAGTCAAAAGGAACTGGCAAGGAAAGACCTGGTAAGAGATTAAAACTAACAGAATAGGAAATATTAGCTTTAAAACTGGAAATTTCCATTCCAAATAAAAGGTTAAACCCATATTTGTTAATGTGCTGTATTTTTTAATGTACCTGCAAATTCAAATTCTTAATATTCATTAACTTTGTTATTAAATGATTCACAGAAATTGGTAACAGAATTTGTTATGTGCATGTAGTATTTGTATTCATACAGCTTGGTAATTTGTAGGTCTGTACTGCGAAACTATAGTGTTTCCTGGAACATCCAGGAAATTGGTCAAGAAGCTGTAGTTCCTTGTACAAATTATGTGTTGTCTGCTAGTACAAACTATGTGATTCTGCATAAGTTATATTTCAAAACTTTATTTAATATAAACTTAACATATTCAGAGCAAATGTCTATAAAACTGCTCATTGAACTGTTGGAACAGTTTCATCAATTTGTTCAGCTTACCAAATTACCATTTTAATAGATACGCAATATCTACTTTTTTATAAAATACATTTTAATATACAGTAATGTGTATTGCTTCTTTAGTAAGCAGCAAATTCAACAGTACTTTCTGAAGGTACTGCTGGTTGGGTGTGGTGTATAAGACTTTCCTGGGCTGGCATAAAAAGGCATTCTCACAGTACTGCCTATGCAGTGTCACTTTAATACTGGCATGGATTAGTCACTAGGTGTGTGAATTCAGGAATTAGCAGTACTGTTTCCTTCAGCACTGGGAGTCCTCGCTAGCATCTGTGTTTCTAGTAGAGGCACACAGAAATGATTTTTCCAGAGCAAGAATGTACATACCAGAGTAGACCATGAAAATTTATAATAAATTGTTAAATATGATTATTAGGTATCTTACAATGTGTCTGTGAGGTGTTTTTAACATAACGTTTCATATTCTTTCTGTGATCCTCTAATGCTGATAACCAAGTGGGCTGAGGTAAGATTGCATATGGAACGATTTTTGAAAGTTTCCTGTGTATTTTGCAATTTTTCAGTAAAGACTAAAAACGGAAATGTGTGAACTTCAGGGTTTCAAGTTCAGTTGGTCAGACATAGGACAAAGACACATGATAATTCAGTGTTCAGACCTCTTTGATTAGCTGTTTGCCAAGATGTCGTGGCTAGGGATCTGCATCTTGCATTTAAGATTCTGACTGCCTGGGTTCCAAAGACCCTTGCTAAAGTGTCCTAGAGCATTGTGCACTTCAAGTCATCCATGCTATTAGTGTGCGTTTTGCTAGACAACATAGTAATTTTAAGAAAAGTAATACTTCACTTCTTAATTTCACAGACAAGTTATGCACATTTTGTACTTACTTGATACTTTACAGTTCTTCAAATCCCATCTGAGATACCGGAGCCAACTTCTTCAAATGTATTCTAAGAAAGTTAAGCAAACTATTTTAAGGAAGGATAGCACATTTAGTGTGTAAATGTATGACCTTAAATTTTCTTTTAAGTGTTAAATTACTGTATTGATACCAATTTTGCAAAGCAGTCATGGTGTAAGGAGAAAGCATAGTCAGGTTCAGCAGCAAAAGAATAAAATTCACAAGTAGTTTTGAAGTGTCAAGGACTAGCAACACAGACCACTAATGACGTTAATTAAGGTTGCTGCTTCCAATATATTTAATATATTTGTTTTATTAACTTAGAATCATAAAACTTTGACAATTACAAAGATTTGGAAGGCAAAGTGCAATATCAACCTTGTAAGAATGAAAAGTAGACATCCACTGTTAAGGACTGCTTTTTATTGATTAAACCCCACTTTTTTGCATCTGAGATCTTTTCATGATAAAAAGATATTTCAATTCATGGAGCAAATGCTGGAAGTCTGTGGGATGTATTTATTAATTGGGCTGAGGAAGGAGACAGCTCCTCAGAAAAATCTAAATATTCGGTATAACTGACACTATAATAATATACACTGACTTCGTGTACAAAACAAATGCAGAAAAAATGTCTTACAGATGTCACCGTTGGTTTTGATTCCAGTTCTAAATCTGTTTGAAGGCAATACTTTGAAATTCCCCAGGACTATGCAGGCCTTCTTTCATCCATATTATTTGTGGTCTACTATGATAAATTAGATGATGGATACTTTCAGATAAAATAAACTAAAAAGATAATGTGTGACAAAGTATCGTGGTTTATTTTGGTGTATTCTAGCACAGTTCTTCACAGCAGAGTTCACTTGCTTTTGTTTATATCTGTAAAAGTAAGAATGAATCTGTAATGAAGTACTGATGAGGGCTGTTTAATTATGGAGAACTACAAACCATTTACAGTAAAGTTTATTGTGTATCTGCAATGTATCTGTGCAGTGATGTCCTTTTTACCAGATTATATGCACTCCCTCTGGTGGCTAGTTTCTGTCACCTGGAGTCATAATATACAGGGAGATCTAGAATTTAAATTTTTCTAATACAAGTAAGAGATTTTATTTCAAACAGTAATGCTTTGTGAGAGTTTTTTAATCTACTTGGGAACTTCTTTACCATGGCTCTTTTTGCACTGCTACATCAGTAACTTATCTTGTTAGCTTTGTAAACTACTTCTTACTGAATTTAATTTTTTCGTTTTTAAATCAGTTTAGAATTTAGAGGTTTTAGTGACAGAATATTTGAAGAAGTTACATTCTTTGTTTTCTGACTTCCATTCAGTGTAAAAACACAAAAGACCAAACCACTTACATCCAGTTGCAGCCCTTTAATATTAAGTGAAAAATAAGTCGTTTAGTGTAAAACACTGAAAAACATAAAGCTGGCAGGTCCTGTAAGGCTTCAGATCAGAATTGAATGGGTTCCCCAAACTGCCTCTAACATCTGGCAGAACCAGGATGAGGTCAAGGAATGAACCCATGTGATCCTCAGGAGGCTTAACAAGACTAAGTGCAAGGTGCTGCCCCTGGTTCAGGGCAACCTCTGGTACCAACAGAGGCTGGGGAGGAACAGATCAGAGCAGCTCTGCCGAGAAGGACTTGGGGGTTGCTGGTGGGTGAGAGGCTGGACATGACCCAGCCATGAGCACTCACAGCCCTGAAAGCCAAATGTGTCCTGGGCTGCATCCAAGGCAATGTGGGCAGCAGGACCAGGGAGGGGATTCTGCCCCTCTGCTCTGCCCTGCCCTGATGAGACCCCACCTGCAGTGCTGCATCAGCTCTGGGGTCCCTGCACGGGAAGGACATGAACCTGTTGGAGTGAGTCCAGAGGAAGGACACCAGTTTTATCAGAACACCTCTTCTATGAGGAAGGCTAAGAGAGTTGAGATTGTACAGCCTGAAGAAGAGAGTGCTTGAGGAAGACCTGATTGTGGCGTTCCAGTACTTAAGATGGCTGTATAGGGAAGATGGGGACAAGAAAGTAGGGCCTGTAGTGATATGGCAAGGAATAATATTTTTTTACTAAAAGAGAGTAGATTCAGACTAGATGTAAGTAAGGTATTTTTTATGACGAGGGTGGTGACACACTGAACAGGTTGCCCAGATAGATGGTAGTTTTCAGATCCATAGAACCATTCACAGTTGGATTTGACAGGACTCTGAGCAACCTGATATTGACAAATGGGTCTCTGCTCATTGCAGAGGGATTGGACTAGATGACCTTTAGAGGTCCCTTCCAACCCAAACTGTGCTAGGATTCTATCATATGTTCCTGGTGTTGGGTTTAATAGCAGATTTGATACCATCAGTTGGAAGATGCTTTAGTTGCTCACATGGTCCTGCAAAAATCAAAATCAAATTTTATCAAAATTTGCCCACTTCTGATTGATTTGTTTTCTGTTTGTTACAGTCTGTTGCTTCATATTCCTTGGAAAATTCATTTATTGTATGGCAGAAAATACCTATTTTCTTCCAAAGTGTATTTAAATCAATAATGGAGATGATACCAGAGTAATCTTACTCCATGATCTCTAGCTCTAGATACCTAATTACTTAATCTTCTAGTCGTCTATTAAAAATTTGGTTTGTTCTAGTGTACAATGTTGATGCCACAAGACATAGGAACTGCTAAGAAGTTCAAGCTCACATTCTTTTTAGATCTTTTGTCTGAAATTGGCAGGTTAATGTCGAGTATCTTAAGAGGTTAGTGAATGCCTATATATCGGCAGTTGATAGTGAATAATTTTTAATTTTGGTTACTTAATTACTGTGTCCTCTTCTCGTACATGGAGAGCTAGATGCGTGTGTTTGTTTCTGTATTAGCTTTTGCCCACTATGCAGTTCACCCCGAAGGTTCCATCCAGGACTGGCCTTGAAAACTTTCAGAGATTGGGCATCCACAGCTTTTGTGGGCAACCCATTCCAGTGTCTCAACACCCTCACAGTAAAGAATTTTGTTAATAGTATTTAATCTAAGCCTGTCCTCTTGCATCTTAAGGTCATTCCCTCTTTCCTGTCACTACATGCCCTTGTGGAAAGGCCATCTCCAGCTCTTTTGTAGGCCCACTGTAAGTACTGGAAGGTGCTCTAAGGTCTCCCTGGAACCTTCTCTTCTCCAGGCGGAGTACCAGCTCTCTCCGCCTTTCCCTATAGGACAGGTGCTCCAGAGCCCTTATCGGTATAATGGACCTCCTCTGAACTCAGTTCAATAGGGTAACATCTTGTGCTGGAGACCCCAGAGCTGGATGCAGTATTCCAGGTGGGTCTCACCAGAGCAGAGGGGCAGAATCCTCTCCCTGGCCCTGCTGCTCATGCTGCTTTGGATGCAGCTCAGGATACAAATGGCTTTCTGAGCTGTGAGTGCACATGGCTGGGTCATGTTAAACTGCTTGTCCGCAAGCACCATCAAATCTTTCTTCCACTAGGCTGCTTTCAACCTACTTTCTGCCCAGCCTCTATTTGTGCTCGGGATTGCCCTGACCCAGAATCCTGTACTTGGCCTTTTTGAACTTCCAGTAGTTCACACAGGCCCATTTCTCGGGCCTGTCTAGTTTCCTCTCGATGGCATTTCTTCTCTCAAGTGTGTCCCCCATGCCACACAGATTGGTGTCATTGGTAGACTTGCTGAGGGTGCTCTCAACTGTCCATATATCTGACATGGATGTTAAACAGTGCCAGTCCCAATACTGTCCCCTGAGGAACACTGCTTGTCACTGCTTTCCACTTGGATATGGAGCTGTTGATGGCAACTCTTTGGCAACAACCATACAGCCAGTTCTTTATCCACCAAGTGATCCATCTGTCAGTTATGTATCTCTCCAGTTTACAGACCAAGATGGCATGCAAACCAGTGTCAAATGCTTTGCAGGAATCCAGGTAAATGACATCAATTGCTCTTCTCTTATCCACCATTGATGTAATCCCATTTTAGAAGGCCTTTGTCTTCATTAATTTATTCTGGTATCATTTTTAGTGGTTGTTGGTACTTCATTAAGTTTGTTCCTCTACTTTTGCCTTTTTTTCTTAGAAATTATTAAAGATGAAATCAAGAAATTTATTGCAATGCAGATAAAAAATAGAAAGCCATAATCTTTGCTCCCTAGTTCTCCAATAAAACAATGATTTGCAGATGGCAATTAGTGCATATGCTGTGCAGGTATTTAGTGTGAGAAAGACACTGGTTCCTTTTTCCGCTATAATAAATTTTTGTAAAAGTATTGGTTTTGTGCTAGCAGGATCCATTTTTCACAATCTGTGAGTCCATAAAAATACTTCTTGTCTCCTTTCATTATCCATTCAATAAATTTGAACTTCTTACAGGGCCTAAAAGAGGTTTGCATTTTTAAAAAAAATTGATAATAGATGCCTGCAATCCATCTACTCTTTGGATTAAATGGTAACAGTACTTTACAGTGTTTATTATCAACAGTTGCTGTTGGTCAGCCATCACTTGACTTTTGTTCCTCTTGTCCTTTTAGATATTAGAAATACAGTATGAGTATTTTAAATAAAATGATGCTTTCACAGATAACAAGATTTAGGAAAGGACAGATGTAATATTACTATTCTGTTTCTTCCTTCCACCAAATGCAAAAATTGACAGTTTTATAATATCAGTAATCAGCATTACTGGTCTGTTGATTTTTGGAGCTGTTGAAAACTGTTTTACTGTATTTGCCCATGCAGAAAGAATAGTTTCAAGGCTCCTGATAACTCTGGTCATGGAAAAGAGTAAGGTCATGCATATCAAGTCATTAATACAGGATATTTTTTGTCGTTTTGAAAATCTTTCCGGGAATGTTATTAAGTAGACTGAGCTGACAAACTTATCAATGAGCTAGGACTCCCGTAATGTCAGGATCACTACTTTTTCACAAGGTAGCACATACCAAGGGGGAAAAAAAAGCCTGGCATCCTTCTCAATGTGCTGCTGATCCTTTTCTGTTCTGAGGGAGCACATTTGAGAGCTCTGCCTGTTAGCAGAGATCATGAAGCATTAAAGCCTCAAGTTAGTAAATATCTAAACCCCAAATTTTACCCAGCCTTTAATTCAACTGCTTTCTGATTCAGTGAACTCAACTGAATTATTGATTATTTTATTAGAATAATGTTTCACGTGGCTGTCTGTTGGCAGTGATGAGTGCAAAGTCTGGTGTGAGTTTATCACATGCTTTTAGGCCTTTTGTAATTGCTTATTGTGAGTGTTATAGTCCTAGCTGTCTATGGAAAGTACTGCTTATGTGTTTTTTCCAAAGCTAATGCAAGAGTGTCAAAGTGAGCTTCACAACAGCTGAAAGGTAGTGCTGATTGTGTTAATGCACAGTTGTGCTTGCTCCATTAGTGTGTTGTGTTAAACTGCATGTTTGCTATCTAATGAAGAAATGTATCCAATGAACAAGATAAAGTGGTGGGGAAAAAAAGAGGGTTAATAATGAGTATGAGAGGCAAAACAAAGGCCTTGGAGTATTGAAGCTTGCTTTGATTAAAGCTTGCAAGCATTTTATGTGGTTAAATAATGAACTCTCCTTTGAAAGAAAGACTTTAACAGTGCTGGGTGTGGCATTTATTTTTTCCATGGGTTTGTTTGATAACGTAGTAGTTTACAGTACGTATAAAAATACTTTTCTAGGACACTAAACAAGTAACAAAGTAGGTGGAAATAAACACTGAAAATGGTTAATGCTAACTTTTGAACAGCTCGGCAGGACATCTTTGAGCTTCTTTTTCACCAGGAAGTGTAACAAAGCAAGTATTTATTTTATGTTCTTATAAATTATTTTCTTTATAATTTCTTCAAATACTGTGAATATTTTGGTGCTGCTAACAGTTGTGGTTAAATGTACCAATAGCCTGGAGTGTCACAATTTCTCAAAGGTTGGGCCTACATGTAATTGTACACAGAAGGCTGATTGAGGAATAAGCTTAGTTTATCAACACTGACAGTGTCCAAGTGATTCAGCAAGGTATTCTTTGTAAAGGAAGGCAGACCACTACTGCATTGCAGAAGTTAATGAAAGAAATTAAGTCTGAATATCTTTGAGGATTTTTATGAGAAGCTGGGCTTGAGGCAGATAAAAAAGTCTTTAAGGGTCTTGTGCTGTAGAGTTGTTTTTGATGAGGAGCTACAAACTGAAAAGCTGTACCAACAAATGTATCTTAATTGCTGACCTAGATGTCTGTTTTATTTTGCCTGCAAAAATGGAGTCCTTTCATCACCAACAAACTGCCAAATCTTCTCTGGGATTCTCGTCTGATCTGCCAGCGTAGATATTTAATAATTACATATATCTAAGTTGCCAACTTGTTCTAGAATGCAATTTATTGACTGTTAATGGTCTGGAGAGTTATAAAGGAGCAAATTTTATCGAGAAACTATTTTAATGTAAGTGGAAGAATCATAGCATTAGACAATGTTGGTAGATATAACAGGAAAAAAGCTAGGTTGTGAATGATCTTTAACACTCAGTAAGATGAAGTACTGTTGGGTCCACTCAAATTTTCTTGCTGTAAGCAAATAAGTCAGTTGCAGACTGACATTTAAAGTTATTTGGGACTGTGGGAGCAAAGCAATGTCCATTTCAGTAACTTAAATAGGAAGAGCATATTAAGTATAGGTGATAGTCATCAGAAAATGCAATGGTATGTATGGATGTATGTAATGTATGTAATGTAATGGTATGTAAGTATGATGGATTCTACTAAGACAAAAAAAATGTTGAATAGCTTTGAAACATCTGAAAATAGAAAAAGCAACTGAGATGTATTTTAGGCTGATAAAGTAAATAAGGCCTGTACTTTAGTTATATAAAACCACAACCTTTTGTGTAATTAATATTTAGAAAAGGTTTGTGATTTTTAATTTATTTATTGAGGGTATATTTTTCTTTTAAGATAGGAAATGTTCATTGTTTTCTAATGGAAAAGTGATCTTTTTGTCTGAAGATTCTGGATACTATAAAATGGATTACCCTATTTTTGCTCCTTACGGTCACATTAAACATCTTAACCTCTGACAATTTCATGGGTTCAGAACTTCAGTAAGAGTCCATACCCTTCTTAGTTGACAGGGAAGATATGTGGCAGTTAAAAAATAAGTGATTCTTTGAATCTGTCTTTAAGTATGTGAGCTATAACCTAACATAGTTACAGTGTCTACTATTCCAAAATCTTAGCTGAATCTTCTTAAAAGTTAGTGTGTCTGTGCATTTCTTTCATCACTGCATACTTGCATGGTCTACCTTCAGCAGGTGCATCATGCACCTTGCAGTCAGGCAGAGCCATTTGTTATAGATACTTACATTTATAGAGTAGAATTACTAGTTACTTTGTACTTTTTCCACATCCCGCCTACAGTTTTCACAAGAATGCTACTTTCAATGCAATTTGATAGAAAAGGAACCTGTAGAAATGAATTTACAAGTTTGGGTGCTTCTTCTTTCTCTAGCAATGTCATATCAGGCAAAGCCAGTTGAAGTGTGTAAGCTACTCATTTGGAGAGTCAGCAGACAGCCAAATACGTGTTTGTATGTATTGTGTATGTTGGCCAGCCACTTAACTTGTGAATAGGTAAAACCAGCCATATCTCACATCCTGTTGTTTTTACAGTTAGAGAGAAAACATGGAGTGAAGTTGAAGCAAAAGCAGGAGTAGAAAAGGATGAGTAAAAGGGGCTGGGATTGTAATGCTCTGCAGATTGGTGATAGCTGACATTATTTTGCTACTCACAGACCTCATGCTTTCACAGATCATAGCTGAAACTTCCCATGTTAGTTGTCATACTTGGGTGTTGCAGCGAGATGGATCTCTACCTTGAAATATTGCCTTTGGTACATGTCTCATATCTCCTTTGAAAACTCTTGAGTTATCAGAGCAATGAAAAATACTTTGTAACTGATGCTTGCCACCTTTTTATTTTAGAGAAAAAATCTCCTGGCTGATGATTAACCATCTTAATTGATAATTATCTTAAGGCTACTCAGATTATGTTTCTTTTCTGCTTTGTTTTTTGCTCTGTAAGCCACATAGAAATACTGTCCCCTGAGTATAGTGTACTTGCTCTTTTCACAGTTTGTACCCAGACTACTAGAAAAGTCTGATATGAATAATGTTTCCTTTGATCCAGTGGGCTGAGTGCAGGGCTGGAAGCCTAGTAACAGAATCAGTGTTAGAATTGATTGCTTGTTTAGAAGCTCTCTTCGTATGTTAATTTCTTCATTTGAGAAAATTCTTTTGGTGGAAGTGCTACATAAGTTTCTACTGATAATTGTCGTTATTTCTGATGCCACTGTCACCTCTACCTTTCCTTTTTTTTTAATTAATTGAATACTATTATTGTGGTATAATTTTTTTTTTTTAACATGGCAAAGCCTTCAACATCTCTAGAGGCAATGTATCAGCTAGGCTGATGTATCACTCTGAGGATGTGATAAAGAGTAGTCAGAAATTCAGTGATTGTTGTGGTGGAACTGTATTTATAGAACTAGTTTAAAGGATAAGATTTTACCAGTATTTTTCCAGTGTTTTCCTCAAACTGGCCTGTTAACATTCCAGTTTTGTTTTCTGCCCCTTATCCTCTTTTTGGCAAAGAAGAGCTGACCAAGTCCATAAACTAAGATTTGCTTGTAGCAGTTTGGTACTAGCATGATAACTGTATCACATGTATGAAATTTAACTCACAGAGAACAGCTGCTCATCTTTACTCTGCATTCCTCTGAATAAGATATGCTTGAATTTGGTTTTGTTTCTTTTTTTTTTTTAATGTAGAACAAGAAGTCCTTTTCTAGGAAAAAAAATACTTACTGTTTCATAAAATTATTTCTCATGTATGTGTAGGCAACAAAAATGGGAAGTTAGTGTTAGAAACACTGATGTTGACAAAAGGTATTTTGGCTTCCTGGCTTCTAAATTTGAAAGCTTGAAATTTTTTGCTAAACATGTCACAGGATCAGATGATAGCAAGAAAAAGATTGCTTATATGTTTGTGTACATACAAAATTGACCTTTGTGATGCAGCTTGACATCTAAACACTAAAAGCAGTCATTTGTTTTGACAGCAGAATTAATTGAGGCTAAAACAGTCGAAATTCCACTTGTATCAAGCTGTTCATTAGGAACTGCTGTCTGGCTTTAGTGCTGTCAGAAAAATAACGTGTTCTGCTGTGATTAAATAGCAGAATGATGGTCGGTCCACTGAGTTTGAGAGAGAGGTTGAATAAACTTTCTACTGCGGAAACAATTCAGAAGTGACACGCTGCAAGGGGGGTCAGAATGTGCATTGATATCCAGCTGAGCTGTCAACTGGCACTGAGCCAGGCACGCAAAGCTTTGCCATTTGAAGCAGTATGTGAAGCATATGCAGTTTAAAAAAATTGTCCTCCTTTCATGCATGATTTACACTCAGAGACAAACTTTTGTTTTTGCTGAAAACAAGAATATGGTTTGTTATTGTAATTGTAACTACAGGTATGATTTATGGAGTATTTTTGAAAGCTTTTGCTTGAAACAGATATGTTAGCGTTTTTATGTGTGCATGCATGTGTGTAAACTGATTCCTCAGGTTGCAAGGAAGGGCAGTTTTGGGGGAGGTTCTGAGTGTCTTGAGTGTTTCCAGTTACCACAAATTAAATGTAGTTAATACCAATATAATCTTTCTTTCTGTCTTGCATGCCTCCACTAAACCAGAAAGGAGACAGTTTTCGAAAGCAGATGCAAATGTAAAGCAGTTTTGATTTGATTTGTTGACTTCTTGATTTGTTTAGCTTTTTAGCTCTATGAGGTTTTCCAGTTCATTGATACACTTGCTGGGGGCACTTTTTCAGGGTATGACATAATATTATGTTTTCCTTCCTAGTAATATTAGTTGACTTTTGTATTTGACTTGTTTATTTAAGAATCCAAACAGTAAAACCTTTTTTTCCCTCTCACTAGAGGAAAGTGCAAATTATTTTGTTTTGACATTAGCAAAACATTCTCCTAGTGTCTCACTCACACAGGTTTTCTGTAAAAGTTATACAGACAGACTAGGAAAACCTATATATAGGATTTTGTGGAGAGAGGTGGTTTCTGTAGTTGCCTTGAATATACTCTGAAAGTACTGTTCCCATAGATGTGAACTAAATATGTAGGAGATTCTGTAATATAATTTACAGTGCAATTACATCATCTTAATTTGTCTGTCAATACGAACAGTATCTCCTTAGTGTTAGCCATATACTTTGCTTTTAGTGGCATGAAAGCTCACATACTCACATGCCACTTGTAACAAGAAAAACATTGCGTGTAGTTACTGAACAGTCTGGGAGATGCATTCTGAGATGCAGGTGGCGCTTAATTTATGCAAGTGTCATTTCTTGTAAATTATGAGATTAACTAAAATAAAAATTTTCTATTTATACAAATTACCTTTGGCCTTTTCTGTTCTTGCAAGCCAAAGCTTTATTTTCAAGAGCCTAAGAACTGACCCAATCTTGATGTATTTACTTCAGTCTCTTGTCAAGTAGCAGCTGTCTGCCTCCGTGTGCTTGTGAAATCATCATCCATTTGCCTTTTCTTCTTGGCCTTATCTGTCCCAGCTGGTAGAATGCTGTGAGCATTCAAAAATTCAGTGCAGCTTGCAGTGATGCTTGGTGGGAATTTTTACATACAGTTAGGGTAGTGTACTGATTTTTGATGCCTGCTTCCTTTGTAGAATACTATAGTCTCATTAGCATCCTGATAGCATGTATTCTTAAGTGACTGAAATCCCACTAGATATGTCTCTTTCTGTTACAAAGGTTAGCCTTCGTTAATGGACTGTATTTATTCATTTTTTCTATTCCATGTGTCTACAGTGTCAAATACATGCAAGTCTGTGTAGAGGTATTTGAAGTGTTAAAGCCAGCATTACCAGTGCATGGATTAATTTAGCAACAGGCAGACTAGACTTTTAAAAGCTGTGCTCTCCTTGCAAGGAAACATTAAATCAGAGACCTTTGCAAAGATTGGATTACATCTCAACTGTAATTTTTTATTTACTCTGAAAAATGTCTTTAAATGTCTTTTTGAATTTTACAGTACTGCTGTAGTTTTTGAATTTGTTTTTGTGTTCATATGAGTGCTTGAGAATAGGCTTCCTTCTCAATTCCCATTATTGTCTTGTGAGTAAAAGAGAAAAGGAAATTTCAGTGCATTGACTGCAGTTCTGCCAAATAGCAGTGTTATCAGTGTTATCACCTGCACTGCAGTATGGCAACATTTAGATGGTTCTTTTAGTGCCTTAGGCTACCATGTGGCATGGACTCCAGAGACTCTTCAGGGAATAACTTCAGTCCCCAACATCAGCACTACTTCTTATATGTGAAACAACTGCTTTTCTTTCTTTGGATGTTGCACTGAACAGTGAATCTGTTTATTTGCATCAAAAATTTTAGCCCTTACAATCTTCCAGATTTTGACACCTTGTTGGTGTTAAGCTTTTGTCTACTTTACAATCAGTTCAGAAAACTTTTTGCCTCATAGAGGTAATGCATCCACCTTGAAAACTTCGTGTTGTTGTTATAAAAGTTGTTGTGATACCAGGACATAAGTTTGTGTGCTTTGACTTCATCTGTATATTACAGCTGTCTGGTAATCTTCATTAAGGCCAGTCCATTGGTAACTCTTGACTCTAGCAACTGATGATTAGGGAACCAGAAAAACAGATATTATGATGTTTCAGAGGAGAAAGCTTTTTAAGTTGGGGTTTTTTTAGGGGTTTGGGGGATTCTTTTACAGTGCTAGTGCAGCTGCTTTTGTATCCATATTACATAAGGACAATGAGCAGTGCTGGAAGACTTCTTAAGAAACTGTCTGAAGTGCTTATTGATGCCATGCTCCCATAACAGTCTGTGTGCCTGAGGCCTTCTGGCTGGCTAGGAGACTGCAGCTGGTTCTAGCAGAGGACAGTGTGGTCACAACACACAGTTCTGGCTGGACAACAGTATTACCACCATCTTGGATGCAAAGACACCTGTCCGCAGGACACTCCAGTTGTTATTGCAGGCTACTGAAAGCTTCTCACAGCTATCCTTTTTTTTAATGTTGATTTCTGAAATGTTACTTTGATTTAAAAATACTGTGCCCAAGGCAAAATGTGGTACTCCTTATGGCAGACATAGAGGAAACATAACTGTTGAGAGGTCTGAAGTTACAGAACAAAACTTATCAGAAAATAAAAACTGCTACAAATTTCACTCTGCTGCATTCAGCAGGGCAAATTCAAAATCCAAAATTTGCCTTTGCTATAAGCAAATAATGCAACATGGGTTTTACTGGTGGGCTTGGGTTAAATACAAACTTTACAAAAAAGCAAATACCTTTGGACATAGAGGAAAACGCTGAACTTAATTTTTTAATGTTTGTGGAGACAGCCACTGACATGAATTTCTGAAATTCCAAAGAAAGAAGGGCCCTATACAAATTTGAGTTAAGTAGGAAATGTAAGATAGGATCAAAATAGGTTTTTGAATTGTATCTGGTTCATGTGATGTCTCTGCATTTCTGTACTACGGATGAATGTGTTTTCAGATAAAAATTTTATCAAGCTGTAAAAAACCTCCCTTTAAAGGCAAATGCTTTAGGCAGACATAATGGACAAAATAGAGGAACTTGGATGTCTTGTTAAAGAAATATTTCCTTTCTTAGAAGAATTTTTAGGAGTGAAAGATACTGCTCTGATATACAGATGAGCTATACTTGAGCTATACTCTGAAAATATATTTAAGTCTCAGTTGTTTACAGGTTTCTTTCTTTTGTTTTGAGAATGAGTGTTTGTGGTTGGTTTGGAATTTTTTTTTTTTCCTTGTGAAATGGGCGTATGTATAGAAGCAAGAAGCAGAAGTAGTTGAATCATTAGCAAAGCAATGAAAAATGTGTTGTCTGAATTGAAGTGCTGAAGAAATAATGGATGTGTTCTTCAACTTCTACATTTTATGGCATTTTTATGAGTTTCTTAATATCCTTTGAACAATAGAGTTTAAATTAGTAAAATAAAATGTTGATTAAATCAGTGTGGAGATACAGACATGTACAGTTCTCTAAATAAGTTTTTCTGGATTTTTTTTTCTGTTCTTTTGTTTTGCAAGATACCCAGGTTTGCTTCCTTTTGGAGCATGCTGATTTTGTTTTGCTACAACTTTAGTGGAGAGAGAGCAAAGGAGAAAGGTTTGGAAGAGCAGCTTAAAATGCACATGTATTTACAATGTGTAAGAGATTGAGAGAGCTTTTAGGAATTTGCATCTTGTCTTGTTATATTGAATAATTAGAGTTGCATTTGAAGTTATTTACTGATTGAAACTTAAAGGGCTGTTAAGATTGCCTTTTGAGATTTGTCTTTTAATATTCTGCTTTCAAGAGCATCATTTGGAGGCCAAACAATTACAGTGTGATAAATGGCATATTGATGGGTTCTAGTCCAAAATTCTCATCCTACTGTTTTGCAAACACTTGGATTTGTTTATACTGATTGGAAAAATTTTGCAGACTCAGTCTTAATTACAATAAATATAAATAAACACCATGAACATGCCATAATTTTAAAAAAGTCATTAGAAGTGGTTTTTTTCCCCTCTGTCTTATCTGTAATGTATCTATATATAAACTTGTGTCCATGCCATCAAAATGATCACAGAAAGGTAAGTAATAACCCCTGTGGCAGAGTGGCAGCATGCTAAACTTTTTTTGTGGGTACAGCTATAAGATAATCAAATGTGGGCTGGCAGAAAAGGTGTCTGCCTGCATGTGCTCTCTGTTTTCACTGCACTTCCACAAGTGCTGGTATGATTCTGCCATTCCCTGAATGAGGTCCTGCAGAAACTCACACTGTTTTCTGTACACTTGCTCTCTAAAATGGTTCATAGTGGGATTAAATAAATTCTTGACCTGACTAGATTGAGTAAATGAGGGTTAGGACATCAATTTGCAATGGCAGTTGGCTGTTAATTTGTGTCAACTGTAATGTAAGGAATTTCTTTAGATCCAGAATTTAACAAGTGTACTAGTGTTCTCTGCTTTTTTTTTTTTTTTTTTTTTTTTTTTGGTCATATTGAGTCTTAATGATTTTTTCTTAAAAAATGTCTTCTTTATTGCTGTATTTAAGGTTTTACATGCCACTTTTAACTGTGTAGGCAATTGGCTATGGAGAGGAAACACTAGCACTAGCAATGCAGAATTAACAAAAGTGCGACTTTCAATATTAGGGCTATAGCTCTACTCTTTTCCTTTTCAATTTTTATTTGTACAACTCTAGTGCATTACAAGAAGATAAATTGAAAACCTTACACTGATGCTATATTATAAATGTGATTCTGTATGAGAAAGTGACGCCAATTAGATGTTGTAGCATAGGCAGTTGAATTGTAGTTAGATGATAACTAGTATTTTAATTTTTCAGTATGGAAGAGTGAATATATTGCTTTGCATATATGATTTTGCAGTATCTTTGGCCATCGGCAGAGTCAGTTTGCCTTTCAGTTGCCACCTACATTTGTAATTAATTTATCTCATATTTTCAGGAAATATTACTTGTCATTAAAATAGATTAAATTTGACCTAATATTTATCTTCATTGTTATTTCTTTAAGGCCCTATTGAATTTGAAGAATGTAACACATCCAGTGTAGCTGAAGGTGAGTTGCTGTAGCATAGTTGTTTACAGGAGATTGCTGTGGATTAGCACCTGAACTGTAAAGCAAAGGCTACCCAGTATGTGAATCTGTATAACTTTAAAGTGCTCCGATAGACTAAAATGCAGTTTTCCTTTTGAGAAGCAAACTTCAGGGACAATAAGACCTATAAGATTAATGCATAAAGGTCAGAGAATTTGACTGTTTCTTACATGTGTCCTTTGGCTAAGGCTTTGTCTTTGCAGAGGTTTGGATTTGATGCACGTATGAATGTGTCGTAGCTTAATTTACAAATGTCAAAACATGGCCCAGGCTCTTCCCATTGTTACCATGTCAGTTAAACCAAGCCTAATGTAGTGTTATGGTTGCAAAGTCTTTCTTTGTTGGCACAGCTTATTTTACTTAGGGGTTTGTTTTAAGTGGTTAAGAAGTGCTTTCTGTCCATAAGCTACTTATTTACTTGTGGGACAGAGGAGTTGACAGTATAGCATCCAAAAACTTTTAGGACTGCCAGGACTGCAGCTGAGACTTAAAATCTCTTTTGACTGAAGCAGAGATGATCCATGTTCAGAAATTACTCTCATGCTGCATTTGCTATTGTTTTGGGCTGCATAAGGCACAGAGAGAAAACAAAGCCCAGACATTTAAAAGTAACATGGGAGCAAATTATGTGCCTCAATATATATGACTGACTGTACAGCTACATGATTTAAGAAGTTTGGAGTTAATGGAAATTTCTAGGAGTGGAGAGGTTCCTTATGTGCTGTGTAATGTATTTTTGAAAAGGTAAATATAATAAAGTGCTTGAATTGACAGTGGCTTAATTTTGGAAACTAAATTACTTCTACCACTGTGCTCAAAAGCCCGCTGTCAGTAGTATCATGCATCAGAACAAAATTGTAGACTAGTTGGATCAGATGCTTGCACTTAGTCATTTTGTTTGGCAGTCTGTTTTGCCTCAGCAAACATTGTGAAGAAGCAGATGTGGCAGTAAGTCTGAGGGAATGTTTAAATGTATTTTAATTTTAGTACATTAAATGGGAGTGAAAGCAAACTTTTTTCAGTTCTGTAGCTAGATATATGTATCTAGTTCTACAAACAGGGAAGAAAGAAAAGGGGGGAAGCATAATTCCAAACTTAGTGAGAACCAGTGTTAGAGCTAGCTACAGCACTGGGAAACCACGAAGTCACATCATCTGGAAAGCCAGGAAACCACCTCATTTTTAGGACCAGGATCCTGCTTTTGAGGAAAGACAGGAACTTGCAGCTGCTGGGAACATGCAGGGAAATAGCAGGATGTTGAACTGCAGTAGCTGGAGAAGGCAATGTTCACTTTCTCATTCAAGTGCATTGGCTATTTGGGATTGCCTGGAGCAGCAGCTCTTGTTGAGTTTTTGAGAGCTAAGTCCTATTCCTCAAAACTGTCTATTAGAAAAACTTGGAGCTGCAAATCAGTTTTATAAGGATTTTGTTAGTAATGTGTTGAACCTTTTTTTTTAATTTTTTTTTTTTTTAATGGTTGGTGTGTTACTTAAATAATGTGCTCTTACTTTGGCTCCATACTTATCACCATTGCATACCTGTGGCAGCATTTAAAACATTGGTATTCATGTGCATCTGTGTTTGACATTGCTAGATATGCATTTATCTCTTTGATCTATAAATGAAAAGTGTTTGTTCCTTAGGAATAAAACCACGGAAAAGGAAGCCTTTTGGTTTATCAGGAATAATGAAAAAAGAAAAAGATACTGAATCTGTGTAAGTATATTTCCATGCTGAAGCCTTGACTTACATGAAAACTTATAAAGGGGATAAAAATAATTTGATATTTAAACAAAAACCTGCTTTTTTAATAGCAATTTAAAGGAATTAAATGAATACAAAAGCATCATAGTTATTTATGATTTTTTAACCAAGAATTTTAACATAAATTTGAAAAACCCACAAGTGTATTCATAGTAGTCTACTCATGTTTCATTCTTTCCTGTGCATAGGTAAGTAGTTTTCCATTCTTCTACATTTGAGCATTGTAGATAATGTAATTCATGTTAATCCTAATAAAATAATATGTCTGTACATGGTAAAAATACTGGATGCCTGTGCTTGCAGAATTGAAGCTTCAGTTATTCTTCTGTATATACTATCAAAGGACAGAAAGATCTTTTAATGTTTATGCAGTACATCATGAGCCCACTCCCTTCTCAAACACCATCATTCTAGCTCAGGACTGATGTCCCAAAGACACCCTTTACCATATTATTTGCATGTACTCAGTCTCCCAGGAATTAAATCTCTCCACAAAGTGAATTAGAATACCAGTTCTGAAGTAAATTAGTCACTGTGTCTGTATTAGTATTTATGGTCACTGTATTTTAGTGTATTTTTTTCATAATTTCTACATGTGTTTTCTCAAGAAAATAGCTTACCATCTGACAAATTTAGCAATATAGAAATATTCCCAGAAGCAGCATCTGCATATATACTTTTTAAAATTACTTCTAAAATTATTTTACCAGCCTTGGATTTTTTAACATACTGCTGAAAAATTCATGACCTAAGAACAGTAGGTGCTAATAGTATTTTGTTTCTGTATTTACATGCTCCACAAAAATGACTAGATTCTGAGGTCGGAAAGAAAAAAGTATAATGGCAGGATATCAATTTCCGATGTTAAATGTGCCATAGGCTTTTACAGAGATTCCTGCATTAAACCATAACTTCTGAATTAACTAAAACATTGCAAATAAATAGTAGAGGATTCATTGTGTGTTTACACAAAATACTCTAATACTTTTTTTATGGTCTCTTTAGAGATATAGATTGCTAGTCTGTATTTTGTCTGATTTAATCTTCAGATGATGATCCTGTTACAGCCCGGAAATTATAAAACTGTCATCAGAAACCTTTCTGCACAGAGAAGTCAAGTCCTCTCTTGGTCTCTTATTTTATTTGTCTGCAAGCTTTGTTTAGCTTCTGTAGGGCAGACTTTCCACATCTAGAAAAACTCTCATGGTTAGTAGGCTTTTCAGTTTGTCAAGACAGTTCTTAAACTGTTGATGAACTGATGGTGTGTCTAGTAATTGTTTTAATTCAGGGAAATTTCGTACATGGTGCATTTTGTTACCTATTGCTGTAGTTTAGCCAAGGATTTCACTTCTAGCCCCTGCTCTGTGTTATTTGGTTGTTTTAGTTTCGATCTACAATCCTTAAACACCCTTATTTTCTGAAATTATATAATTCCCAATTTTCTGAAATATTACCTTATACCAGAAGCACGACTCAGTTCTTTAATTTTAAAAGAATGATCATAAATCTAGTGATTTAAAAGTACTTTTGTCTGCAGCTTGATATCCTCATTTTTCACCTCACCAACAATTGCAAACTGTTGTTTTCTTTGCATCTGTAGAACAGATCCCAAGAGATGCTGTTGGTGCTTCTCTGAATGATACTGGATCTGCTTTTTCTGTTTGAGATCTATTAGCTCATGGATTCTGAAAACGTTCATTGTGGGCCACATTGCATTCATTCATTTGCCTCATATTTCACATTTCTCAGCTTTTATGGACTTCAGGCTGTCTTGTTTGCATACAGACACTTTTTGAAACTTCTCAAGGGAATCTTACATTCTGTTACTTCAAGCAGTAAGATGTCTTTCAAAATAGCTCTGTTGCTATGAAAGATGTAAATCAACTAGAAATTTGGTCACATATGTCCTCTTTTGTGTGAGGCCTTTCAGAGGAGATGGAATACTTCATCTCACTGTCATTTCTTTAATAGGCTGTACTGAATTTCATATTAATGCTCCCATGTTAGCAAGTCTTTTGTACCTGTTTTTAAGGCACTGTAGTAAAAACTACATTTTTTACCTTTAACCCATTTGGCTTTTCAGAGAAGATATATTAGGTTGCAGTAAATTCGATTTTTTTCCACCTTCTTTTTCCTATAAGTGCACTTTTAGGATGTTTGAACTAATGATATAAAAACACTGTTGTTCAGTTACACCATCACTGTAATTGTCAGAGTGCAAATTAGAGAGGACTTGTATGCTAGTTGAGTATTCCCACGTTCTGTAAATGTAATTGCATCTGCTTTTTGAAGACATCAGAGAGAATCAGTGTCATTCATTATTTTAAGTACTACTGCTCAAATCAAAGTTGCGGTGGAAAAGTTTAATACTTGTGAATAATGTGCTTGCATTCACTGCCTTTCTGCAGACAACTTTTTAATATTTTAAGTGCTGAGGGTACTCAGTTATTTTGTTCAGCGTCTTCTAGTACTTTACTGAAACTGTGCTTGACACACATGAACTAAAAATGAAACTCTGAAAGGGAAAGCCCTGAATTTCTCTAAAGATAATCTTAATTTCTTTAGAAACTGGTTATTGCCTAGAATGTTTTGCAATTGCATGTGGACTGTTTCATTAGGATTGGTGACTTCTACTTATTGCACACATCAACTACAAACGATGTATCTGAATCTTAAAGTATATTCATCCAAAATAGAGTGTGATAGTCCTCACTTTCCTTGATATTTTTATTGTGAATTCTTTTCACTAATATGTGAGATTGATTTTTCATCATTTCTTTTGAGTTTTTCTTCTGCAGTGTTTAAATATAAACTGTCAGCTGTTACTTAAATCTCATTCAAATGAATGTGGATTATTTGAAGTAAAAATTTCAAGAGTCTGAGAGGCAAAAGGGTCAAATGCACTGTTTCAAATTAATTTAAAATATTTCAGGAAGAATTGTATGAATAAAATAATTTGTGCATTTTATAATTGTTAATTTTCTTTTTTTTTATTAGGGAGTGTCCAGATGCAGACTCAGTTGTAAGTAGACTTATTTCCAAAATAAATTCATATGCTAATACCATCAAGCCCTACAATCTGCTGAAACTTAACTTACATACAGTCCCTGTGATACATTATTTATCTCACAGAGGATTTAGTATTTTCATAGCATAGTTGAAGTGTTAATATTGTTCAGTGTGTGATCTTCAGCAGTATATCTAAACAAGTGTCAGTAACACATTTTTGCTTCCTAATAATTTTAGGTTTTAAGCAAGGTGGTTTTAGTGCAGGTATATGTTACTTTATTTTTCATTTAATAGTTTAAATTCCTTGGCTAATAGATTCTAAGTAAGAAAAAGTTCTATATTCTTGTGGACTTAACTTTGTGTTGTCATATTCCTCTGCTTACTACTGTTTCTTTTGAGAATTTTTTCTAATATTGATGGGGTTCTGCTTTACCACTGGCAGGAAAGTGTAAGAATATGCTTTTTAAAATATGGCTTTAAATGCACTATCTTTAGATGTGCTTTATTAATGGTCTGGTTTTCATTACTGTTAATTAGATCTCTGATGTGTCTTACAGTTTTTTTTTTTTTTTAGTCAATTCAGGTAAGTGACCATTGCAGATTAAATTGGTATATTAGTGATTTTTTAATTTCTCTAATTTGTTCTCTTCTTTTTATGCAAACATGTATGTTCTCTTTAATTAATATATAACAAAGATAGTAACTCCCTATAGCTGTATTAGGGAAAAATTTACAGAGTAATCTAAGTGATTTTCTGCAGACTAATTTGGTTTTAGTTCCTTTATTTACATGTCAGTTATATTACACTATTGAAGTTTTCAAGCTCACTTACTTTGTGGGTTTTCTTATTTTTATTTCGCAACTGGGATGTTTTAGTACCTGATATTAAAACTTGTTTTGAGAAACTTGATTTGAAACATCTAGTAGAATGATTCTTCTAAATGAGAAAAAGTAAGTTTTGCCACAGAACAGAACTATATAAGAACAGATGTGTAACGCTTGCCAAGACAGTTATTTTATCCTGCTCTGTCATCTTGATGTAGAGCAAATTTCTTTTCTTACATACCTTTAAAGTTACTGTAGAATTATCCTCATAATTATCAGGCTTTTCATGGAAGTAAAGTCATTTGACAGTTCATGTTGAGTCACTGGAGTGAACGGCAAGTGGATTTGACTTGTAATGTTTATTTTATTTGCTTATTTTTGTCTCCATGTTTTTTGAAAATAATTAGTTCAAAAAATTCAACTATAACTTGGTTTGACATTCTTTCTGGCTGCATGAGGCACACCATATGATCATTTAGTTGGATTGTTGAAACTTTTGTTGTATATTTTTTTTACCTGCTCAACATTTTATGACTGCACTTGGAATTTAAAATGCGGTCTATAATTTCTTCTTGCTTTTTACAAGCAACAGTAGTATTCTGTATGATGATAGAATGCTTTAATAGAAGAAGTCATTACTGTAATTCTAGTGAAAAAAGGATGTGGCGTAGGACATGTGAGATTAATTTCACCCCTTACAAACAAGCAATACAGACTGCTTTTATGTTTTAAGCTTGGACTCCTCTTCTGAAAGGTCTCATTTGAAAAGTTTTTTTCATTTTTCTTGACTTTTACTTTTAGACTGCCTTTCTGTTTAATTTTTCAAACCTGATCTAAATAGTTTAAGCCATTTATATAATCTCTAGGAGGATTTGTTTCATATGGATCTTTGCAGTAAATTACACATTTCAGAAATGGATCTTGGGAAAGTATCATTAAACTAGAAGTTTTTCTAAAGGCTGAACTAATTGTGTTGTTTCCCATGAGTTTGCCATGTTTCTAGGGATGGTCTTTAGGAAGATAGGAGGTCTAAAAGAAACTTTTTTTTGGGGAAGCATTTACAAGGTTCCACTTGTGTCCAGTAAGATCTGAATTAGGATTGCAACCCTTCCCTTGGTTGAGATGCTTGCCGATCCCCTTCTTCTACTTGACTGCCTATTTTCATGAAGACTGTACTAATGTAATTATCTTTGAGTTCTCTGTTCTGTCTGTCAAATCCATTTGAAATTGTCCAGTAAGTTCAAAAGTAATTAAGAAGGGAGTCACAGATGTACAGAACATAATGCTGAAAGTTTTTTTCCATGGGAAACTGAAATGCAAACACAAATCAAGGCATCCAAAACTTTTCATTAACCTCTTTACATGTGAGTGTAGCATAATTATGGTTGTATAGAATTATAGACCGTTACTATTGGGGACTGGTGGAATTTGGAACCATCATATTCAGAGAAGTGGAACACAAGTGTAACCTGATATTTAGTGAAACTAAAATATTTTTCATTAATTGTGTTTTACAGTGTTTAGTTCTGCCATATTTTGTATAGCTGCTGTTGATACAGAAGACAAAGCTTACTAGTCACAGCGCAAGACAGGGGCACTTTGAATATCCATTTTGCTTTCTTTCTGCATTTCTTACAATGGGAGAAACTGAATGTCTACTCTCTTCTTCTTTGCCTTTTGGGCTAATAGGCACCCTAAGGAGAGGAAGCCAATAATATGCCTCTGTATTAATCCAAAGATAAGCCAAAGTCAAATTTATGTTTCAAATATGTCAAAAGTGGAGAGGCTTTCAGTTCTCATGTTCCAGTCTATGAGCTTCTGCTGCTTGCATAGAGTCCTTATCTGGGTTACAGGAAGTCAGTTGAGTTCTGGCAGGAGAAAAATAGAGTGAGCTGTTCAGCTGCACTCGATCTAGAAGCATACCTTCAGGAAAAATGGATAAGGAGCTCTCATAACCACTGTAGTTAGCCCAGGAGAAGAGAAAATATAACAAAATCAAAGTGGAGCGTAGTGAAGGTTCTTTGCTTCTTGACTGATGAGCAGCCTGTCAGCAGCACTAACGTTGCAGAGGAAGGGCCAAATGAAGTAGCTAGACTGCAGTGTGCTCCATATGTTCCTCCCTTATCCTTTGTTTGTAGCCCAGAGACATTAATGACATGGTAATGATCATTATGGTCAATTGGTGGCTTCTTCCATTGCTTTTGGATGACAGATGGGACAGAACAAGGAAACTCAAATGAATTATTCACCAAAACTAAAAAAATATATGTTTTTTTCAATAGAATGCTTGGTCCTCAAATTTCTATAGAAGCTATTTTATTTTATTTATTAAGGACTTACGATTTATTTCTTTGAAAAATCATTCACCCCAGAAAGCTTGTAGAATATACCAAGGCAAAGACAATTATAAGACCTGAGTTTCTGGTGTATGTTTAAAGCTATATAAGGCATCATTTAATGTGTTGTATTACATCTGCAAAGACAAGGAAAACTCTGTGGCTTTTACAGCTATGTGTTTAATTGCTTAACAATTTCAGAACCTCTGAAAGGCTTCCTGGAAGTCCACCTTTCCAGTTACTTCTGCAGAGGTCAATTGACATGCATAATGAGGTTGTTGGGAGTTTTTTGACTGCAAGACCACTACATATGTTTGTGTAGAGGTCTGAATCAGACCTTCATCTCCATCATATTAGTAACAACTCTTCCCAAAGGCCAAAGTTTGCAAAGATCATCATCTTGCATGTTGAAGTTCAAAAATTATACACGTATGTAGTAGGTGGTGAAATTAGCCTCTGATTAGCATGGTGTGCAAATCAATCTTGTTTGTATTGTGTGCCTGATACTTAAGACACACTGTTATCTATGACATAACATGTAGTTCTGTAGTTGTCCCACTGTAGGAGTGTGGAGAGAGGAGTAAAAATTAGTCAAATAGATGTACATGCCTTCACTGAAATCAGATCCATGACTATGTGTCTCTCTCAAGTTTCTGTGTTACCTACCAGTGTTATTAAAAGTAGGTGTGCAAATAAAATTTTGGTATTTCAGAAAGCAGAACATTCATCGGTTCAACCATTCAAAATACTGAGAACAGTATTTTGAAACTACTGATTGTAAGATTGTGAGGTACCATTTTGCTTGTATGTGACACAATTTACCTTTGCCTATGCAAAGGTATATCAAGTATCTCTTCCACCCATTTCTTATGTTGGTTTACACAAAAATATAAACTCAGTATCTTATTAATTAAAGCAGTTGTTAAAAATTATAATAAATTGGCACAAGATCAATCTGAATTATTGACAAGGCTGGAAATGCAAAGCATATGATTCATTACTGTATACACTGTGTAGAGTCAGATGTTTGAAATTACATATATTTATATTTTAGATATAGGAAAAAATGCAAGTTAAATTTTCTATACAGGATTAGGAAAAAAGTGATAACATAGAGCAGCTGAAAAGGAAGGAATTTTCTGCTCCTGTGTTCAGAACTTAAGCTGTAAAGTATCCATCTCTGTTATGTAAATAAAGTTGTGAAAACAGACTGTGTGATAAAGGGCTATTTCTGAGGAGTAGATGATTCAAGTATATTAGTAAGACCAGAAATAATTATCATTAAAGTGTTAAGGAAGAAAGTTAAGTAGTTAAGATTTTAGTGCTTTCTAAGGACTTACTTTATCCTAGAGATTATTCAGTAAATTTAAAATAATGCAATGAAAATAACTTCTGCAAAGGAAGTTCTCTCACAATTTTACATCAAAATAGTCGATTTTGCCAGCTATGTGTTGCGCATGCTATGTCAGCCCAGTAATAATATCCTTTACATATGTGGCCCAGCTGTAAGAAAAACTAAATGTTGTATATTTAAAGATTTCATTGATTTTCAATTAATCTTAACTATGAATGATCCTGATCTATGTATTAAAGAGATTACACTAGTAATTGCCTAGTGTGACCATTAAAACAGTACCAGAATTCAGGATTTGTAATATTACAAGGAAATATACCTACCCTGTAGCTATATGTTTTTGTTCTGTTTACTTTGATGTCAAGTTTCATTAATGGATTTTGGTATATAAACAAGGTCAGCCTGAGGTCAAGCGTAGCTAAGAGCCCTGATTTGAGCAAGTAGAGCTAAAGTATTGGACCGTGTGATTGTACCCTTACTACCTTTTTCCCCCCCCCTTATTTATTTATTTATTTATGAAATAGCAGTGAAGTCTAGATCTTACAAGTGTTTCAAGAAATTGCATCTATATGTTCTGTATTTTAAGGATAGATCTTAAATGGTTTTTGGCCTTAGTTTGATGTGGTATTTAATTTGGTACGGTCTTACATCTCTACAGGACAGTATTTTTTATAATTTTTTTAGCAGACAGTTTGAGCTGTCTGTGTGTGAATTCCATTTAATTCAGAAGTGCTTAATTTAGGGACTTAATGTATGGAGGAGAATCTTTCTTAGTAAATTAGCAGACATCCTGTTTGTGATACCTGTAAAAGAAACAGATGGATAACTACATTTTAATAATTTTAATGTTTGTCTTATGTAATTTAAAAGCTATTCAGGGATACTCTCTATAAACTTGGCTTCAAATTTTACCTGAAGTCATGAGGTTCCTTGCTTGTCCAGTTGAAATCACCAATTTCATTTTGTAAATGGTACATTTACAAAATGGTAAATCATATTGTTGTATCTCATGACTTCTAACAAATTACATTTTTTGGCCTTACTATGTATACATATCTGTTGGTGAAGTTACCTCCCAGTACCTGCTTTCTGATAGAATAAACTGATTAACTGATTGCTACACTAGAATAAATCACTTCTTTATTTCTATATATATATTTGTATACGTATATATATATATATATGTGTGTGTGTGTGTGTATATATATATATATTCACTTTATAAGATACTGATAAATGCTGAAATCACTACATTTTGAAGGCACCTTGGTTGTGGTTCTTTATAATAAACTTACTGAGACATTAAGCAGTTCATATACACTGCCTATGCATACAAAGGTCGTGAGTGGACTTTTTGGTTCTGAGTGGGAAAAATACCTACATATCCAAGTTTATCTTGTATATGTAACATACATGATGTGGGGTTTTGTGCATTTTTAAAATTTAGATTATCTTGGAGACTTGTTTCTCTCAGACCTAAAGTTTTCTTTTAATGAAACTATATGCTTAGCTGAGTATTCTAAATTATTTTAACACTGTTATCTTCAATTTCTATTTAATTGCTTGCGAGAACTGAGAAACAGAACTACTCTTAAGTTCCCAGATGCTTATTGGCATTGAAGGTTAAGGATTAGGCTGGAGATGCGTAAAGGAAAACTTTGGAACTAAATTTTGAGCACTTGTGGGTATTCTTTTCTGAAGCAATGTTGCAGGCATGCTGCCTTTTCTAGAGGGAGTGGAAGTTGCAACCTGTGCTTTAACTTGCCTACTTAAATATTGACTAGTACTTAGGAAAGGTTTTGCCTCTGCACCATCAGAATGTCCAGTGTCTGAGCTGAGAGCAGTAAAAATTGGGAAAATTTTCTGGGGTCAAGAGGATTGTAGGCAAATTTAACTCAGTACTAAAGCTAAAATAATGTTAATTTCTGGCCTTTTGGATAGAATATTAGTAAAAGCAGATGCATTTCACACTTGCCAGTTTTCACAGGAAATTTAGAGCTTTTTTTGTTACATTTTGTGCTGAGGTATCATGTCACACAACTTCTGAATGACAGATCATAACTTCAGATAACTGTAATAATTAATGTTGAATAAAAATCACTTTCATGAGTTGTTGTAATTTTAATTTGTCAATGATGTAAAATTTGGTCTGATGTAAGAATGACATGGGGTTTTTTTCAGTTATTTATCAATAGCATAATTTTTGTTATTGTTTTTAGAACTTTCCTGATGTAGATGATGAAGGATACAGCATTAAACCAGAAGCAACACAGGATATCCTTTTTATTATTATTGTGTCAAGTTATTTGATATTACTACAATTCTTTGGGGAGAGGAAGTACTGACTAAACAGTTACGAAAGCTGAATGACATTTATGCCTATATTGCAACCTTGTATTCATACATTCATAGGTTTTGCAAAATGAACAAAATTTTTTCTTAGATGTTGTGTGTGTGAAGATGTTAAAGATTAGATCAGATCTCTTGGAAACTTTAAAAGGAGAGTAAAAAAAAAAAGCAGAAAAATATGCAGAATAAAAACTTTCATGCAGATCTCTTTCCTTGAAAAAATCTCAGATAGTTTATAAAGTTTGTAAACTTTTTAAAGCATATTTGTTCTGTATCTGCACCCTACAATTTTTTTGGTAGTAGTATTAAGATGACTGGGAGCTCCAGCAGTGCAGAAATAGAATTTTTGTTACTTAATGAAGTCATTACACCACATGCTGTTTCCAATTGGTGCTTTTAGCTTTTACTGTCCTTTTAATAATAGCTTTCATATACAGAATAGATTTTGTTCTGAGTCGCCTTTATGGAGGCTCAAAACTTTTCTCTGCTGTTCCATTGTTTGGAGGAAAATTCTTGTCCACTTTTTTCCCCACCATCACAGAAGAAAGCTCTACTTAAGAGCAGGGAATAATTACCATAGATCTAAGCAAGCCTAGTATGTTAGCAAGATGGCTAATTTTTGGAAATGTATTCACTGAATTTTCTGGGTACTGAAGAAAGGTGAATTTAGCCTGTGCAATCACCTTAAATTGCAAAAACTTCTATGCAGTTAACAGCTCGTTACAGTGGACCAGATCATCATCATAGCTTCTTAGCTTTCAAATACTTCGTAGAATATGCCTCTAATGCTCGCATGGAAGAATCCTGTAGCAATAAAAGCAGCTGGTATTATCTGCTACTTACAAAATTGATAAAAGAGTGACAAACATTTATCCAGTTCTTGGAGAAGTATTATTCCATGCTTTGCTTTTATTTATGAAAGAGAGAGAGAAGAACAACATTCATGCATACGATGAATGATTCATCTGGACACCATTTTTTTATAATCTCTTTCTGTTGTGAAACAAGAGAAAAGGCATACATTCCATGAAAAATATTAATGATTTGCAATCTGTCATGGGGTACTTCAGCTTCTGAAAATCTTGACCAGATTCAGAAACTTATGAGCTCCCTTCCTCTTTTCCTCACTTACCCTTTAGGAATGGATGTTTATGCTGTTGATGGGAACTTTTAAGATAATTGGTTTGAGGACATGGTTTTATTATAATGACAGTGTGACTTAAATCTGTATTAGCAAAGCAGTTTACAAGAACCATGGGCATTTCACTACTCATTAAAGAACCTAGGCTTTTCTTCATTTGGTTTAGATTTCTACATTTTTCATACATTAGTTAGAATCCCTGGTGGAGTCTTGCAAATTATAATTTTAACATACAGAAATGTTGCTACTGTGGAATCTTAAATTTAACCTCATACCTTTAAATATGCAGTTCAGTTATATGACAACATCTTTTTCTGAACAAAGTCATCATTACAAACATAAATGGAATAAACTCATAAATTTCAACTCTTGAGTTGTGAATTTTGGACTGCGGATGTATGTAAAGCATCTGTATAAGTGCACAGAGAGGTCACTTAATATGAGTATTTTGTGGAGCATAATTATGAAGTAGGTTAAGCAGATGAATTCAGGATATTTCCACCTTAACTGAGAAAAACATACCAAAGAGAACCATTTCTATTCATCCAGTGATTCTGACTCTGAAGATGATGAACCTAGGAGGTTCCATGTGGAAATAAAACCTGTCCAGCCAAATAACAGCTCTCAATACACTATGCCTTCTTTGGATGAATTAAAAGTATCTATAGGGAACATCACTCTTTCTCCAGCAGTATCTGTAAGTTTTGTTCCTTCTATTTTTAATGTGTAGAAAAATGGTAAAGAATCCATAGTATAAACATATATTACAGTGTTCAGAATTTATTCTAGGTTGAATAATTCTTTTTTCTTGTCATTAGGTAATTTTTGGTACACTTTATATTGTAATATATTTATACTGCACTTTTATATTGCAGTATAACATTAGGTGCTTTTCTCATATTTAGACTTTCCTATGAGTCTTTTGAGTGCTCAGTTCTTGTCTTTGTGCTGTTGGCACCACAAGACATTCAGTTACATCTTAGACTTAGCCAAGCATGGCTTTTAACATAATTTGCTAATTTGTTTTCAATAACATACAAGTCTTTTAAAACAGATCATATAATGAGGATACATGTAACATTTGCAGTGCAGCTTTATTGATGTATCCTGCCAATTCACAGAATAATCCTTTATACCACCAGATGATAAATAATATTAAGGTATGCTAATACAATGTTAAGGTCAGAATAAGACTGGTTCTGATTTTAAGGAAAATAGTGCACATATCATATTAAAATAATAATTTTTCTCTTTTTTTCCTCACCACATTTTGAAAGCAGAGGCACAGTCCTGTAAGTAGAAAATGGCTTTTTGTTTGCATTTCTAATTAAAACCAAGTAAGTGTAGTATGTGAGGGAAGTTGTTGGGAAAACATAAGGAATGTTTCTTTTAATATATATTGTGTGATAGATACCTAAGCTGTTTAATTTTACTGTCCCAGACAGTAAAGAGATTTTAAAATGCTGCTTCCTTTGTCAGCTCTACAGTATTTGTTCCTGCATCTTCATACTGGTATGGCAGATGTGCTCTGGTTGCTCTGTGTAGGCTCACATTCCACAGTCTTCCATAAGCTCACAATGTTTTGCCTGGCACTGAAAGCAAAATACCTCATAGGAAGTTGAGTGCAAATAAGAACACTGGGACTGTTAAGTACTTTATTTGATAGTAGAAGAATTTATTCCTAATTTTTTCTTTCCTTTTTAGGCACAAATGAATCAAAATTCATCCAGTAAGTGTGAATCTTATAGTCTGTTAGTTTTTCAACATAGAATGAAAATTAATTGCTTTTTTTAATTGTTGGAGGTACAAACTTCTTAAATATCTGTATTTTAAATGGAACAAAACATTTCTCCTGTCAGTTTTATACACCTCTTCCTTATCTATATACTTGGCTGTTCCCTGTTGTGGAGTCCAGATGAACCTGACTCTGACAGCAGTGAGGAACACATCAAGATACCTAAGGAGTTACCCCATGGAAAAAACTCCTGTGCAAGTTCCTGAAACCCTTCTACCTGCTCAAGTTCAGTATGATCCACAAACCAGCAAAGCACACTGTGTGTATGATATAAAGTACCTACACAGGGATAGTGGACTGAGCATTAGCTTGTGTCCTGTAGAGTTTTTTTTTTTCAGTGGGAAGCCCAGGCCACATTTGCTGAATAACACTATTCATGTGAACAGTGTAATTCAAGGAAGAATATTCTAGTAGACAACACTTCCTCATGAAATGCATTGCTCTATGTCTTCTTGTTGTATTTCAGGAATATCTAAGCTTAAATTATCAGAAATAATACATTTCCTTTTTTCCATTTTAATAGTAATTTGTTTTGAACTGCCAACATTAATATTAACTATCTTTTTATAATAAAAATGAAATTTTAATTTTATATTTCATGCTTCTAGTGAATGCTTCTAGATAATACTGTATCTTTTTCTTAGGTGAAGAGTTAACAAAATCAAAACTCTCTGCTCCAACCAACGAGTAAGTTCAAAGTTAAAATTCTATCAAATGCAGTTTTGCAGGAATTTGCTCTTACTTTTCCCAATACTCAGAAACTCATTAGAAATGACAGCTGTGTCCTATTTTAAGTTGTACCTCTGTTGCATTATAAGACTGAGTGTATCAATGGATACATGCATTTGTTTACCCCTTCCAATACTTTGTGATCTGTCTCAGTTGATCTTTATAATTACATGGCTACACAATGTTTTAAATACATTTAAATACATAGACACATTTAGTTTCTGTCCATGAGTTCTTCATGGTAAAGTGTTTAAGATTTCAGGTCTCAAATTTACACAGATCTGCATACATTGCTAATGTGTATATATCCTGAAATAAATGAATTTGAAGATGTAGATCTCAAAAATTATTATAATTTAACTGACATCATGCAGGATGTCCACACACAAATTTGCATCAAGGTGTTTGCTAAGATAGTCTCCTTATGTGTAAATCAGTTCTTTGATCTGCGAGTTTTAACTAATTCTTTTCTTTTTAGATGCCAAAACTAATATAGACTAATTTGTCAAATGTTTTTATCATACTATTGAGGGACTTTTTCAAGGGGTACTGTGAGGGTGGCAAGACATAGAAACACCCAGCCAGTGAAGTTCTGGATTCCCTATCTCTGGAAGTGTTCAAGACCAGGCTGGGAGGGGCTTTGAACAACCTGGTCTAGTGGATGTCAGCATGGTTGGAACAGGATTTTTAAAGATCCCTTCAAACCCAGACTATTCTGTGATTATTATAATTATTACATTATCAAACTACTACTGAAGTTTACTTTTATTTTTATTAATGCATATATATTTAATTTCTCTTCCAATTGTTACTCTTAATATAGAAAGGGGAACAGTGACTTCCTGGCGTGGGATCCACTCTTCAGCACTTCTCTTGAATCTTCCTCTTCAGCTTCCTTGGCATCCTCATCCTCCTCAGGTAAAATATTTGATGGTAGAAAACGTTTTGTCTATATCCTTCAGGATGTTCTGGTATTGTTTTTTTCAGTTATTGCAAGGGGATGTGCTTTGACGCATAAATAAAAGAATTTTATAAAGCAGAGTTACTGTCTTAGAAGCATTGTTCAACTGAGAATGCAGTATATAAGGCTTTCAAGCTAGAGATCAAGAGGGAGTGCTAGACACCTTAGGAAAATTCTATCTTGCACCTGGCTTTTTTTTAATTGCCTTCACATACTTTCTGAAAAATTGCCACCATCTAGCATGTAAACCTTTTTTTTCAGCTTGTAAGACTGGGAGATTAAATGGAGGTTGTTGCAGCAACTGTGAGACAAGCTGAGCTTGCACAATGAATAGGGATGGGTTTCTTCTTCCCAGGCAAGTCGTTTGTGCTGTGTAGTACAAAGGCATTGCAGCACTTTGCTGTGAGAACTTGTTTCCTGTAGGAAAGCCTGATTCTGTTAGGAGATGTGAATCCAAGGGGAGATGAATAAAAATGGCAGGACTGAGACATGAATTAAGTTGAGATTCTGAAAGCAGGGATATTGCACAGAAAAGGATGGTGTGTGGAGTGGAGGATGAGAGCATATTGTTGGGATGGGAATGAGCATGGGAATTTTGGATTGCAGAATATTAAGAGTCAGTAGGATCCTGGCAGGCTTTCCTGAAACCTGGTCTTCACAAAAAATAGTTCCATAGTTCATTTCAGTCTAGCTATTGTGTATCTGTTCTCCATCATCTTAATTTTGTCTTAATGTAGACACTTTTCTCCTCCCACGTGCCTGAGAAAGGAAGTGTGTTCACTGGGTTTTTTTAAACTAAATACTCATATTCAAAAAATAGATCTCACTTCTTTGTTCATGGTTATGGCTTTCTAGCAATTTTCTTCTGTGCTTGATCATGCAGATTGCAGAACAGTAAGATTACATATATCAATAGGAGAATTCTGAAAAACTGGTGTTATTTCTTGGCTTTAGTAATGTTCTTTTAGCAGCAATCAGCATTGCTTTGTAACACTTCAGGTTTTAAGTAGAACCTAGTCTTTCACTACAAATTCATGTTCCTTAAAGGTTACAGTTTTAACAAATCTGGCTTACAGAATTCATCACAGTTTTCTCATCCTGACATACGTAATCATTAGTCAATAGTATTAGCTAGTGCATCCACATGTGTGTGGTAACACATTTAAGAAAAAATTAAAGAGAGAGAAATATATTACTGGAATATTCTGAAAAGAAATGGTGGTTCCTTAAAATACTCTGTTTTGATAGCTTTGGTCTGGTGTTGGAGTCTGCAGAGAAAGGCAGAGGATACTTAACTTGTGCTGGTGGTTGTAGCTGTATTTGGTTGTTTTTTGCTATGCTTGTATGGGAAGTGAAAGCAGGTTAGGAAATCTTCATGCAGTTCCTCCTGGCAGCAGAACTGTAGAGAAAGTGATCTCTGGTTCATAAATAATGACAGAGATCAATAACATACTCTGTAGCTGTATCTGGCAGAGAGTCATCTCCCCTAGTCCTCATACCCATGAGGCTTATACACAACCCTGCAGTTAATTGAATTTGGTGGAATACAGGGTCTTGTGGGCATAAGCCAACTTTAGATACATCTGTGCCTTGGCAAACTTTATCCGATAAATAATTATTTCAAGGATTGTTATTCTAGGAGTTAACTAAGATATTTACATTTGTGAAATAATCTGTGGAGTTAAATGGAAAATAAGTGTTCTGAAGTATAACAAATTTCTAATACATTTGGGGGAGAAAACAATTGCATCAATATACATTATACTGTTGTTTTAATGGAGTTCTAATGCTTGCTAACTTGCAACTTAGTTCTAAAGGTTTAAAAAAAATACTTAACTGATCTGATTGTATTTTCCTTGAAATCAATGTTTTATCTTCAACTTGAAGGTTGGTAATAAGCTGGTGCTTAAAGTTTTTGAAAATCTCAATCCAAAACCTGAATTATATACATTAGTTGTGTGGAATACAGCATATGTTTCTTACTGTTTCAACATTTTTTTAGCTATTGTTTTATAACTGTGTTAATCATTGAACAATTAAACCGCCTTGGTATTTGAGCAGACAGTGGTTTATGCAGCACAGAAGTAATCTTTGGTCATCCATGAATAATCCTGCCTTATTAGAAATTTAAGCTGTTATCTTGAACAAACACAACAGACATTTTTTAGGTAGCTCTTGATACTGTAAAAATGCTTGTATTTAGTTATCTTCCTTATTTTCATTCATATATATGTTTTAAAACAGTTCGTAATATTTCCACATTAGATAGGATTTATAATAGTATTTTAAGGCCTTTGAATTATATTTAAAATATCTGCTAGAAAGGGAAAGCTGTGTTAAAACTCTTTAACATTTAGGTGGACTTAGAGAATATATGTGTTTATGGCAAAAGGACCACTGTAGAGAGGACAACTACTTTTGATCTGAACTTCTAAATGTATTTCTCTCATTTTTCGGTTTTGGTTTTCACTGCTGTTGCTCCTAGCTCTGCCATTCTGCAAGATGTTGAGAATTGACTAACTTTGCATTTTCTGCTTCTATTGTCATCTAGAGCAACAGGCAACAGCAAGTGAAGGGAATACTTGTTGAAAAGTCCTTTTTTCAGCAGTTTGAAAACTATAGGATGAGAGAGGAAAAAGACCTGAGGTGGATGATGCCTCATCTGCATTATTACTCGCTAGACACAGGTTGATATAGACAGAATAAGTATCCGACCGGATCTCATGACTTCATTGTCTTCATTCATTCATCTGAAAGCCAATTCTGTTGGACCTTCCTATTATAAGTTTTAGGACTAAGAGGATCAAAGTGTTTGGAAGGAGCAGGATAGATTTGATTAAATAACTTTGAAGGAAATTAAAAGCAGAAAGCTGAGAGGAGCCAAAAATGGAGTAGGATGCAAGAAGGAAAAGAAAAATATGAGGGAAAATTAAATCACAACAGGTAGGAATTTAGAGGAATAAGGAAAGTTTTGTGAAATGGAGCCTTAAGTGGAGAGATACACAATAAATTATTTTTTTATGTACTAAAAAATGGAAGGTGACATGGTTGGCAGTATGAATGAAGTACATGTAACGTGACTGGTTTTTTTCTTTCTTTTATTTGTAAGTGGGTGGGTTAGCGTAGTAGAGCAGTTGTTTTTCATGCTGGCTGGTAATCCTTGTGCAGTGGATATTAAATACTTTTTTGAATATTGAAATTTTTATCGTTTCATTGTTGGTCCTAGTTTCAATTCTTCCCTTTTCCTTCAGCTACCCTAACAGAGCACAATAGGAGCTCCTCCTCATCTACCACTGATTTGCCTGGTTGTAGAGTATCTCAGTCTTTGCTTGGACACCAGACAGATTCTGGGTCTACAAGCCCATCCTCACCAGACCTTACCATTAGCACGTTGTGCAAATCTGGTGTTACAGCAGCGCCATCAGGGAGTACCAGTACTTTGTCCTGTTTTTCACAGTCTCAAAGTCAGTGGATTTCCTTTGCCGATGAACTTCTTACAATTAGACACACAAGCACAGACAAGAAGGAGCCCCAAAGATTGCATTTTAAAACTGAAAATGCCTGCCTTGCCTCTTCTGCTTTGCTTGGAAATTCTTCCAACAGCTGTGCTTCTGAGGATCAAAGTGACCTTTTCAATAACTCTATATGTCATGAACAATTATTCATTGAAGAAACTGGCACTGCTGCTGAAATATCTTCTGCATCATCTTCAGCACTACTGGACTATAGTTTAGTGTCTTCTTGTGCTCATACAAATAAGGGTATGCCAAGCATGCATTCTGTACTGCTCTTTGCTAATAACTGACTCCAAAAAACAAGCTTTGGACTCATTTTTCTTTTTGTTATTATTGCTCAACTGATGTTCAAATTAACTCAACTTCTTACTTAGAATGTACTAAACTGCTTGTTAATAACAGTTGGGACAGTGAAGTAAATATTCAGCTTAAAATAAGAATAAAATTCAAATTATGCCTTTAAAGGCATTGCTTTTTTTTAACTATGCAGTGTTGCTTTTCTAGAAATGGGAATGGATATTTGTGGGATGTCAGACAGCAATGAAATCTGAAAGATTAAGTAATTGAATTTGCAAAAACAATTCTTTTTACGTACAAGCTTCTGAGAGTAGTTGGTATAAAATCACTTGAGAGCAATGAGAAAGCCCATTATGCTATTTGAAGAGTCACTTTTGAGGGTATCACATGGCACTATTTTAAAAGGACTTACGATTTGTGGTAAATCATAGAACATGGCACTTGTAAAACAGGAACTTCTAGTAGGAGCATCTCTTCCAGTTATTCTACCAAAGTGAATAAATATTTGTGTCCAGTGTGATCTTTCTAATATTTTTTTTCTTAAATTTGCTTTCTTTCAGCGAGGCCCACCACTCCTCTTTCTTTGGGTACCATTGTACCCCCTCCAAGGCCTGCTTCAAGACCAAAGCTGCCTACCGGGAAACTTAGTGGGATTAATGAAATAGTATGTATTGATGGTTTGGTTTGTTTTTTTTTTTCTTAATTTGCCATTTTGACTTGGTTTCAGATACGCCATTCATTTCCACTGTTACAGTGGAGTTACTTTCCAGCCAATGTTCAAGGAATCACATAAGCAGATTTTTAGCATTGCCAGATAGGCATGATAATAGTTTATGATAACTATCTTATTATAACAAGTAATTATTAACACAGGTACAAAGGTCCAAAACATAATTTTTGCATCAGCTCAGTGTTTTTAATTGAGCAAATCATTAACTTGATAATGAAAGATGGTACATACATATGATAGAAGTTTTCAAAATGTGAAATACTAGTGAAGTTATTAACAAACCTCCCTTGATTTAGGGGATATCATCAAAGCTTTGGGACATAAATGGTATTTAGTAGGTCTTTTTCAGTCATATGTTGACTGAAGTAGCCCTTTTGTGACTTCTCCCTGCACTTGGTGCTAGTTTGTGGAGAAGGGAGGTGGAGGATCACAGCTGTTGCCTGTCAGGATAGTGAGAGGTTGCGCATTGCCTGCATCTGCCTGCAGTGCAGGTTCACCTGCCGATAAGGAATGTGGTAAAGAATGCAGATACCCAAACAGCCTGTCAGACCAGGCCATGCCTGATTTCCTGTGTAAATATTAGTGTTCTTCAGGTTTCACTTGACTTAACTGACTTGGAAAAATGTTTCTGTGGTAAAATCATCTTTCAATCCTGTCTTTCAAGGTAGCAAGATTATTTTCACCACATTCTTCTTACAAACAAAATTCTCGTCTCACACTTTGACAAAACTGACAAAACATTTTCAAACTGTTTTGCTTTTCTGTAGGACCAGAAGAGAGGCAATTTTGAAATCATTTTCTCTTTCCAGTACAGAATTGTAGTAATTCCCCTTAGACCAAGGAATCTGTTCTTCATGTCTCTGTAATTAAATAGAGACTGGGACTGTTCTGATCAGACTGTTATGATTCTGCACAAAGCCACATTAATTTTATACTGTTGCTTTAGAAATTGGCTATTACCCGGATACAAGTGGAAGGTTGTCAGTTGTCTTCATGATATGTCAACTCCTTTTACAATTCCCGTAGTCTCAATCAAAGCCACATCCTCTGCAACAAGTGTAATAGAACCAGAAAAAAATCAACTTACTGTGGGGGGAAGGAAACACCCAAGACTCATAAATGCTAGCGGTCAGAAGGAGCAACAAAAGTGAGAGGGTCCACAAAACACACAAAGCTTTACTCTTAAATTATGCACATGGCATGGAAATTGGTATGTTAGTCCCTGACCTACTATATATGCACACAACAGCAGGTTCTGGATAAAGAGGTAGAATAACAAAGGAGGAGACAAAGGAACATGTGAATGAAACAGGAAGCAAGAGAGAGAAAAAGAGATCACTGATCCTGGTTCCAGTGTCAGTTCAGTTGATGTGGTGTCCTGGAGGTATTACCCAGGTTTGTTGGGGGTACATTTTTTTCTGGTGTTTTCCCCAGCCTGGAGCTAAGTTTCTCGCTTTCTGTGCAAATGAGTTACCATGCACAGTTCATTCTTTCAGACCTTTCTGGAATTGGGTCAGAGGGCTTCAGGGGTCTTGTGGTCTTGATCTCCCCCTACAGCCCATTCCCGCTTCTCTGCCTCATTCCCACACTTGAGCTGTACCTGTACTTGTGCTCATCTGCAGGAGCCAGAACAATGATGTTTGTCCCAGAAAAGTGCTGCCTGCCACTGCATGGGCCCTTCTCCAGCCACTGTTCTTTCTCACAGTGTGTTTTTACCAACAATCCTTGGTTATTACCAGCAGACCTTGTCTGTTAGTATCAACAGTCTTTGGTTATTAAAAACAATCCTTATTACCAGCAGGCCTTGTCTATTAGTACCAACAGTTCTTGATCATTATCAACATCGTCTGTTACTACCAACAATCCTTGGTTGGCTTCACAGCCATGCAGCTACTGGTGTTTCAGACATACACATTAGCCCCTTATTTTCTGGGACTCTACGATTACCCTGCCAAAATGGTGCTTCGGGGGTTCAGTACCTTTCAGATAGGTTAATCCCAGCATGATCGTTCGTTAAATACTTTACCAGTTAAGTATATCTGAAAACCATCCAGAGATTTAGAATGGAAGAGACTTTTAAGTTCTCTAGGCCAACCTGCTCAAAAAAGGGCTGACTTCAAAATTGTATGAGGTTACTCAGGCACATGCTGAATTTTGATGATCTCCAGAGTGGGAGATTTTACAATCTGCCAGTCTGGCATCCTGTCCCAGGATTTCACCACAAGGTTGCAAGAAGGGATTTTTCCCAAAGTCCAGCTGAAATTTCTTTGCTGCAGCTCTTGCATTTCTTAGAAGAGGCTGACTCTGACTTCTGTGTGTGTCCCTTTTACCTAGTAAGAGACTGCTAATAAATCCCTTCTTAGGCTTCTGTTCTTTGGGCTGAAAGAACCCTGGTCCTATAACCTATCCCTCTCTCACTCCTATCCTCCAGTCACAACTGTTTTCCAGTTTATTAGTAGCTCTGCTTTAGCTCTCTAATACCGAGTTTGCCACATCTACACAGGGCTGTAGTCTTAGTTTCTGATACTGTGTTGTATTACTGTTATTGACAGGCTGCTTCATACTCAAATGTATTAGACTTGACTACTCTATCAAACAAAAATTATAATCGATGAAATAATGGAATTTATTCCAATGGAAAATGCAGGTTCTCTGTTTTGCACTAAAAGCTACGGTAGGTAAACATCAAAGAGGCTATGTTGAGAAACATTATTAAATTGATTTGGGTATGAAATAAGAACTTTTCTATTCACAATGTTTTTTAAATCTCTTTAAAACCCCATTGTGTTATATTCTTGTAATCTCTTTTGTTCAGCCTAGGCCATTCAGCCCTCCATTGACCTCTAACTCAAGTCCACCTCCAGCAGCTCCTTTGGCACGTGCAGAGAGCATTTCCTCTATATCCTCTTCTGCTTCCCTCAGTGCAGCAAACACACCTACAGTTGGTAAGTTTAGTTAACCATTTTATCTTACTTTAGAAATAAGATAACTCTGCCACTAGGTTGCACCTGTTATGAGAACCTTTTATTGGAGTTGGTTGTTTCATATGCGAGTCCAGGTGCTTCAACATCCTTTGCAATACCTACTTGTAAATTATTGAGACACAGAAAAGTGGATTAAATTAGATTAGACCATAGATGCAATTATGGCATATTCTTTAGGTAAATATTATTCACAATTAACATTCTGTGAGTTTTTATTTGGTATGCTTGTTTATCCATCAAGTACAACATGTTATCTTATATTTTTTCGAAGATGTTTGTATAGGTGCAGAAATACTTACAGGTACTGAAATATTTGAATTAATACAAATGTTCACAGAATGAGTTCTTTTATTTTCTTTTTTGTTTGTTGTTCCACAATTGCAGTTTCCAAAAAAATAAATCAAATGCATCTTTTTCTTCAAGTTAGTTAAGTATATAAGCTAAGCAGACATTCAGTGAAAGCAAAACAATTAACGAAGAAAAGCAAATCAATCTTCATGTGTTGCCACTAATTTCAGATGGTTTTCTCTTGTTTCTAAATGAAGGTCCTTCTGTTTTGATATTTGATTATAACAAATCAAAAGGAGACCTTCAGGTTTTTTTAGTTAGTTGGGGTTTTTTGTTGTTTTGGGGAGGGTAGGGCTTAAGACATTTTAACTTGTTTGTTTAAAAGAATTGAATTGTTTAATTCCTGAACACTACTACGACTTTAGTCACAAGTTATATCAAGTTGTAGAGTTATCATTCAATTATCTGCAACTGTTATTGATGCCAAGGATTCCTCACTCAGGCTCAGCAGCTCAGAAGAGCATTTGTGCAGCATCTAGTAGGAGTTCTGCAGTGCGGTTGTTTCCACCCTGTGCAGAAGTAAAGCTACTAAGTTCTACCCAAGCTTAGCTCCTAGAGTTCAGTGTCCACCAGTTTCACAAATGCTGAGAAACATCACAGAAACACAGCTGGTATTTTGGTTGCCAGAGTCTATCCAGCCTCACATCTTCAGGTCTCAGCTCTGGTGTTGAGGAAACAAAAATTGGTGGCAAGAGCATCAATGTCCCCAGCTTTGGGGATATATGCATATGTTGTTGGAAATGGTGGCAGAGTGAAAGCATGAGGTGAGGCAGGAAGTAAGGAGGTGTGTGCTTATGCTGAGGTTTGATGTGGTTATTATTCCAGCCTAGGAAAAATAAATAAGGCCAGTTCCATTTGCACTGATTGTATGAATTAATAGTCCTGGGAAAATGGGAAGGGCAGTGGACAAAGGTGAAATACTTTTGGCATGAGGATATATGCAATACGGTCTGTATTCTTTTGCTCAATCCAGTGTTCCCCTTACCCCATTTGTTCTGAATAATGGAGAATTTACTCTAATTATCTTTTTTCCAAGTGAATTTTAAGGCGTGCATAATTGAATTTTTTTTTATGCTTTAGCCTTAATTTAATTTGCAAAATATTTTTTAAAATATTAATTTATAACATCTATTTTTGCTTGAAATATTTTGTTTTCTTGCAATGCTTTGTTTCATTTAAATGTAATAGACGATGATGGTTTGATTCGAAATCTTCCTCCAATTGAAAAGCTTTGTGAGACAACACCAGGTATTGTACTCAAAGCACATTTATGTCTTAACTAATCATCCTAATCCACTATATCTAATAAAATTGGGGTTTTTTTGAAACAAGTTTCTCCAGATATTTCTGGTATCTTGCACATACAAGTTGTGGCTACACAGGCCCTTTCTTGAGAACCTTTTGTTTCCCATGCAAAATATGCAAAAATGAGATAATGATTTAACACCTGCTGTTTTTCCTGATATGTTTTAATTCAGGACAGAGCGTGTTTAAAATCAAGTGTTACAAAATTTCAACCAATCACCCCGGGGGGTGAGTGACCACTGTCCAATCACATATGGGCTTTTACCATATATAAAGAAAAATTACAACAATAAACCTTCTTCTACTGCTTTTCACTAGACTGAGTTCATGTAAATATCACTCCGTTCCAAATACAACAGCAACAACAAGTTGCTTGAAATCTCAACTACGTAACAAGTTGTATGTTGCTGAAACCACCAAAACTTGCTATAACCACTTTTATGTAATGTTACCTTCTGTCTATCCACTTCCTTGCTTCATAAAAAAGCTGAAACTTGGCCTTGCTTCTTCAGTTTGTTATTACTACTTCCATTCAGATAGAGTAAATACATTTTTATTCCATAATCCTTATTCTCCTAACACAAGTTGATAAAAATGTTTCTATATTTACATATAGTACATATCTTAGAAGACAGATATAATAAAAGTTGGGGGTTTTTTTAATAAATTTCATTTTCATGACAGGTGTTTGGCCAATATTAAAATTGTCTGGATCTTTGTTCCTAAACTGAGTTAAAACCATTTGATCAGCTTTATTCATCTGCCCTTTTTATGACCAGTGATGCAGTCTTTTGTTCTGCAGTTTTGGTCTGCGTCTTGAGTGTTTCAATGCAACCATTTGCATGGTTATGTCACTAGCTCTTGTGTCAGCACAACTCAGGGGCTGGTAGTGGTGGTCAGGCTGAGGCAGGTGGCAGGGCATTTAAACCAGCTTTGCCATCACTGCCAAAGGTGCTAGAACTGGAGCCCTGATCTGGGCTGCAGCCTGAGATGCAGTGAGGACAGCTTTGTGTGGCTCTGTAATGTCCTTTCAATCTGAGACTTCACAGCAGATACAGAAAAAACTGAAGCTGAATGTTGTCATATATTGAATTTTGCTTTCAGCAGCAAGGCAAAAAAATTATGATTTCCAATGTCAGGTTAAGCAGTTACGTTTGTTTCATATGATAGAATGACAGAATCATGAAGATTGGGAAAAGAACTCCATGATCATCAAGTCCAACCTTCAACTGATCACCACCTAGTTAACTAAACCATAGCACTAAGCAGTCCAGTCATTTCTTGAACACCTCCAGGGATGGTGATTACTGCCTCCCTGGGCAGCCCATTCTAAGTGAAGAAATTCTTCCTGTTGTCCAACTGAACCTCCCCTGGCACAGCTTGAGGCTGTTTACTATTTTCCTGTTGCTGGTTGCCTGGGAAAAGATACTGTCCCCTGTTTTGGCTTCACCCTCCTTTCACAAGGTTGTAGAGACTGGTAAGGCCCCCCATAAAGCCTTCTTTTGTCCAGGCTAAATGGTCTGAGCTCCTTTAGCTGTTTCTCATATGGCTTACTCTCCAGACCCTTCCCCAGCTCCATTGCCATTCTCTGGACTCACTCCAGCACCTCAATGTCTTCCCTGAACTGAGGGCCCAAAATAGGACACAGCATTCAAGGTGTGGCCTCACCATTGCTGAGTCCAGAGGGACAATCCCTGCCCTGGTCCTGCTGGCCACACTGTTGCTGATCCAGGCCAGGATGCCATTGGCCTTCTTGGCCACCTGGGGACACCCTGGCTCATGTTCAGCTGCTGTCACCAGCACCCCCAGGTCCTTTTCCTGTGGACAGCTTTCCAGCCACTCTGCCCCAGCCTGTGGCACTGCCTGGGGTTGTTGTGACCCAAGGGCAGGACCTGGCCCTGGGCCTTGTTGAATGTATAGTAATTTCTTTATTTTCCAATTCATTGGTTTCTAGGAGAGTGCATAGACTTGTGAGTCAAAGGGTGATGAACAGTAGGAGCAGAGCAAATGAGAGAGGAGATCTCATCTGTAGTTCCCCAAATAGGTTCAGCGAAATATATGTATATATATATGTATTTGCTTTGGTGTTCCCTAAAAAAGTGAATGTAATGTTATTATTTCTAATAAATTTTACTCTTCAGTCAAGAAAACAGTATTTTTCTTTTACCAATAGAATATAATGAATATATTTGCATTACTCTGTATAATTTTTCAAATATTGATATAAACTGTACAGGTAGGCCATTAGGTAAAAGGTTTTAAAACAATTGATATACCTGTATACAAGGTAGTCCTGTCTGGTCTTGTTCCTTAGTAAATTGCAGGAAAAGACAAGCTTGGCAACAGCTTGGCAACTGTAGTACCACATTCATTGTGTGTACACTTCTGCTTTAGTGAAAAATAATTCTGGAGTTCAGTATTTCACCAAACAGAATTTCTAGTAATTGATAACTCATTATTGTGTTGCACATTTGCCTCTTGAAATACTGATATTTGGATTCCTGAGACTATTGAGAACCACAGCTTTTGTTGGTAGTTTTCAAGGAGAGAAAAAGCTGTGGAATCATGGTCCATGTATTGTCTGAAAGAATAAAGAGAAACAACCTACTGGAAAAAAAAATCAAGTAAATCAGTGGCTTGTCGCCAAAATTATAATAATTAGTTCATCTAAGAATTTTTGGTTTTCAACACTTGTGACTAGATCTTTTGGATCTAAGGATGCCCAAGAGTTGCACAAATGTTCTTATGGTACTGAGAAGAATTCTGAACATTTTACTACCTTATGTGAGAAGTTGAAATGGAGAGTGAGGTATGAGGTAGCAGAATTAAACCAGCTCCTGTCTTTTGCACTTTTTCTGTATCTACTTCATTCACTTATCTCTTAATGTAAGGTCTAATACGAGATGTTAGTCTCTTTGTGAAGAACAAGGCTCCAACTTCCTTTTTGCTTCTGAAAGAGCTCAGAAAGGACAATCATTTAGAGTAAATAGGTTTAATTTGCCATGAGTAATATTATACAGAAGCATTTTGTCTCTGCTTTATGGTATGAAAGAGAAATTTCTCAGTTTGCTCATGAAAAGATGAAGACTGTGTGTCCTTTGTGATAGAAAACATTATGTGATACAGGCCATTTCTGCAGTGCTGCAAAAAAACATAGTAAGATCTTGTCTACTACACTGCTTCACTAAGAAAAAAAGAAGAAACTTCCAGTATTGTTTTATATTCAATACACGTGTAGAAAACCTGTGAAAAGTGAAATCCCATGACAGCCTGTTTCATGAATTGTATACTTCAATTGTATAATTCAATTGTAAGACTTCAGAAAGTCTTCGCATGAGGACTTAGTTGATTTTTATAGCTCTGTGTTATGTTTGCACAAGCAACAAGTGAAGACGTCTCCTACATTTTTTGCTTGGGAATTGCAATTTTTGTTGACTGAAAAAGTTAAAAGAAATGTTCAGTGATTCACTTATGTGGGGTATTATTGATGAATTTGCATTTGAGTTCATTGTTACTGTAAACGAATTCTTCATATTTCTGTGACCATTTTATCATACATTTTTCCATACAAAAAGCATACAGTAGGGATTTTTTTAAAAGCATTCCAGTCAATTTCCTTTGTATCTGTAGACTTCCCCCCACCAGTAGCCATTTTAATGCAGTGTTCTCTGTCTCATATGTATTTCCTTGTGTCTGTGTACATAATGTCCTGCCAATAGGCCAGCGTTCTTAGGCTGCTAAGCAGTGTTTTGGTGGTATGATTGTACTGTACTATGTTTATGTATTTCTACACACTTTTCAAGTAATATTTCAGATGGTACTGTGAACCTGGTGTAAGCTCTTTTGAAAATTACAGATGTAGTCAACCATTTCTGAAATCTATCACTAAGCTTTTTGAAAATTAAATCTACACACTGTATGTATTCTAGGTGTTTCACGTGGTCCCAGCCCCGTCAGCCTTGGAAACCAGGACACCTTGCCTGTTGCAGTAGCCCTTACTGAATCTGTTAACGCCTACTTTAAAGGAGCAGACCCCACAAAGTTAGTTAAATAGTGAATTGTGTTGAATGTAATGAGTTACAATAAGAAAAGACACTGGGCCTACTTTTCATACTGTGGGGGGGAATGTGTATGCATTAGAAGGGGGATTCAAAGGGTATAAATGACAGCAGTATGTTACTGTAATGGCCTGCATCCTGCCAGGAGTTCATATATACCTGCCTTACAAAAATGTTTTCAGTGAAAGCACTGAGAATGACAAGGATTTTTTATCATTGTCAGGTAAGTGCACATGTAATTTTGGGCAGCTGAAAGCACTTCATTCCCTGTTGCATCCATTACTATGCTACTTAGGCCTTGCCTAGGCATAGTTGTTCCATGTTTTCAAAGTCTGAAAAATATCCAAGACTACTGTATGCTTAAGCAGTTAAAGTTTTTTCTTTCTTATTTCATCTTGCTTCAAGTTGAAAGTGACATTACATTGTCACATTACCCTCATTTGAGACTGAATTTCTTTTTAATTCAGTTAATCAGATTGTGAAAATACAGTGGTTGCTTTAAAATTAGTATTAAAACTAGGCAGTAAATGAGTCACAAAGAAGCTGATTTTTTTATTCTCTTCTAGATGTATTGTGAAGATTACTGGTGATATGACAATATCATTCCCAAGTGGGATTATTAAAGTCTTCACCAGCAACCCATCTCCTGCTGTGCTCTGCTTCAGGGTGAAAAACACAAGCAAACTAGAGCAGATTCTTCCAAATGCACAACTTGTATACAGGTTTTGTATTTTTTTTTAACATAATTGTAAAGTAACATTTTAATGTAATTTGTAGAGTATGAGTTGTTGTGTATGTAAATCAGAATTCTTCGCAGTCTGGTTGATTTAATTACACATAGTTTAATTTTCTGAATTGTTGTTGTTCAGCTTAGTTTTCTCCACTGTCACTATATAAAAATATCAGTGATTACTGGACTTGAAACTTGGGCTGAGTATAACAGGAGCCATAAAAATAATTTGTAAATGTGTCTGTGTTTTTATATGCATTTTATAAGTTATTTCTTTATACAGTAGTAACTAAATGATGAAACAGTACCCTTAAATGGAAAACAAGTAGTAGAAGATTGATGTACTCTCATTTGCCTTCTACTAGTGTATTTTAAAGCTGAATCATTACACTAATCAGATTCTTTGCATACCTGTCTCTCAGATGTGTAGCAGCATGCTTGGAAGAATTTGTAAATAAAAATGGTTGCTGATAGGGTAGGATAATCATTGAAGTCACACTTGGAGATATTGTTGGGGTTTTTTTAATAGAAAAGCTGGAATTTTTTAGCAGAAACATGTTTCAGCTGAGCAGTTTCCATTTCATTTATTGGAGGAATTATTTGAACACTAAGTTAAATGCTTTTAATTGCTGTATTTGTTTTTAATTACTGCTGTATTTGTTTTTAATTGTAATTACTGTAATAATGAGTCAAACCATATGTACTTATTCTTTTGTATTTAATTTCGTTTTGTTAATTAATACTTATTGCAGTGAATGATTCATACAAAATTAAGTTTAATCACTGTTTGACATGACAGTTTATAACTGAAATGTTACCAGAGCTGTATCTGACAAAGTGAATTATACTGAAAAAGCGCATTTTGCAAAAAAAAAAAAAGTTAAAATCTATAGTATTATTGTATGAATGGTGTAATGCTTCACCCCTAACTAGTGATCTTTCTTTGTAGTGATCAGTCACAAAGTGACTCCAGTACTAAGGATTTTTGGATGAACATGCAAGCTATAACTGTCTACCTCAAGAAATTATCAGAGCAGAACCCATCTGCATCCTATTACAATGTGGATGTTTTAAAGTATCAGGTAAACACTTTTTTCCTTTTGGAATTTCTAAGGAATTCCAGCAGATCTGATGTCTACCCAGAAATTAAAAGAATAATTGAACTGATGAACTGCCATCCCTCATCTAGGCCAGTTCTGTATATGTCACTGCTTTCAATGTGTAGACTGCCCAGGCTTAGTACATTTCTGCTATGCTTCATGTCATCCCTAAGACGCAGGGCTTGTTTCAGCTTGCTGATGCATCAGTCCAAATTCTGCATGCAAGCTTCAAACACTGCATTTTTTGGTATTTGTCAGCAAAGTCAGATTTGCTTTTAGGGATTTGGTGGGGGCTTGTTGTAGTTTGCAGTTGTACTGCATTTGACATTGCAATTGCCTAAGTTTTGGATTCTGTAGCTGATGAATTTTAATACATTGTAATGGTTTGCAGTTGAAGGAGAGTAGGTTTAGATTAGATATTATGAAAAAATTCTTTACTCAGAGGGTGGTGAATCACTGGCACAGGTTGCCCAGAGAAGTTGTGGATGCCCCATCCATCCCTGGCAGTGTTCAAGGCCAGATTAGGTAGGGCTCTGAGCAGCCTGGTCTAGTGAAAGTTGTCTGTGCCCATGATGAAGGTGGGTTGGAGCTATATGATCTTTAAGGTCTCTTCCAATCCAATCTGTCTTGTGATTCTATCTGAGAATGTATGATGTTCTGATTTCTCACTATATAATAGAATGGGAGTAGTCAGAATGGATTTACTGAGTGAAAGTCATGCTTGACCAAGCTGACAAACTTCTATGATGACATGACTGCTCCTGTGGATGAGGACAGAGTAGTAGGTATTGTCTGCTCAGACTTCAGGAGGGCTTTCAACACCATCTACCACAGAATCTGTATAGAGAAGCTGGTGAAGAACAGGCTGGATGAGCAGACACTGAGATGAGCTGACCCCCACGGGACACATTGATTTTACAGTTTATTAGCTTCATTAATGATTTGAATGATGGGACAGAGTGTACTCTTGGCAAGTTTGCTGATGATACCAAATGGGGATGGCTCTCTGCATAAACCAGAGGGTCATCTTGCCCTCCTAAGGGAGCTCAACAGGCTGCAGAAAAGGGCTGAGAGGAATGTCATGAAGTTCAACAAGAAGTGTGCCTGGGGCGTCACCAGCTGGACGTGAGCTCAGCAGAAAAGGACCTGGAGGTCCTGGAGGATACCATGTTGAACATGAGCCAAACACAGTGCTCTTGCTGCAAAGGCAATAGATGGTCTGGATGGTTTCCTGAGCTGCATTAGGCAAAGTATTGCTAGTACGTCAAGGGAGGGGATCCTTCCCCTCTACACTGTGTGACACCACACCTGGAGTTCTGTGTTCAGTTCTAGATTGTTCCTTAAAAGTGAGAATGGATAGAGATCAGCAAAGGGCCACGAAGATGGTGGTGGGATTGGAGTATCTGTCCCATGAGGACAGGCTCAGAGAGTTCGGACACCTAAGCCTGAAGAAGGGAGAGTTCAGGGAAGTCTCATCAATATGTATAAATACCTGAGAGAGGGTACACAGAGGACAGATCCAGGCTGTTTTCACTGGTGTCCAGTGACAGAAGAAGAGCCAATGGACACACTGAATCACAGGAGATTCCCTCTGAACATCCAGAAACACTTTTGTCCTGTGACAGTGGCTGTGCACTGGGCACAGGTTGCCTAGAGGGGTGGTGGATTCTCCATTCTTGCAAATGTTGCGAAGTTGTCTGTAGGTTAGGCAGCCTGCTAGAGGTGGCCCTGCATGAGCTGGAGGGTTGGACCAGACAGCCTTCAGGAGGTCTCTGTCCACCTCAGCCATTCTGTGAATCAGTGAGGTGATGTTCTGGCTGTTAATAAAAAGTCTTCATGAATGTTCAAGACAAACTCACCTCAGAGACAGAACACAGGTTTGCTAGGCCTACACTGAAAAATCCAAACATCACAGACAACTCTGTCTACACATAACCCCTGAAAATTAGTTGCAAATCCAGCTATTCCTATCACTGTAGTTTCCACCTCTGCCTAGTATGGGTTAAAATCTTGGCATACTGAATCTGCAAAAAGCATGTTAGGCACACAAAATTACTGAGAAAGATGAAAGGAAAAAACCATTCAGTTTGTTGAAATGAGTGCTGTGTATTCTTCTTGTAATAAAAGATGCATTGGCATGTGGAAGCCCAGAAAGATAGAAAAATCTTTGGGCTGACAGACAACGGCAAGAATGTGCACCGGGACATGGGGAGTTCCTCAAGTGGATTGAGAAGGTGGTTGAGATGCATCAGGGCAGTAGAACAAGCTCAGCTACAGAAGCAGCATTCAACCTTCCTGCAGCAGGAAAATAATGCTTTGAAGAGGTAACAACTGTTCTGCTGGCTGCCTGTCCCATAGTGACAGGTGGTGTTCTCTGCTGCTAGCTGGTTGGGCAGCTGAATTGGCACAGCACACAGCTGCTGAGGATGAAGTAATTTTGCTGCAAGCATGCTTCTTGTGTAAGGCAGAACACAACAAAAACAAAGCTTACAAAAGTTTATAGAAGTCACAGCAGGAAAGAGCCTCATAGGCAAGTGGAACTTTAAACCTTAAAGTATTTTAATTTAAAATTTAAATAACAGGAATTCCTTTAGGTAGCAGTCTTCAAAATTCTGTGATTAAAGACTCAGGGATCAATTGTTCTCTTGATATTTTGTCAGCCCTGAGACTTACATTCATTACCATCATCCCCTAATTGTGCCGAAAAAGGTGGATATTTTAATTAAGTTGCTTTCAATGGTTTATTCTTTTACAGGTATCTTCAAATGGGATACAGTCCACTCCCTTGAATCTTGCAACTTACTGGAAATGTGATGCTAGCACTACTGACGTGAGAGTGGATTATAAATACAATCCAGAGTCTATGAATGTGCCTAGTATGCTGTCTAATGTTCAGGTTGTGGTACCAGTAGATGGAGGAGTAATAAACATGCAGTCACTTCCACCTGCAAAATGGTAATATTAATATTTTTCAGTATTTTTTCAGATTCATATCGGTGTATTCTTTAGCATCATAGCCTGAAAAATTTCACAGGAAGAAATAGCAAAATGTGTAGTATCAGATGTCTAGATACTTTGTGGTCTGAAACAGATCCTGTGCAGTCTATTCACATAAAGTGAGGCCAGAAGTACCCATCCCGACTGTGTAATAATACAAGGCTTTATGAAATTTCCAATGTTTGTTTTCTTTTGGCCAGTAGATAGAATAGACAATTCTAATACAGTAATTTGAAATTATTAAAAAACATTTTGTGTGTGCGCATATAAAAATATATTCATATAAGGGGATTATATAGAAAAAGTAGCAGAAATGCAGTTTTTAAAGATTTCCTGATTGCTCTAGCTTAATAATTAGCTTCTAAAGGAAATAGTTTTAAAATAAACCTCAGTAAGTGAGGAGCTCTCCATAAGCCAGGTAGCATTGTCTCTCAATTCAAATGTCATGCAGATGACACTTACATTTACAAGCCTCCTGCACTTACAGTAGCACATGAAAGTGTGACATAGATATTGGGAAATTATATTACTACAAGTTTGTGGAAACAAGCAGAGGGTGGTGGAACTAAAAACAGTAGTACAGCCCTTGAGTAAAAGGTGAGCAGATTCAATCACTGTGGCTGTGCAGCATGTACCTACTTGCCCAGCTGTAACCTAAATCATGGACTGTATTCCCAAGAGGGTTTTTTAACGTGAAGAAGCCAAAGCATATCAAGTTGAAGGAAGTTAGGCTTTGTTAACCTTGTTTCTTATAGATCAGTTTACCTTACAAAGTAAGGCTTAAAAGAAAAATAAACATGATGCATTAATTCTGTAGATTCTGATGTTTCTGAAGGCAATACACAGTTACAGGTGTTTTTTGGGCAGTGTAGTAAAGGAGTACCATTTTAAATGGAAAAAAATCTTTACAGGACTGATTCTTTCTTGACTTGGCAGCGAGGCAAGTCAAGGCAGCAATACTTTTAACCCTATCTTAAGCTTTTTCTGAACATGTTCAGTATTCAACCTGAATAACATGACTACGCTGTTCAAGCCATTCTCCTAGCCCAGGCTTCTTCCACAAACCCTCTGTAATGCAGTCTGAGTGAGAGCAGGAACACCCACCCAGAACACCCTGGGAAGACTTAGGGACAGTTGCATTAGTGAATTCACCTAGGCAACTTCCAAACCCCAGAATTTTGAGCCTGGCAAGTTGACCAAAATAAAACTAAACCAAACCTCAGTTATGTCCCAGGCAGGTCTAGTATTTGTGATGTACTACCTGCTGTTCAGTCTAGTGGTTTGGGTGGTGGAGTTTTGGTCTTTTTTAAGAAAAAAATACTTTATAGCTTGACCTCTTGTGAGTAAATGCTACCATTTGTGCTACTTGTGTGAGCATTTCAATCCTGCTATATTAATGTCAAGAGCAATTTCAAACCTATCAGTACTTCATGCTGCTCACAGCATTAAGTTGTTGTCTTTCCTTTGATGCAAGTGCTAGGAAGTACTCCAGGATTTAAAATGCCCTGTCAGCTTAGACAGTCTTGGTGCCCTTTTCTGCCCCTTTACACTGTCTGAAGTTAGCTTGAACGGTGTGCCACTTACACCAATTAGTTTGACTTTAATGGAAATGGAATAAAATTCATGCTTTCAGGACTCTCACTTAGGGGAGAACAGTCAACATTGCTCACCATTCTACCATCATCATGAAGCATCAAGGCATAGCTTCCAGACTGCTTCCAGAGTAACTTAACCATTAAGACTACAGAGGGTTTTGAATTTTGGAGCCATAATGGGGGACATAGGGCAGTGTTAAATGTGTAAAAAAGTACTGTATAAAACATATAAGGAAGTGTGTTCTTCTGAGCTCACTGCTCTGGATGATGCATACATGCCCTTCTCTTTTCTCCTTTTCCTTCAGTAATTTTCCACATACTTATCTTAAAATATGCAAATATTTTTATAGCCTTCTGTTTAGAGATGTCTGTAGTGTACCAGTGTAAATCAAGGGAAATAAAGTTCTAAAACAGGTGCTTATAACTAACCTACCATTCTCTTACAGGAGTGCAGACCAGATGAAAGCATATTGGAAAATATCTAGCATTTCAGAGAAGTCTGAGAATGGAGGCAAGTTGAACTCTTTTGAACTCTTTTTTCTTTCTTGTACAGAAAATAATTTTTTAACAGTAAAAAGGTGATAATTCTAGCCTCTATGCCCTCTGAGGCCTGTTTACACATCTTCTTATGCTGTATCTTATGTACTAGTTTACCTTCTCAATTATTTGCCTCCTGAGAGATTCAGTTATGAGTGAGATACCAAAATACAAATTTAATTATTAGCTATACAAGGGAAAATTATGAAGTACCCTGAAAGCAGTTAGTAGCTCTAAAATGAAGTTTTAGATGGGATAGGAAATTATTGCATTCATACTATCTGGAAGAGAGCAGTTACTCAAATGAAAACAGGTTTAATATCTGTGTCTTTCCGCACATGGATAATTTAAATACATTAGAAGGAGGTAGGTGGAAGAATTGGGGGTTAAAAAAAACACCAAAAAATACTGTGCTTAGATAGATGATTCTTGACCAACATTTTGAGTCTTGGTTTTGACCATAATGACTCCAGGAAAAAAATTAATCTATGCGTATCTGCTTAGAGTGGTAATTTATGCAATATTGCATAAGGTACCAATAGGTGTCCTCTGCGTGATGCATTTCTCTGAGCTCTAGTTGATGTCCTGACTGTTGCAGTCTCTGTAGGTGCAATATTCTTCTGATGTAGTACAGGAGCCAAAGGGAAGCATCTCATCCTCACAGCCTCTGTAGAGAAATGAATTGCTAATGTAAAGGAAAGGCCTTTAGTCCTGTTAAGAATTTAATGAAGAGCATAGTGAAATCACAGATTTGCCTGTAAATGTGACTCGTTTCATATAGAAAAGGGAAGACAACTTCTATTCCTGCAAAGGCTGCAAAGTTGTGGTTATCATTCAGACAAAATCAGAAATAATTTTATTGGACAGAGGTGATTACACTAGTCTGGTATACTTGCCCTTCACTGACCTCACAGTTCTTTGCTATCAGTATTCCATTACAAGTAGATAGGAATAGCCCTCTTTTTTTTTTTTTTCCTCTGTTTTTCCAAACTCTGTGGCTTCTTTTAAAAGAAGAAATCATAAACACAAACACAGCCAGAGGAAGAGGAACTGTACACCTATGCTGCTTTTCTGCAGAGCAGAATAAAATTGGCTGTTTGCATCTTGTGTGTTGACAGCAGACTTGCACATAACCCACTGCTTCTGCTATATTCCTTCTCTTCCCACAATTTTTCCTCCCCTTTTCTTTGAGTATAAACACATGTAGTACCCTCAGTTCAGGAGGAAGTGATACTGTGTGGATACTGCATTTAAAGGGAGAAGTTGCACTAACAGTGTCAATGTCAGGGCAAGTGTCTTCAAGTCTTTTTTCCTTGTGGACAGCATGATAAAATTTTGGGGTTTTTTTATAGTCCAAGACATTATGTGATCTTTCAGTTGGAGAGAGATAAAACACAGAACAAACTTTCAAACTTGAATATATGCGTTTTCATACTTAGAGTGGAAAGAATTTTCAGTTTACAGAAATAAAACAGACCTACTGAAGAAATGAAATTGATCTTAAGTTAAATTTCTCACTAACAACCCACTGTGTGAAACAATTTCTTTTAGTTCCTGCTTTTACCTCAGTAACATTTCAGTTGCTAACCTTTCTTGTCATTTATTAATTCTTATTGATAGGAATAGCAAGCTGTTTTAAAGAAAAATTATTCCATTAAAAATTATTTAAATCTCATTTTCCCAGCACACTTTGCAAGAACAAGAAAAGACTTGTTTAAAAACTAGAAATTAGTAGCAGTGTGGAGATTTTAAAAATGCCTTTTATTGCCTTCAGAAATGTACTTAATGTTGAACGATTATTGCTTTACAATAGTCACCACTGTCTCTGAAAAAAATCAGCTGAAATTTATGAGAAGTATTTAATCAGACCTTGTTTTTAATAGAAACACAGTAATTTCTCTACGTTACCGTAGAACTGCATTTCTTCCAATGGTTTGTTCATGTACTTTCATCCAGACAGAGCATGACAACTTTTAAGTGTTCTGATCTAATTTCAAATCTGCTAGTGAAAAGCAGATAGTATCTACCTATCTATCCATCAATCTACCACAAGATAGATGATATTAACTGCTTAGAGACCAGCAAGCCTAAATGATTATAGGGACCAATCAGACAAGTAGTAAGTGATTACCAGGCTGTCTGATACACAGATTTTGTATAATCTTGCAGAAATGTATATTGTTTCTCTTTAAATCATTCACTGGTCATAGTCTTAAACAGAGTATTGCAAAAAACCAGACTCGGACTCTTATCTCTTTTGAAAGTTTGTGTAGGACTGCCACTGGGAACAGATCTCAAAGGTCACCATGTTAGTTTCACATCTGACTGCTAAAAAATTTGGACAGATAATTTTGTTCTTGGAAAACAATCAGTTTTTCAGTTTTGTTGTTTTTATAGGTTCTGGATCCCTCAGGGCAAAATTTGAGCTTTCAGGAGGACCCAGTAAACCAGCAACACTTGCAGTGCAATTCATCAGTGAAGGAAGCACCCTTTCAGGAGTAGATGTGGAACTCGTAGGCACTGGCTATCGGCTTTCGCTTCTTAAAAAGAGATTTGCCACTGGTAAGACACTGATGTGCTTATATATTCAAATTAATGTTATATATTCTCTAGTGTTAAATTCTAAAATACAAAATTGTTAAATGAGTGATGTGTAAACAGTTACTCTTTATTGAAACATTTCTGACAAGTGGGCTTGTTTTTTCACAGTTACTCAAACTGCTCCAAGGAAAATACTGACAAAATCTGGTTTATCTACTGATTGCAAAATCTTACTTTTGTTTTTCAGGACGGTATATGGCAGACTGTTGATGTACCTGTGAAAGTCATCAGATCAGGAGTGCAAGAAACCCACTCTGCCCTCTCTAGTTTTCAAACACTATTTTAACATGCATTAATTTTTCCAAAATGTTGACCTATTTTGAGGCTAAACTACAGAAAGTAAATGCACTTTTACAAGTAATTTTGAAAACTTTTTATTACTTTACAATAGCACTGAAGTTAACTTCAACACTGTCTGTAAATGATCAACTGCAATACTTGGGAAAATTTGTTGAAAATTTAGTAACTTTATATAGATAAAGTCAAAATAGTAATCCACAGTTGTAATGAAAGTATGAAATTTTATATTGTACTGTAAACATTAAACCTTAAATGTAGGAAAGCAAGTAAGAAATATTTTGAGCTTTTCACAAGTAATACTCATTTTTCAGATTCTTTAATTGCCAGCTTTTAATTGACATTTGATAAAGATAGCAGAAGCTAAGTCTCGTGTAATTCTTCTATCCATTCATGCCACAAGACCAGCTGAGTTAGAGATTTATAAAAGTAACTCGATGGCCATGTATCATATCTTATTAAAATGTAAGTTGTTTCATATAGGGTTTTTTTTAAACTAAGTGCAATCTGTTACAAATTGCAAAACACAGCAGATATTTACTTCTGCAGTTAGTAAATTTTTGGGCCTTGTAATTGTTTGAGTTAATGCAGTAGATTTAATTTATTTTTATATTAACTGCATAACATTTGTGCCTTTCGAAAAAGCCTGTGCCTATCCAATTTGATACTCACGTGCCTCATTTCCTTTTCAAAGTTTGGCTCTTCATCAAGAAAACATGGTGTTTGTATTATACACACAACTTTATAAAAACCGTTTTCACTGCAGTTTATTTAGAAAGCAGGTATGCAAAAACTGTAGTTTGTTTTAAAAGAAGTTTAAAATACTGAATTACTTCATTGTGGAATAATTGCAATAGAATTTGGCTTTAGTAAAGGGAGGTGCATCATGCAGGACTTGGAAACTTTCATTAAGTAATGTTAATGTCACCAAAGAGGAGAATCTGAAAAATCAGTGAAGATGGGAAAAACAAACTTGTAAAAGCAAACAGCGTTACCCTTCGCTTTGACTATAAGTCTTCAGACCTTGAGTGCTTTTGGGGATGTGTGATGTGAATGTACATATAGTACTTCAGGAGGCATTTTAAAAGGGTATTTTATAGCAGCAGGATGACAAATCCTGCCATGTGTTCATTTTTTTTTTTTTTGTAACTACCAATTTTGATATTTGATATTTGCTTGCTACAGCCTAAGCATGGGGATGTGACACATTAGTAACAATTTTTTAAAGCAAGTCACTAATTTAGAAAATCTTCTATGTATTTGTATTACCAAGTTGTTGTTTTTTTAATGCTGAAATCATAAGCATAGGGACGAAATAATTCAATAACCTGCATATGGGAATTTCAAATGAATATTTAGCATACTAGTGTCTATTTCAAATTCTCTATTAAAACAGTAAAACATGCTTGAGTTAATTAATGCAAAGTCAGTAATGAATTGGACTGCTGAAACTTTACAAGAAATTATGCCTTTGCAGAGGATGCATTAATTTCAGTGTAGATTAGACACTTTAGCAGGTGAGCATTTCATTGTTATTATTAAGAACATACTGTACTGTAGATTTGATTGGAAGAGTATATTTGGCTCCTAATTTGCTAATCTTACTAAAGGTAAATTTATAACCCATAAAATGGTACAGTCCTTTTATTGGAATTCTAATTGTAACCTGCTTTACAATCAAACTGATTAACACAATACTTTATTAATGAAAACCCAAACTTATTATTGCTATTTTTAATCAAGTATTACATTAATTTCTAAGTTAAATGAAGTAGTTAATGTTTCAGCACTTTTAAATTAGCCTTCATTCAGGTGTTTTTCATACATTTGCATTGGGTGCAGGTTACAATTTTGAAGCCATAAAGTTTATATAGACATTTTGTAAAGAAACTCAAAAACAATGTAAAAAGTACATGTAGCTATCTGATATGAAAGAAAAGTATGTAGCAAGCTGGTTCTTGCTTGTGTATACAGCAATATCCTTTGTAGCTGCCTCCTAAGAAAATTAATTTGTAAACACAACTCTAAAGGATCTGAATTTTTATGAATTGTTACTACGTCAGACTGTAAATTAGAGCATACAAGTTTATCTTACAAAAATTGTAAATACTTCTGAATTTTCATTAAATGTAAATTTTTAAAATTTGCACCCATAATAAACATGTAATATATAATTTAAATACTGATTTATATCGCCTGTACTTCTGCAGTTAATTCCACAGATCTTCTGAGCAATAAGGTAACAGAGCAAAACCATGCCTGTATTATACATTTTCAAAATGTTGATTGATTTTTTGAGTGACAGAGGGTAGAGATTATGAACTCTTGTATATTTGAAAACATCACAGAGAAGGTGGATGGAAAGATGACTTTTCCAAGATGTTTCATCTTTACTAAAATGGAATGCCTGAGATGTGTATAGTGGCCTATGCCTTTACTGAACTGCTATGCTTCACTAATAGATTAGGCTAAACTGTGGATATGTGTATGAGAAAAATCTTGACTTGTGGACATGAGCTGCTCTCTGTAAAAGTGCTATCAAATGCTGTACATTTCCCCTCTGCCTTAACAAGCCTGTATCTGTTGTGTGTGCAGGAGAAGAATTAATGACAAGATTAAAGTAATTCTTTCTGATTTTTAATGTTCCACCAGTCAAAAAGAGTAGACTATTTAGTACTACTTCAGCAGTCTGTACGGTATAGTCCTTCTAAGCTTTGAGCATAGAACAATAGAAACGGAACCAATGTTTTTGAATGTTTGTTTCCTACTAATCCCAAGGCCTGTAGAAGTTTAGTTAGTAATGACTTACTAAATTCACTTTTCAGCCGGTTGGATATCACTGCAATAGAGGTACCATTCTTGTCATGCAGGAAAGCAATAGTCCAAGGGCATGATTCTTATCTTCTTCTGGCAGGCAGGAATGAAGAACGCAAGTGCTCAGTGGTCAGATTGAATGGTCCATCTAATGCAGTATTCTGTCTTCAACACTGGCCAAATAATAGGCTTGAGCCTTGGAGAGCTCGTGTCATTTGCTTTCTGCTCCCCCAGCACCTCAGTTATTGGTTACGGATGTAAAAAGGTGCTGCCCAGTTCTTCCAGTATTCATTGAACTTAAAGTGTAACAGATCTGACAGAGGCTGCTCCGGCACTTCTGTTAACACTTGACTTGTACCCACATACTGCTCACAACTGCTGCAAACTGGATCACTACTGTCAAAGCAGATTTTGTGATTATGTAAGTACACAATCAGGTAGTTTTTCAGGGAAACCTATCTCTACCAGTGCCAAATAACATTTACGTTATTTGAAGGAGCTAAGGTATTTGATTATGAGCTGGAACAAACAGCATGCAAGTTACAACTGTGGTGAGTTTTGCTATCTAACTAAAAAGAAAAATCTTGTATCGTGCCAAAATGGATTAAATTTCAAGTCTTACATGTTTGCAAAGCTTAAGATACACAGATGTTAAGATAGCTATCTTTTGTTTTGCAATTGCTCGATAATAGGTTTCCATTTCAGTTGCTGTGAAAGGGAAATTATAATAAGAGCATGCAAGGAAAAAAGTCAGGAATTCCTCCAAGCATAGCATAAGCTAAAAACAGTTCAAGGTACTAAAGCAGCAGATAACAGATCTGCTGTTGAGGTACCCTTGATTGGACTGATTACCAAGTCTCTCAAGTGAAAATTTAATGTTTGTCTTTAACTCTGCATGTTATTACACCACTAAATATTCCTCCTCAGCTCACTTTGACCTCCACATTTACTGACTTGTTGATTTTTTGAGTTCTTCCTTAGTTCATTCAATAATCAATATAAGGTATACAGTCTTAAAAGAATAAAATAATCTCAAAACACAAGAGGCTTCTTCTGGATTACTTACTGAATATTTAATACTCTAACTCTGCATTTTCTGTACCTGCTTTTTTTTACTTCCTTTGGAATCTATTCTTTTAGCCATAGGGATGGCTATTTTAATTATTGTGACCTAAAATACTATTTTTGTTTGCCATTGTCCCAGCTGAATTTATTTTAAAAAATCAAGTTCTGTAACTTAGGTGTTGTTGTTAATATTATTTATTATTGCTTGTCAGCAGTTTCTTTTAAAAAATTAATAACCATAAGCCATAAATTATGCCAATTTCACTACTCTGATTGTTCAACTTTTCCTCTTACCATGTTCTAATCTGTCTTCTTGAAGTTCCCATTTCTTAAGTCATATCTTCTGCTCCAGAAAGTTAGCAATAGTAATGTGTTCAGCAATGACTCAAATCTTTCTCCATCCTGGTTAAGGAAGCAGCCCATTTTTACAATTGCTGGTTCTCCCCTCCAGATGTCCCCTCCTGCTTTGCTGTTTGATAAGCTCCTGTAATATCCACAGCCTTCCCTTCTGCTTCTGACTCTTGTCATTGGTAGGTTATATGAATACTCATCACTAATACAGAAATGTTAAGGCTTCCCCAGTGTTAGTACTGATGACATTGCGTCCAGGTAAGATGCACCAAAGCAACTTGGGAAAGAACCAAAGCCCAACAGCTTAAGCTCAAAAACTGTTGTTTACATTCCACGTGCGTCGAACTCCCTTTCTCTGGCACCTTACAGGACCATAGATTTAGACAGAGAACCAAAGACAGAACAGAAAACTTTCAGCCCCTGAGCACCTGACCTCCTTCAATGCAAGTTTCTCATTCACAGGTTAGAATCCCTTGGCCTATGTGCATGAGTACCTGGGCACAGGAGGAGTGTTGTAGTCTGTGATCTGCCATCTCTGCAGCTGACATCCCTCTGAAGCCTCTGAAACCAGTCTATTCCCATGGTGGGCCAAGTGCTGCCACACATTTTCACCTGCTGAAATCACAGCTCCATGCTCTGAGTTACTTGACTGCAAACTTTAGACTGGATATCCACTTCTAGTGAGACTACAGAATAAATTTAGGTTTTTTGCAGGACTAAAATGTAGAAGATTTCTCAATTTAAAAGTTGCATCTTGTACATCTAGGACAAGAAACTCAGCCCTCAGACAAATACTGTTACTCTAGTATAATTTCTCTAGATAGTATAGAAGTCATATAGAGCAAACATTACACTCATTGGAAAGAAAATAGGGAAATTACAGAGAAAAATTATTGTGGGTATCACTGCTCCCTTTTGATTAAGGAGGAGAATACATATTTGCCACAATTTTCTCATAGAGGAGTTGAAAATTAAAAAAAATATTCAGGCTGATGGGCCATTAGCGCTATTTTCTTGACATTTTGCAAGATGCTTGAGAAGACCATGAAGCTTCCCAAAACAGACATTGTCTCTTTAATACGGTGGGAGACCATGGAGGATGTCTTCTCTGTCCACCTAGCTATGAGCTAGAACGTGTCACTACTGCACTCACCTAACTACCAGCTTTTGCTTACAGGAAACATTGTTTCCCAGAGGGAGAAATATGGAACCTGTACTCACATTTTCCTTATCTATAACCTTTAGAGATCCCTCAAGGTGGCAGTGCTGGTGCCAGCTGCTCCCCAAGAGAAGCCACAAAAGCACACATTAGAATTCAGAGGGTTTTGGCAAATAGTGTCTTCTGGTCATTCCTCCAAGTGATGGTCCAATTCAAAACAGTCCTACAGTAACCTGGTTTTGGTAAAAAAGATTGAAAACGTAACTTGTGTTTCAGGAAGCAGTACATCCCCTGTGTAGGCAGCAACAGTGCAGTCTCCTGCTTTTCATGCTACCGATGGTTAGGAAAAACCTGGCAATGTCACAAGTTGTGTAAGAAGCTTTCAAAAAAATGTTAACACTGTTCTTAAAAGTGGCAACTGTTACCTCACCATCAGTTCATAAGCAAAGAATGTGCTGAGTTTTACTCATTAAGAGTCCTTCTGGCCCCAGGAACATAGACTAAGCTATACCTTCTATCTAGGTCCTCAGTAAAAGTGTTTGTACCAACACACAGCAGGAGCAGTAGTATCCAGAAGACATGTTCACTACTTCAACTACTGACAACAGTCTACAAGCTGTTATTTTAGTGTGTGGAGCAAATCTTAAGACCTTGCTTGTATGCCTGGCAGCACCAGTGGTCTGCTCTGTCTTCTTCAAAGCTGTAAATTGTTCACACCATACGGTGCCATACACGACAGAGTCTGAACAGAAAACAGATTTCTGCATCAACCCTGTGAAAGCTAAGTGTTAATTTGCGATCTCCTGTTACTCCATTCAGTGATCTTTTCAGTTGTTTCTTTTTCTGGAATTAGAAAACCAGTAGAATACTGTTAAGACCTTGGTTAGCATTCATAGGGAACAATATCTTACTCATCTGTTCAAATATTGGTTATACACTTGTTTTAAAATTCTTGTTAAGTCTCTTTTGGACACTTGCCTTTAGTTAAAGGACCTTCTATTGTCTTCGACATTTAAGTGTTCCATACTTGCTCTGTATCTCCATTAAAGTTTCAGACACCCTTCTTTGCCTCTCCCTCAACAAGTTAGGTATTTTAATGGTTATTGCTGCCACTATCTATATTTAAAGACACATGAATTGTATGTTTACAACAGATACACAGATCTAACCAGATGTTTGCAAATAATGATTCAAATGAATATGAGATCACATCAGGTATGTCTTTCATTGTTCTCCATGGATGTTCCTGGCTCTACAGAGAATACTGTTAGCATATACTCCACTGTCATCTCTACAACCCCAACAATGGTAGTAGTAGCAGTCGAGTCAAGGTGAGCAACAGGTTTTGGGATTATTTCTATGGGGAAGAAACTGAAATAAAATAATGCACACTGCATGAAATCTCCTTGCTGTAGTCAACATTTACTTTTAAATCATAAAAACACGGGGCTGCTGTCAAGTCTGCTTACCCCTTGACTTAACAGAGATCCTGTTAGCTTTCAAGTGGTCTTCTGTCAGCCATGTCTAATCTTGGAGACCCCGTATGGAACACTTGCCTGAGTTAAGAAGTTCAGTGCTTTTGTACAGCAACTGTTTTCTTCTAGGAAGGTCCTAGACTTTGCAGAAGCTGCCACACGTGCTGGCTGTGAGCAGATTATGGGCAATTTGTTTGTACTGCAAAAATGAGCTCAAAAGTGGGGGTGGGAGCACAGCAGTTGTGGAAAGAAATAAACATAAATAAAAGACTCTCTGATGCAGTGGACAAGCAAAGAATCGTAAATAACACCTCATCTTAAGCTGCCTACATGGACTGCTTAACCAAACATCAGTGGCATCCAACTCACCGTTACTTCATTGCATTTGTTGTTAATAATCAGGTTCAAATAGTATAGCCAGGTGCTACAACAAAAGGTCAACTTTTAGATTTATGGAGATGCTCATAAAGCAATAATCCCTTGATTGAGATGCCTACAGTAATTAAACACAAACCAACTGGCTTCAGCTACAGCTTCGTGAGCAGCTAGTTTGCTCAATAGTACTAAGAGGCATGGGCCAAGCTGCCCATCTTCACTCAACATTCCTTGTACCAGCTCTGGCATGCATCATATCTGCTTGTGATGCAACTCACCAGCCAGACATAAGTCAAACCCAGGAAACAAAAAAAGAAGGAAATTCTGTTCTAAGTTAAGCCAACTGAACCACCGTGCAGCAGGATCTGGCAAACATTTGGCACAGGGATTCCCAACCTAGGGGTGGAGATGGGATAGGGAATGAGATCTGCCTCTTTAGACAACAGCATATCACCAGCCCAGGCCACCTGTTCCCCAAATCACAGTCAGAGAGGGGAGCTAAAAACAGCTGGCTCTGATGACATAATGGAAGACTTGTCTTCACAGTGGCTTTAAATCCTGAAGTTATAAACTATGGATAAGAATAGCAAATTTTACGCAGGGGGTAGGAAAGTCCATGGTGATAGTTCGACTGAGAGTGATAAATAGGTGTTCACTCCAAAAACTAACAAAAATGTTTATCTTCTGCTGTGTTATGGGATCCATACTAGCTGGAAATGCCAGAATCAGTAGAAACAAAAAGAATGAGAGAGAAAAATATTCAGTAAATACTTTGCCACATTTCTTAAAGGCTATCTAGATCATGTAGTCACAGGGCGAAAATACTTTGCAATCCAAGAATATCTAAAGACAGATATTAATACGTCATCTACTAAAGCTAAATAGTCCTAAACCAGCATATTGAATAAACAACATCCAAGAATTTAGGAAGTTGAATAAGACCCACTATGGATCATTAATTTTTATTTCAGTGATTCTCAAATACTGGAAAGAACTAGAAGAATTAAAGGAAGATAACATCATTACAGGAAAAAAAAGGGAAAAAAAGAAAAGGAAAAAATTTAAAATTAAAAAAATAAAGCATATCAATCCAAGTAACTGTAATACAGAACTTGGTCAGAAAATTAAAAAAAAACATTTAAGATAATTAGTGTCAATCATGGATGTACCAAATAGAGGTCTTCAACTAATTTAGGATTAGGTTGAAAATCTGGATCATAAGAATAATAGGGTCAAAGGAAAAAAAGATTTATGTAAGATGCCTGATTTAGAAGTACACAGCATTTGGTTTATAACTAGAGCAATACAAGAATGTAATAGATTAAAAAATTAGTCGTAAGATGTAACTGAAGAGGGAATCAACTTTAAACACCATTCCGGTGGACTCCTGCAGATTCCATAATAGCTAATATTTTTCCAGTTACTGATGTTAAAAAACCTGAAGCTTTGCAGATGACAAAAGGCTGGAGGAGAAAAAAAACAACTAGATCTCAAGTGCAGTTTTTAACCACTTAACCATCATTCAAAATAGCAGGAAGATGCTACAGGATCAAATAAATAAGGACAAAATAACATCACTTTGGGATAACTAAGGGCTTTCCTGAACTATTCTCAAAAAGTCATCCAGGGCTAGATTTTGTGACAAGTCTGCAGATCTTCATGGGATCACAGAAGATATGAGGCTAGAGGGAACTCTGAACATCATCAAGCCTGTTCCCCTGCTCAAAGCAGGGACAAAGACCTGAAGTTTTACCAAACTTCCTGCAATCTCCACCCATGTTTTCCTACATCCATGTCAGATCATATGAGACCCTTAAAAACAGTTAAGATGTCTGACACAATTCAGACATATATTATGGACAAAGTCAAATGTTCTTATCCCTTAAATAAGAGCTCTACCACAAAACTCAATTCTACACACTATAATTTAGTCAGGTACTGTGCAGAGAAGACAAAAACCTTGGTGGAGCAGTCTCCTAGGCACCTTCTTATGTTTCTGAAATCTTTCCTCAGATAATCCAAGATGTATCAGTGATTCCCTGTTTGGAGTATGGTATAAAAAGGGAAATGGGCCATTTGTCAGAAAAAAAGATATCAATATTCAGAAATTCTTCATAGCACATACACCAATCTTCTCCCTTTGTCTCAAGGCTTTCAGAAATTACTTCTGGCTAAAAGTTTCCTGCCTAAGTAAGAGAAACTTCAGTTTGAGAGAATTCAACATCCTACAGCGCCACACACACATTTAATATCTTTTAACAGGGGGAAGAAAGTAACTTAGGTGTGTGGCAGTAGTATCCCATAGAATCTGTTAGCTAAAGAAAGGCTTTCAGCTCAAGTGCCTGGATGCATCCATGCAGAGACATGCACCTGCAACACTCAGAAGAAACAATAACCTGGCTTGCTTCTGTGATGATGAATTCCTCAATATGGGAGAAAAAACTTTGAGATTGCATGGGAATTAATTATTATCATCTGTAACAGCAAAATAAATAGATAAAGGAAGCAAAACATCACAAAAAAATCAGTTTAGATAAGGCACCCCTACAAAAAACAAACAAACAAAAAAAACCCCACCCAAAACCAACCCAACAAAAGAAACCCTTATACTGCATTTATAATCATATGTGCAAGTACTGGTCATGAGTAAAATAACAACACTTGTTTCCATTTTTTTCAAATTTTAAACAAGATGCACTAACATGTAAAATGCAGAGGTAGAGACATTAATATTAGTGTTACTCCATTTACCCTCCTTTAAAATCAATACAGAGGGTATTGAAAAAAAGCCATGCGATTTGCAAAACAAGTGGAATAGAACACCAATTATTTGAGTCTATTTTATACTATCAAAGCTTAAGGAGTGACTTCATCTCAACTGATATGAGCCCAGGTAGAAAAATAGTATTCCATGTGTAGCAACAGCACTGTACAGGAAAAGTTGTCAGAAGCTTTCCCCACGTCCAACAGAGCCAATGCCAGCCAGCTCCAAGAGGGACTTGCTGCTGGACAAGGACAAGGCCATCAGCACCTATAGCAGAAGCTCTAGGGCAACATACTGAAGAAGAAAAGAAAAAGTTATTGCACAGATATAATTGCGCCCAGGGAAGAGAGGAGGATCTCCAGATTCATAGTCCTGGTAGGACTTGTGACCCTGGGGGGACTCACACTGGAGCAGCCTGTCCTTGAAGGACTGCACCCCGTGAAAAGAGTGACCCACACTGCAGCAGTTCACAGAGAACTGTTGCCCATGGGATGGACTTATGATGGAGAAGTTCATGGAGAACTGTCTCCCATGGGAGGGACCCATGTTGGAGCAGTGGAGGGACTCCTCTGCCTGAGTGGCAGCAACAAAGTGTGATTGTAACCCTCATCCCTCATCTCTCTGCACTGCTGTGAGGCAGAAGTAGAGCTGAAGAGGAAAGTGGTTTTAAGATTTGTTTTACTTTTCATTACCCTGCTCTGATTTTGAGTGGTGATAAATTGAGTTAATTTCCATATGTCAAGTCTGTTTTGGCCATGACAGTAATAAATGAATGATCTCTTCCAGTCCTTATCTCAACCCATGAGACTTTTGTTATATTCTCTTTTCCCTGTCCAGCTGAGGAGGGGAATTACAGAGCAGCTTTGGTGGGTGCATGGTTTCCGGCCAAGGTCAACAATCATAGGAATGTGTGGCTAGCACAGGTCTTTCCCATGAGAATTTTCTCCTGTGTTTTATAAACAAAGATAAAGTTTGGATGTTATTGAAACGGTGTCTTGAGATTTGGACAGTTCAGGCCTGGCCAATCAGGCCTGGGGGAAGGTTTCTGACTGACGAATCTGGGTGACCTCTGAAAAGTCTATATAAGTTGGAATCAAAATAACAAAGCTCTCTTTTCTATGCCATGCTGAGAATCTGGGTCTTTTTCTCTGCTAGCGGCTCAACAGCGACAGGAATGAACAAAATATTTATCAGGCCAATAATGTTTGGCACACAAACTCATAAAGTTTTGCTCTATGACTTTCATAGAGATATTATTTTCCATTCAGCATGTGTCAATCCAAGAGGGCCAAGTACAGCATGCTTAGCTCAGATAAAGCACACTGATGGTAGTTGGTGACCATGTCTCTTGTATAACTGTTGATACTTTCACTAAGATAGATGTAAACCAGCACATTTTGACCACTCAAATCAATCATTTTTGATAGTGCAGAAATCCAAATGGTAGATCTCATTGTGTAATTCCAAACAAATCTTCACCTGCCAGATGGAACCTGCCCTTAGTCTGAGAATTCAAGGTCTTGTTTTGATATAAACACTGTTGTAATTTGAGCAAGCACAAACTAGCATCTACAGCTCTGCAAAATATATTTGGGTGGGAGCATATAAACTTCCAGATGCTGGTCTCTAGCAAACCAAAATACAAATTTCCCAGGTCACAGTAAGTAAGCAGTCTGACCTTGTAGCCTAGAAATGAACACTCAGTCCCTGGAGTCACAGAATCACAGAATTGTTTAGGTTGAAAAAGACTTAAGATCATGGAGCCCAACCACTAACCCAGCACTCCATGGCAAGTCGATCATTAAACCATGTTACAAGTGCCATGTCTGCAAATCTTTACATTTTTTGCAGGGACAGTTTCTCAACCATTTTCCTGAGCAGACTGGTCCAATGCTTGGCAGCCCCTTTGGTGAAGAAATATTTCTTGATATCTAATCTAAATTTCCCATTGCAACTCAGGGCTTTTTCCTATTATCCTATTGCTTGCCACTTGGGAGAAGAGACCAATCTCCACCTGGCCACACCCTCCTTTCAGGCAGTTGTAGAGAGTCACAAGGTCTCCTCTGAGCCTCCTTCTCTCCAAGCTAAACAACCTCAGCTCCTCCTAAGAGTTGTGCACCACACCCTGTATCAGCTTTGTTGTCCTTCTTTGGACATTCTACAGCATCTCAATGTCTCTCTTGTCCTTTCTCCTGAACTGGTGCCATTTACTTGTTTACATTTAAAAGCTAAATGAACTCAGTCAATGTCACACCATCAATGTGCATTTTTTTCCTGGTATATCCAACCTACCAGTCTTGTATTCCTTTAAAATAAGGGCACCAATGATAAAATACTGAACAGAAAATTACATGTGCTTTAGGATTTAAAAAAATGCCCTTCTAACTTGTGGAAAGATTTCCTCAAATCCATACTGGGTCTCTACATGCACTGGATGAGAAGTAATAGAAGAGTTTTGCATTCCTCTTTCCTTCCTTCCTCAGCATGACCAAGCTGCCCTTCCGCAGGATTCAGTTCCTGACTGTAAGAAGCAGCACAGCCTTCAGCCAGGGATGGGTTGTCTACCCAGACCCCTGTTCTGATGGGGAGAGCACCTAGGCTTGGGCTCACTTCCTCATCCCAGTGCCATCCCAGCGCCACGCAAGAGGTTAGCTGTTTCCAGTGCCACCAGGTGAAATAGCTGTCATGCCTTTCTCTTAAAAATCAAATGCAAGAAGAATAAGCAAACCAAACAAATTAAGATACAGATTTGAGATACGGATCTACCTCTCCTGGCCAAAACAAAGCTATTTGATTTTTATGAGGGTTAATGCATAACCTCTGAATTTCATTAATTCTTAATCACTTCTCTCTCACTTCCTTTCAATACTTAGAGAGGGCTCATAAGAAAACTGAGTATAGACCTCTCAGCAGAGCCAGTTGCAATAGGCCAAAGGGTAACGGTTTTAAACTGAATTAAGGGTAGATGAAGAGTAGATATAAGGAAGAGGTATTTTACAATGATGGTGATGCAGCACTGGAAAAGGTTGCCCAGAGTGGTGGTAGCTGCCCCATCCATAGAACCATTCACAGTCAGATGTGACAGGGCTCTGCGCAACCTGATCTAGTTGGCAATGTCCCTGTCCACTGCAAGAAGGTTGGGATAGATGACCTTTAAAGGTCTCTTCCAACCCAAACCATTCTGATTCTGATTTTATGATTTACTAACAGAAATACTGAAGGAGTCTGTTACATTCACACACCTTTCAGATGGGTGGAGCAGAGAGGTCGGGCAAACAGATTTCTTAAGAGGAGGCAATGACCATCAGCCTCCCCAGGCTCTGAAGAGAGCGATCAACTTGGTCTTCTTATTGGATCTTTCCTTGTTGCTCCTAGAGTAGAGATTATCTCAGGTCACTAGGGTACACTGCATGAGTGTACAAATGCCACAGACCCAGCTGGCTGCTGTTTTGTGGGGAGGGTGTCAGTCTGCCATTTATGCTCCCTTCTAGTAGTGCAGCAACATACTTTTTTCTGTGGTTCTTTTCTAGCTATCTGCTGAACTACAAAGAACTATTTCAGGATTAATTAAGTTTGGTTCTAAAGCTTACTGAATACTAGTAGCAATGCTTTTTTCCTTTCTATGCCTATGAATTGACAGTTTTAATAAAAGAAGTATTTTACAGACTTGCATTTCTAGGTATAGATCTTTTGAGTCTACCAGAACATAAATAAACCAAAACACACAGTTCTTAAACATAGAGCCAAGCTTTGCACATTCTGTGCACACCAACGTCTTGATGTGGACTGGTTGTACAGAACTTAGTGGGAGCTGGAGAACTGGGTGACTCTTCTGTATCATCATCTCATTTGGTCCATACCATCATAGCAAGCAAGTAGCAATTATAAAGTGAAATTTACTACATGTTTCCTCAATGCACTCTTCAGCAGCTCTTGCTTCAAAGTATATCAACAAAAAGTCCACTGTCACCAACACAAAACAAGTAGCATCAGCCTTGATTTATGCATCTTCTACAAAGCTTCAAAGTGGGCTGTGAATTACAAACACTAGGTATGTCTATGATGGGTGTATTTTCACCAGGACAGTTTAGGACAGTCTAGATTCTCTCACTGGGTTTTCAAACATCTGAAAACAGTCTGCAGATCATGTAATGCTTAATGTTTCAAGCTGAAGCATAATCTCAGTACATGCAGTATTTCAGATAACTGCAACAGCTGTGGTTTTATTGACCCATCCCATATTGCATGCAACATATTAACATCTCTTCTGCACAGTGGAATTTTAATCTAGAGGTGATCAGCATTTATTCTTACTTGCTGCATTTGTGCCCTTGTTTCTAGAGACCATCATCTTTAGGCAAACAATTCAAACCAACTGTCGTTGACATTTTTAAGCATGATCACTAAATAAAATAAAATAAAAAGAGGAATGCAAAGTTATTAGTTTTCATTTACATTTCATCAGATTATTGCTAAAAGTAGTGGCTTCCATCAAAATAGCCTCAACTAATTCCCAATCATTAAATCATAAGTAACTATCTTTCTCTGCTCATCATCCCAAATGGTAATCTTCTTGTCTGTGTCTTCATGAGTGTTACTGACTGTAACCCCAGAAATCATTTCAAAAGCAGTGAAGTGACTTGCTGGTAGGTCTGGGTTCCCTGTCATACTCCAGCTGTGAATGCACTGCTTTTTTTCATAGCTGTAGGACTGCTTTCCACACCAGTTGAGAATACTTTATTTTATCTACTGGCCCTAACATCCAAAAACTACTGTCATACAACTATGTCTAGCCTTAGTACAAACAACTCTCTCAGTACTTTCCCGCATGGTAAAAACCAACATGGTTCTTTTTTGCCAAATAAACCCACTTATAGTGTGGACTTAAAAGATGCATTACTTGTGGTTCAACAGTTTCTATTTTAAAACTTAAAAAATACATAATTGAAAAAATAATTCTTATCTTTAATCACAGTATATGGCTCAAGATTACAGCTTTATGACTGCAGTTCCACTGCAGTAATCAACAGCCTCTTAATGCAGTAAAAATTCATACCAGGCTGAGTCAGAATCTCAAGAACTGAAGTTCAAATCGCTTCTTTCATCATGGGGGTCAAGTCTTTAAACCCAACACCACAAGAAGCCCAAGTGGTGGATGGAGGGGAAAAACTGATGACAGGCTTTGTAGACAGAAATAATTTTCAGGTAGATGCTAGCCAACAAGCTTGTTAAATGGTGTTATGACTGACTTCTTTTTTTTTTAAAGTGAAATTCCTGACATGTTAAGTTTGGTACAAGAAGTATTCATATAAAATAAAAAACTATTTATGTAACAGGAAAAGACGCAACATATATCACAGCACTGGTCCAGCAACTTAACTGTATCAGAGAACTGAAGAAAGCTTAGACTGATGAAACACTTCATACAGAAATGTGCACCAGTGAAGTGTTTTTCTTAATTATTTAAGCTCTGTGTTGAAAAAAACACAGAATCAGGTATTAGAATACTGACATATAATTAAATCTCCTTGTTTCACTGTTGTCAGATGTCATAAAATAGTCTGATTCTACATTTTAGTGCTCTCTCACTCTTCTCAAGAACTAATCTTCAGCTTGTGCTAGTCACAAGCAGAGCTCATTTTCTTTTGTTCTCTTCAGACTCCTTAAAAAATTCTTCACCGAAACATTTCCATCATCACAGAGCACAGGAATTTTTACTTTCCAGTCTTTCCTTACCATGAGACCCTTCACAGTAGTATCACGAGTGTTGCACAGCTGAAGCCTTTCAGTCAATAGTAGCTGAGTTGGGACATGGTCAAGACAGCAAAGGACACTCAGGGATGTACAGCTCTGGAAAGCTTGAAGCCTTCTACCCTGTGACAAGCTCCTTCCTACACCCAACATGTATTTTCATACACTCTTTGGTTATCAGTTGAATTCCAATTTTCCCTCGTTCTCTACGCAAATGCAGGTTACCTACAAAACTCTACAATACATACAATTTTCACCCAATTTTATAATCTAATCCAACTATGTCCCTGTCAAACAAGATTTTAATCACTCTCTTTCCCTCCTGCCATCTATTTTCCAGGCATCACTCCATCTCTGTTCTGGCTCATCTTGTTTTGACTCACATAAACCCAAGCTGGTTCTCTCACACCTCACTGGCTACCAGGCTGCTGCCAACCAGCTGGGCAAACTTTCATCACGTTGTCATTCAGGTCCTACCACTGCTACAGCACTTACAAATGGTCCAACTTGATCTTCCTTCCCTGGCTCCTTGTCCACTCACACAGCCGCTTCTTGCCCCTCACAGTTCTCTCGTCTCAGCCACCAAAGCCAGCTTCTTCCTCCACACTGCCTGTACCTGGCAAGACAGGATCTTCTCCCATTTCCAGCAGCTAAAGCGGCTCACTGCGGAAGGAAATCCGTCGCTTTTGGGCTCAGCCTGTCTTTAAGCTGCCTAACAAGTTGCCAAGCGTGTGGGGAAAGGCAAGCGTTGTTAAGGCTAAAGCGACCACAGCACAAAGGGCTCCTGAAACAGAGCCTGGATCGAGTAATGCCAAGGGTGTGGGTGCAATCCCCGTATGGCCCATTCACTAAAGAGCTACACGCGATGATCCACGCGGGTCCCTTTCATCTCAGAATGCTCTGTGAAATGGGAGACGTGGCATCGGCACCCTAACAGCTCGGCTGCCTCACCTCGAAGCCACAGGTATTTCAGGGGCACATTAGCCCTTGGCCACGCACACAGGACTCCAGAGCTGCGTGCCACAGCCGCGACCTGCGAGCTGCACCTCGGGCCACCGGCGGGACGCCTCCTTGCCGGGCAGCACCGCGCCGGGGCCGCTCGGAGCCGCGGGCAGGCCCGGCCGGGGCCTCCGCCGGGCGGGGCGCTGGGCACCGGGGGCGGTGCCGCCGCGCCCGCTCTCCCCCGGGGCGGCTCAGCCCGGCTGGGCCCGGCCCTGCCCTGCCCCGCGCCGCCGGCCGCAGGTGCTTAAATAGCGGAGCCTGCCGTGCTGCCCGTGCTGCGCGCCGCCGCCAGGTACGGAGCTGCTGCTCGGAGCCCTTCGCCGGCCCCTTTCTCGCCCGGGGCGGCTGCCGGGCCCTGCGGCTGTGCCGCCATGGCGGGGCGGTGGCAGACGGCGCCCGGGCGGGGGTCGGGGGCGGCCCGGGACTGCGGCGGGAGGGGTGCGGCCAGGGCGGGCGCGCTGCTCGTCCTCCGGCCGCCCCGGGCCAGAAAGGGCCTCCGCGGGCGGGCGGGTCGCGCCGCGTCTCCCTGCAGCCGCCGCCATTCCCGTGTTCTCCCTCTTCTCCAGGGTGTGTGGTGATTTTCCGGGGAGTAAGTGTCCTGTCTGCTCCCTGGAGAGTCCGCCGCTCCCCACACCGCTTCCCCGCCGTGACCTCTGCGCTGTCCCTGAGGGAGGATGAGATATCTTTGAAGTGGCTTCCGCAGTTATCGTGGCATGCAGCGCTCTCGTGGCTGATGGTGGCTTACGGCTGGTGAAAGGCGCAGGTGAGGAGGCTCAGGTGGTGCTCCCTCGCGGAAGGGTGGTGGAGAGGTTGCCCTGCATCGCTCCGTGTTCTGGCGTGATGCATGGCAGCTTCTGGGTCCATCCTGAAGACCTTGTTGTAACTTAGGAGACTAACTGACTTAGAATAGAGCGTGCCTGATGGGCTGCTGCGTGAGGAGAGGGGTACCATGGAATGCTTCTTTTCCTAGATTGACTAGAGCTTAATTGCTTGTCCATTAATTTTTCTGGCTAAATGCCTCAATCTAGCCTCAGGAAACTGAGACAGGATTGTTTTAGGTCGCTTTCGGAGCCCTTCATCTCCCCAGTTGTCACCACGGTCTGTGCTGTGGTCAAAGATCTGTAAGTCTTTTTGTCTTATGCTATTTGCTGCTTTGAGGTACATCAGCCCCCTGGCGCAGACCTTCCTGTGAGTTACCAGAAATTGATCTGTCATGTGTTACCTGTTTGAAAAAAATTAGCTCTGGCATTAGCTGTATCTGTCTGCTTTCACCCAGGTCTCCTTGCAAGTACTCCAGAAGATAGGAGCAGCTTTGCCACAGCTCTTGTGTGCCACTAGTGTGTCATGTAAAAAGCATCCCACCAACAAGCATGGGACCCTTCTGAGCTCAGATTTGAATCTAGGTGCTGTCCTAGTTGCCTGCGTGGCATCCAGTCAATGGGTTACCAAGCTTTCCTTTGCAAGTTCCTGGCTGTTCAAACTTTTGGGGCCCCCCTGTCCAACTGTGGTGTCAGTATTCTTCCTGGTGAAGTGAGTGAGGAACATTTGTGGACCATGTCTTACTGTAGCTTCTTTTCTCTTGTAGCCCACAGGGACGTGAATTGGCAGCTTTGCAGAATGTGGTTCTGTCTGGCACAGTGAGAATCCCTGACAGTGCTGATTTGTGGTGAGGAAGATCCCTGGTGCACATGTGTCTGGAGACTGGCGGGATTCACCCCACTTCTGGAATTTCCTACTGCAGTTGCTTCCCAGCACTTCTCCAGGTGGCTCTTTCCCTGTGTGCAATGATCATAAACAACACCACAGCATTACCCTGCCTATACTGTGAGCTGAAACAGTAATTTTGTCAGCCCATATGGGCAGAGTTCCTCTGGCATCCACTCCCAGCTTAGGAGTCTTCACGAATGCTGTCTTAATCTTGACATCTTTTAGGATATCAGAGTCTTACGTTCTGTGAGATAAGAGCACTGTCAATCACTAATTAGTGACTGCATACATAAGAGATCACATAAGAGATCAAATTGCATGTATATGGCATCTCAGAACTTGTTACTGCTTGTGGTCTTGTTTCTTAAAAGTAGGAAATGGAAAGAACATACTCTTGGGCATTTCCCCCTAGCTCTTCAAATATGTGGTTAAAAACACTATGGGGAGGGAAGTGTTTGGGGGTGAAGGTTGTACATTACAATTTAGCTTAACCAGCAGTACTCACGGATGTGTTAAGTTAAGAGTCCAGTCCAGCAGGAAACTGGGATTTAATGAAGATCAGAAAATGGTGTGGGTATGGAGGCAGATATGAACAAAGAAGGAAATTAGACAATAGGGAGTCATTCATGTTTTGGTATGGAGGTTAAACTGAATGAAGTTGAGAGGATTTTTCCTTACAGGTAGCTTGACCTGTAAGGAGTTGTGGTTTAATTTGAAAAAATAATCGCACAATGGCATTGGCAACCTCCCAGTAGCAGTTCAAAATCTGGAAACATAGGTGAAAAAATGGAAAAATTGAAGTCCTTAAAAAGGATGGCTTATAAATTCTAACGGGATTTCCATTGTGGACTACAACTGACAGAGTATGATAGTTTTTGAAATAACACAGACTAGACTTGAAACTTCTGCATGAAATTATTTGTGTGCTTTTGCAAGTGAAAAGAGGGGAATGGTACCTACTCTGGGAAGGATAAAACAGGAGGATAGCAGTGTTTTAATTCTTCCAATGCTCTTCTTTTCTTTTAATTCTGTTTCTGAATTTGTAATGTCTGCATGAAGATATCAAATTTCATATGAGTGAGGGGGAATAAATTTATAGCCCTGCTGTTTGCAGTGGAAATCTTGGAAAATATGAATTCTGAAAGCTCAAGAAGAATTGTAGTAGAAGTATTCTAAATTGTTTGAGTTGTTCATAATAGGAAAGTTGTAATACAAGTGTTACACAGAAAAATTACAAGAAATTGTGAAGTTGTTTCCTTTTCCATATACCTGGCAGGAGCCTGATTTATAAAAAGGTAAAGCACTATATCATTTAGGTTAAGCTTATAACCAGACTTCCTTTACAAGCTATGTTTCCAATTCCCTCTTCCCCTCATACTTAATGGCCTCTGCACTACTGGATTATGTTCTAGTGGTTTCTGACCTGTTATTTCCATGTCTGCTTTCAGACATGAGTTTCATATGAAGGGAAAATTCCTTTACATCAATATGCTGTGGAGATACCAAATCTAGTGGAAATATTTCAAGCACATAGACAATATAAAGCTTGCTTCTTTGTTAAAATACTTATTCTTGAAACACAGGAAATAAATTTCATCTTTCATTGGTTTTTCTATTAAAATTTCGTGGTAGTGTAAATGGAAGTTACTCCTCCCTTGGATTTTGCATCATAAAATCTATGGCTTTCATCTTCAAAGCCACAACAAACTGTTTTGAATGTTCCTTCTTTTGTGGCCTGAAAGAATGAAGGAAATATGGACATGCTTAATTTCCAACGTGTGTTCCAGCTTAATGTCATAACAACAAGATTGGTAGAAGAGAAGCAGTCATGGTGTTGGAGTAATGAGGACAAATCTCTGCATTTTTCTTTGTAAGGGATATACATTTGAGTTCCCTTTTTTTTTTTGCATTCGCATTATTTATTTTGTGCTAATTTGCTTGTGTTTAAGTTCATGTTTTCTTCCCTAGAGGGAACTGCAGAGAAAGGATTCAGAGTTCTCTCTAAGTATGGTTTTTTGCTGTTACAGTGGTTCATGTGCCTCAGCAGAATATCTCAAGACAGTGGTGTCTGAAACTAGGCTTTGCTAGGATGTGTTTATTTACGTGTGTGTGTGTGTGGGTGGGTGGTTCAGAGGACTTTTACTCAGCTTTGTACATTTATTGGTAGGTCAGGAAACCTGAGCCAGTTTGGATAGTTTATGAGAATGGGACATATGCAGTTATCAGAAAGAATTTTATTATTTAGCAAAGACCACTGAAATCAAAGAAGTGACCAGCTCAATCAATTTTTTTCTGCTCAGAAGTAGAGCCTTCAGACTGACTTCACCTCATGCAGTATTGAAAGTGTACTGAGCTAAAGGTCACCAGTTTGAAATCAATCAGGGTATTTTTAATTTTTTTTTTTTTTTTTGGTGATACACTGTCTCATCTTTAGTGCTCTTTATAACTTTTTTTTCCCCAACATGAATCTGACTCTTCTACCACGGGACCCATGGTAGGGGGTTCTTAAACTAGTCGTAGTGGAGGGTTAGAATGAATTCAAAACACTGAAGAAACACTTAGCAGATGTAATTTACAAGTTAACTCCTCTCAGTAATGCAATGCATTAAGGGGAGGTCCCTCAGTTTTGCTTTTGGAGATTGCCAGCTAGGAGACTTTGTTGCTTCCTGCAGTGGCCTTCTTGCCGTGTTGCTGTGCCTCTCAGATCTTATGCTTATTGTGCCTTTCACCTGCATGATGCACTCTGCTTTCTCCTATGTTCTTGGAGGGCCTGGTTTGATGTTCAGCAGTCAAGAATGTAATAACTTCATAATTCATGTGTTTGCTCAGCCTGTCCTTTAATTGGGTTCTACTCTTAGAATTGGCTAAGTAGTGACTCAGTAGATTGCCTTGCATTGCAGATAAATAATTAGGTGTTTGAGTGACTAGTAGGTTCTGTGTTTGTGTTGTTTTCATCGTGATGGGGCACAGCAGTTACTGGGGAGTGACACAAACCTTGTTGTGACAGACACATGTTCAACAGTTTGCTTCCAGAAATCACATAATACCTTGTTTATCTTGAGGAATAAGTGTACCTGAGGCATATGTAAGGAGGATCCAATCTAACTTGATGTTTGACTGTAGCTTCCAGTCATCTGAATTAGTAACAGGGCAGTAGAAGTTGGTAGAGAAAAGGCTGAAGGTTAGGCTAAGGCTAAGAAACTTAGCAGTAACTAAGCTGATTCCCTGCTTCCATCTGTGACAAGCTCCACCAGTCCCTATATCTCCCAAGACACAGATGAAACTGTCGTGGGAGACTGCTGATGAGGGGAAGAGGGCAGTGTCAAAACGCTGCGGCACAAGCATGTCTAAGTACTTCCTACACTTGGTAGGGCATGGCTTTCTCATGGTCTGTCCATGAGGCTTGTTGTTTTCCATAGTCTGAACTTTTGACAGATGTTAGCCAAGATCTTCATGATTGCTAGTCACCATGGAGTGTGCTACTGGTGTCCATCTGAGCTCTGTAGGCCAGAGTATCAGAGTAGCAGAAATTTCCTTGTTGGTAACAGCAGAGTTTGTTCTTTTTTCACTAGAGCTCACTGGCTGGAACTCTGTCCTAACTTTCAGTCTTCCTTTGCCCCAGTATATCCACATTCAGCAGATTTGTTATCCATACTACCATATGGGCTGTTACTGGCCTCAACACTGTTTTCTGTTTTCTTCTGTTTTACTTCTGAATCTAGAGTCTTGTGGGCTCAGAAGCCTTCTGAGAGCCACCTTCGTTAATTTCTTTTAAAAGATCTTTGGAGCACAGGCAAAGTATTCAGAGGTAGGGGAAATTGAAAGGAAAAGTAGGAGCACTAGGCTTACCAGCTGTAACTGTGGAATCAATAAGGCTTGAACTGGTCTTTAAAATGGCTTTTTTATTTTCTTTTTTTGGTTTGTCATTTCAGAACAGAACCAAAAATCATCTCAGTACTTGATTTTGCAGCAGCGTAGGACAGGAAGCTCATTTAAAGAGAAGCAGAAAGGTCTTTGCTGCCTGTGGAAAGAGAAGCAAGATTTGTATGCTTTGAGAAGGTAAGTAATACCTTCATTGCTCATTTGCATTAGGGTACTATCTCTCACAAGCTGTCACTTTCTGCAGTTCACCACAGAAATTTCCTGTAGCATTCTCTTTTCAAGGGGAAAGCTAACCTGTCCTTGTTCTAAATATTTAGCCTTTGAAAATAATGTCCCCATAATCATAAGACTGTTTCTCTAAATAAACTATTTAGCTGTGCAACAGCAATTACAGTTGGTTTAAGTCAAACTGTAAAGTAAACTCTGTCTTTTCATCATCATTTAACATCAGTAAACTTGATTAGGCCCTGTAATCCACAGTGGAGGTACAGCAAACAGAAAATACAGCAGAATATACAGTAAAGACAGTAGCAAATTTGAAAGTAAGAAATAAAATGTAGCTATTCTTGCTGGGTCTTTTTTCTTCATCTAGTTTGTGTATTTTCATGTTTGCAGATTTACTGTAGTTTGCTGCCATTTAATGCTAACAACTCATCTGCTTGAGGAGATTCTGTTGTAATGTATCCAGTGGCTGTTCCTGCACCAGGAGGTGAAGGAAATAATGGACAACATGGAAAACTTATTTTTTTCCTTTTTGTTTTTGGAGCTGTGTTGCTCTGTGCTGGATTCCTTCTTTCAGTCTTTATTCTTCAGTCGTGTCCATCTGGAAACTTCACTGACTGTAACGAGGTCCTTAAGGCTGCTGGGCCAGTGCTGGCTGTAACAGGACTGGTTTGTGTTTTACTGGCACGATCAAGGGCCAGGATGTATATAAGACAAAGACAATTGCAAAATGAGCAGGTGTACAGCCTTGTTTTTTGTCGTGGGAACTGTCAGTTTGCCCAGTTTCTCATATTTGGATTCCTGTTTTTAACTAGTGGAATGCTAATTAGCATCCTGGGCATTTGGGTTCCTGGTTGCAGCCCTGGCTGGCATACCATACAGCTCAACCACACTGGCAATTCTGACTTGGACCTCCAGGGCTGTGGATTCCTGTCACTTCAAATCATGGGACCTTTGATTGTGCTCACTGGGTTGTGTTTCTTCGTGATAGCTCATGTTAAAAAGAAGCAAAACTTAAATCTCAACCAAGAATCCTGTGAAAGTGAAGAACATCCTCAGAGTCCTGAATCTTTTCAGGTTACAGTAGGTGGGTAAAAAACTTTGAAACTTTACGCTGGGAATTAGTAGGGGTTTTTTTCCCACCAATAATTTACCTCTGGATATTACTTATTTGAGCTCCAAGCATGTCAGTTCTGGAATGTCAAGAGAGCCAAAACAGAATAGTGTTGCTTTGTCTCATATGCTTTCTGTGTGGTCAGTTCAGTTACCTTTCTCACAAAGGCATAAGAAGAAAGCTTTGACTGTGCAAAGCAACATAATCTGACACAAATGAGTCCAACACCAATTCTGTTCTCAAACAGTGTAAGTGACACTTCAGATCACAGGTCTAAAGACTTCCCTGACTATATTTAAGATTTATTTTAGCCTTGAGCTCTGACTCCTTAAACAGAAGAATCTAATTCTTAACCAGTGTATTGTGTTTTTTAAATTGTGGCCACATCCTCAATCGGTCAGAGATATAATTAATAGATGCCTCTGTTAATCAGACAGTATTTGAGCAAATGTGGTGTGTCAGCAGGGCATAACACCCTGCATATAGTCCTGGTTTTAATGCCCATTGAATACATTGCGTGCATAGGTTGCTCTGATAACTCTGATTATCCTGATAAATTCTTTGGTGAATGAGTCAGTCATAGTATTGTTTGACTGCCATCTGACTGACTGGATTTGAAATTCATTATGAGATTCACTCCAGTGGATAGACCTGGTAACACTCAGAAGGGTTTCAAGTCAATTTTGCAGCCACTGGGATAAGTCAATGGGGGGGGAATTCAGATGGTCTTTAAAGGCAAGGAACTTTTATAGTTCTAGACTTTCAGGAAAAGTAAAACTGAGAGGCTGAAGATTGAGCTCTGGTTGGCATAGTGTTGTTCTGGAACAGTTTCTGGCTTAGCTAGAAAATGGCCCTCACCTCACAATTCAACCACTTTGCTGTTCTCTGAGCTGTCCCAGCAATTACAAAGGAAGAAGAGGTGGCAGGCAGGTACGAATGTGTATGTAAATTAAGCCAGCTCACTAAATGATGCAAACTCTCTGTTAAAAAAAAAAAAGTTTTAAACTCTTCAGTTACAAAGTGGAAATTGTCAGGTTTTCTGCTGCTCAATACACTGAAGTAGTGAACTGTGTATCAATAGTTGTGGTTAGTGTGCCTTGAACTACAAGTACCTTAGTGGGAAAACTGTCAGGGCACACAAAATCAGTCCTCAGAACCATTAATGACTTCAATTATAGCATTGCAATACATAAAGAGAAACTTAGAATGACCTATTTTAGGTATGGGAGGGAAATGGAATACCTTCCTACCCTTAATATGATCCAACAGTAACCATGTGTTTTGCACTTCCACTTTTTTTAGACAGCCAACCATGTTTGTGTCTCTTAGGTAGATAGAGCACTCCCGCTCCCCAGCTGTATTGTCTAAATTAAATCCTTCATTAATAAATACGTTGTATCCTTATTTTGAGATTATATAGGTTTTTAGTGTACATCCAACCTACTCTAACAGCCCAGAATGTAACAATTCTGTGTGTGGGATCATTGCATTTTATCTTAAAAGCTAGGCAAGTAAAAATTCTAGTATACTAGAATTGTGTATGTTAGTATGTGTTATATATGTTAGTATATCCACAGATGCTCAGTTTTTTTCGGAGTATTAATTGGTGGTTTTTTTTCCCCCTAGGTGATGCTGTGATGGTTTTTCCACCCCCACCACCTCCTTATTTTGATGACCCTATGTCACCAACTGTGGCACATTGTCTTATATCAAGTGTTTTGTCTACAAGTGAAAATCCTCCACCATACCACTCACTCTTCAGTGATGGGTAAGACTATGTTCATATCTGACTTTAGAAATCTGGGCTGTTTCTTTAGGAATCCAAGACCACATGTAATCACTGTAACTTTACTACTAGGCATGACAAAGTTTTCTAGGGCATAATTCAACTTATTTCAGATACTTGAATTGGCATTAAAATGTTGTAGTATACTAGGGGAACTATGAACTGCAGGGCGTCCTTTGAGGATTGAATTATTGTTACGACTGGAAAGGGCTTCTGAAGAGAAAACAGTCTTAAATCAGTGGCCCTTAGTAGATTTCTTCCACAGATTCTCCAAGAGAAGGTGCCCTGACAGCAGTGCAATAGGGATATGATATCCATATTACCAGATTTTAGGAGCCTCTGTAGAACCAGAGCAGCAAGAATTTTATGACACCTACCCGCAGACCCTGGGAATGTCGCTTGATCTGTCAATGTGTTCAGTTCTCCTGTGTCCCTTATCTCTGCCTTGAGGAAGTGAGACCTGCTGTGCTGGTCTGCCTTGTTCCTACTGTGGCCATGTGTTGAGACTGAAGGATACCTTGATATCTCAGGAGGCTGCAGAGTGCTGCTAAGGGACTTAGAGTTTCATCTCAAGACGTACCTTATCCTTGCAGACATTCCTTACATACGTGGATTATAATTGAATTGGCTGATCAGGGAGCAGGAGCTGCCAACTTATCAAAGACTTGCCTGTGCCACAAGAACTTGCAGGGTTGTTTATTCCCTGTGGGTTACCACCACTGGGCTGCTAACTTGAGGGTGAAAGAGGTCACTCTAAGGGCCACATACAGGAAGTCAAGAAGTCAGATCTAGATCTGGCCAGAAGAGCTAGGTGTCACATGTGTAGAATCCCAAACTTATTTTCAGGCCCTTAATGATTTAGAATTGACTTGACTTAATATCTTTAGGATGGTCATACATAAGCTTGGGTTTGAGCTAGAGTTAGTAGGTTATGTGGGACTGTTGTTTGATGACTTTAATTCATGTGACTGTATGTGCAACATTGTGTCACTAAACATGGGAAAATAAACTCTCCAATCAATTTGTTACAAAGCCAACATTAGTTTATGAGCAGGGCTGGAGGCATGGGGAATTCTCCTCAAAGCATGTATGCTCAGTAACCTAACAGACTGGGTTATATTCCTGAAACTAATGCATATTAATCACATTTCCTGAATACATGCATACATGCTAATTATTTACACTGACTTGTTTGGATATGGTTCCAGATCTTCTGATGAATCTTTTCTGCTTGAAAGTACCTCAAATATGTCATCAGGTCATAACGTACTTCTCTGATTCTTTGCTATGACATACAATCCTTGTTCTCAAAACTCAAATATCAGATACTACATATTAATCACCGATATAAGGAAGCATTAGCTGGAACAAAGCTTATTAGTCATATATGTAGAGAATTAACACAAGGCCACATTAACCTCTGATATTTCTAAAAAGCACTGTATGGGACAAAACTAAGCATTAACTATGAATATAGGCATAATACACTATTATGCTAAAGTTAAAAGAATTTTCCAACATCTTCCCCTACTGCTGCCTGGATGACTTCTTACAGAAATATAGCCTGTTTGGTAGCAGTTGGACATGCCATCACTGCCCTTGGATGATGAGTGTCTGGAAAGTTGTCTAGCAGGAAAGGACCTGGTATGCCCAGGTGGCCAAGGCAGCCAATTGCATCCGGGCTTATATCAGCAGCGGTGTGGCCAGCAGGAGCTGAGCAGAGATTGTCCTCCTGTAGTTGGCACTGGTGAAGCTGCACCTCAAATCCTCTGTTCACGGGGAGAGGGACAATAACAGGCTTGTTCCTGGCAAGCTCTGGGATGGGAGGCGAAGATTAGATGGACAAGGTGCTTGCAAGGGTCCTCTGGCATTGACTCTGAAGTGTGTTTGCCACACTGGAGCACAGTCTTATGGAGCTGAGCCAAAGGCTCCTAGGGTAACAGAAGTGAAGAGGGAAACACCAGAGAATTATCTAGAAGGAATTAAGGGATGTTCCTCTAGGAAGGCAACACGGCCAGCATCTCAGCTGAGGTGCCTTTACACCAATGCACTCAGCATTGACAACAAACAATTGGAACAATTGGAAACCACTGTGCTGCTGGAAAGCTATGACCTTGTTGCCAGTCCTGAAACTTGGTGGCATGAATCTTGTTTCTGGTGTGTGACTTTTAATGGCTACAGGCTGTTCAGAAGAGACAGAGAAGGAAGAAGAGGCAGAGGGGTTGCTCTTTACATCTAGAGGTGGGTTGAATGTGAAGAGCTGTATCTGAAGAATACCCATGAGCAGGTGGAAAGCCTGTAGGTAAGTCAGAGACCAAGGCAGCAAAGGGAACCTTGGTGGTTGGGGTTTGCTACAGCTGCCTGGCCAAGGGGAACCTGTTCACAGAACCTTCCTGCTCCAGCCACAGGAAGCATTACCCCCACAGGGTCTTGTCCTGCTGGGGGAACCCAACCACCCCAGCAGGTGTTGGGAAAGTAGCTCAGAGAGCTGGAAGCAATCCAGGAGACTCCTAGATTGTGTGGAGGATAACTTTGTGGCCCAGGTGATAGACAGCCCTGCCAGAGGGAAGATGTTACTGGATCTGTTGGTCACCAGTGCAGGTGAGCTCACTGGGACATCAAGATTGGAGGCAGCCTGGGCTGCAGGGATCATGCATTGGTGGAGTGAGCAGTTCTGAGGGGGTCAGGTAAGGAATGAAAGTCAGGCTCTTGAACTTTAGGGAAGCAGACTTCCAGCTCTTTGGGAACATGGTCAGTGGGATCCCCTGACAGGGGATCCCCTGTCCTCAGGGACAAGGGACTAGAAGAGAGCTGGCAGATCTTTAAGGAAGTTTTTCATAGAGTGCAAGAGGTGGCAATCCACAAGAGCAAGGAATCAGACAAGGGAAGCAAGAAACAGGCGTGGCTGAGTAGGAATGTGCTTGTGAAAATAAAGGGAAAGAAGCAAATGCAGAGGCAGTGGAAACAAGGACAGGTGACCTAGGAAGAGTTTAGAGATGAAGCACAGTTGTGTAGGGAGGGGGTGAGGAAGGCCAAGGCAGCCAGACTGGGACTGAAGCTGGCAAGGGACACAAAGAATAACGGGAAGGGCTTTTACAGGTACATTAACCAGAAAAGGGAAGGTCAAAGAAGGGATACCCCCTGATAATGTTGGAAAAGTGGTGACAATGGATGAGAAGGCTGAGTATATAGTAATATAAAAATACTCAACAATTTTTGGCCTCTGTCTTGAATGACAACCTCTGTTCCCACTCAAGGTTGCATGGACAGCAAGCAGGATGGGGGCTGGGGGAGCAAAGTCCTTCCCACTGTAAGAGAAGATCAGGTTCATGGCTGTCTGAGGAACTGCAATGTACATGAGTCTGTGGGACCCTATGAGATGCATCCTAGAGTCCTCAGGGATTTGTCAGTAGATGTAGTCAGTAAATGTCAGTCAGATGTTGTTGCCAAGCCACGCTCCATGATATTTGAAAGTCATTGCAATCAAGGCAAGTCCCAGGTGACTGGAAAAAGGGGAGAGCATTGTACCAACATTTAAGAAGGTTAGAGAGGAGAGCCCTGAGAAATACCGATCTGTCAGTCTCGCCTCTGCCTGGAAAGATCATGGAACAGATGCTCCTAGAGCTGTGCATATGTAGGACAGGGAGGTGATTCTGGAAAGCCAGGACAGCAGCACCAAGGGCAGGTCTCACCTGACCAGCCCAGTGACCTTCTGTGGTGGGGTGACTGCAGCAGTGGGTAAGGGAAGGGCTACAGATGTAATTTATCTGTAAAGCTTTTGGCACAGTCCCCCACAACATCTTTCTCTCTGGATTGGAGAGATGGATTATATTGGTGGACTGTTTGGTGGATGAGGAACTGGTTTGACAGTCACATCCAGAGCTCATAGTGGTCAATGGCTCAGTCCCAATGGACATCAGTGACAAGTGGTGTCCCTCAGGGGTCTGTATTCGGAGCAGTGTTATTCAATATCTTCACTAATGACATAGATGAATGGATTTGCAGATGACACCAAGCTGAATGGTGCAGTTGACAGAGTTGAAGGATGGGATGCCATCCAGAGGGACCTGGACAAACTCAAGAGGTGGGTCTCTGGGAATTTCCTGTGTTTTAACAAGACCAAGTGCTGGTGCTGCACCTGGTCAGGACAGCTCCCAGTACCAGCACAGGCTGGGGATGAACAGATCAGAACAGCTCTGCCAAGAAGGACTTGGGGGTGCTGGTGGATGAGAGGCTGGACATGACCCAGCCATGTGCACTCACAGCCCAGAAAGCCAAACGTGTCCTGGGCTGCATCCAAAGCAGTGTGAGCAGCAGAGCCAGGGAGGGGATTCTGCCCCTCTGCTCTGCTCTGCTCTACTCTGCTCTACTCTGCTCTGGTGAGACCCCACCTGCAGTGCTGTGTCCAGCTCTGGGGTCCCTGCACAGGAAGGACATGGACATGTTGGAGTGAGTCCAGAGGAGGCCAACAAGTTGATTATAGAGGTCTGGAGTACCTGTCCTGTGAGGAAAGGCTGGGGGAATTGGGTTTCTTCAGCTTGGAAAAGAGAAGGCTTCAGGGTGAACTAATTGCAGGCTTCCAGTACCTGAAGGGAGCTTACAAGAAAGACAGGGCCTTTTTCACAAGAGCACTTGGGAGGAAGGGGGGTTGGTTTCAAATAAATTTTGAAAGAAACTTTATATTAGATATTAGAAAGAATTTCTTTACTGTGAGAGTAGAACAGGTTGCCCAGAGAAGTTGTGGATGTCACTTCCGTAGAAGTGTTTTAAGGCGAGATTGAATGGGGCTCTGAGCAACCTGATCTAGTGAAAGATGTCCCAGTCCAAGGCATGGGAGGTTGAAACTAGATTATTTTTAACATCCCTTCCAACTCAGGCTATTCAGTGGTTCAGTTTTAGGCCCCCCATGATGAGAAACACAATGAGATTCTGGAGCATGATGGAAGAAGAGCAGCAAAGCTGGTGAAGGGTCTGAAGCACAAGTCCTCTGAGGAATGGCTGAGGAAGCTGGAGCTTTTCAGTCTGGAGAAAGGGAGGCTTGAGGGAGACGTTATTGTTCTTTTTGCTGGAAAGGAGGTTGTGGCAAGGTGGGGGTTGGTCTCTTCTAGAAGATGACAAGGGACTGGACAAGAGGAAATGGCCTTAAGCTGTGCCAGGGAAGGTTTATCTTAGCTATTAGGAATTTTTTTTTTTTTTTGTGGTAAGGTTTGTAAAGCATTGAAACAGCCTGCTCAAGAAACTGGTGGAATTGCCATTCCTGTAATTGTTGGAAAATCATGTGCATGTGGCTTAATGCCTGTCTGGATTTCTCTGTCTTGTGAACATATGTACAAAAAGAGGCAGTTTGTTGGGGATAAACTTGGGTGTCTAGTGGAGTGGATAAATCACCTTAGGTTTATATACAGAACCTAGAATGCCTGACCTCATGCTGTGATGTTCTTTGGCTGCGGGTGCTCTAGCTGTTGCCCTTCCATGCTTCCCAGAGTCCTCACAGAGACTGCTGAGCTGATACCACCTCTGGGTTTTTCACTCGATTCTGCTTTCTCATGGCTTGGCCCTTGCTGGCAGTCAGGCCATCTTGACTAGTGCAAATTTCTTCCTGAATGCTGTCATGGAAGGGAAGCAATGGCCTCATTGTTCTTAACAGTGCCATAGTTGAAGATCCCAAATGTGGCAGGGAATACGCTTCATATTTTGGTGGCTGCTGAGCAGAGGTGATTTGCCTCTTTGTTCCATTGCTCAGTGTTCTGTCAGCAAGCACTGTGTTGCAGCCTATGCTGGATGAGACACCTAGTAGTGAGCTGAGTCACAGTCAGATCCCAGAACTGCTCAGGTTTTTCCTGCAATTCTGTTACAAAATGCTGTTACATAGCACCTCAACATTTGTCTTGTAGTATTTCTCTCTCCTTTAAAAACACACCCTCACAGACCAGTAACAGCACTGAAGATGAGGTGACTGTGCCCTATATTCCTCCTTCTTATTCAGTATCGATTTGGGTGCAGATGTGTGTACAAAAGCAAGAGTTGGCCCTGGGAGTGAATCATGAGGGAGCAGGGAGTTCTTTCCTTTCCTTGGGAAGCAGCTCAAGCAGTATGCTGAGGGCCAACTCCATGGTGAGATGGGCAAGGTACCAGAACAATGTGGGTTCAACCAGTTTTGATCCAGCTGTGATGGTCAGAGGATGACAGTGAATACTTGGCTGCTTACCTTGAGTGTCACTGGGAACTTTGCAGTCTGGTCATGTCCAGTTGCTTGTGTTTCTCCAACTCTGAGTGGGAATGTGACTCCTTATGTCTGTCATGGGTTTCTGGAATGCCTAATCAAAATTTGATTGCCTTTCATGCAAGATCTCAGATGGATAAGGATAGTGCTTTTTTGTGATGCAGTTCTAAGTCATGCAACTGTCTTTCATAAGGGAAGGGGACAGTGTATGTGATGTACTACAAAAGGAAAGATACACGAAGAGCTAAGGATCAGAAGAAGATTTACTAAGATTGTGAAATAGCACAGGCAGAAGCAGCTAATACCCATAAGCCAGTGTCGTGGTTTGACTGGCCAAACACCAGGCACCTGACAACTGCTCACTTGCTCTTTCCTGCCACAGCTGGACCGAGCAGAGAAAAAAGTTTAACAGAGGGGGTCATAAGACAAAGTAAGGACTGTGAGGAAATACTCTGAGGGCAAAACAGGCTTGACTTAGAGGTACAAAGTGAGTTTATTACTAACAAAATCAGAGCAGGATAATGAGAAGTAAAACAAGCCCTTAAAACACTATTCTTCCCCCCCAACCCTTGCTCCTTCCCACCTACAGCACAGGGAGCAGGGCGTGGGGGGTTTGGTCAGCTCATCACTGAGATATTCTTCTGCTGCTCAGAGAGAGGAGTCCTTCCCCTGCTGCACCTGGGGTGCCTCCCATGGGAGACAGTTCTCCATGAACTTCTCCGGTGTGGTTACAATCTCACAAGCAGCAGTTCTCCCAAAACTGCTGCAACGTGAGTTCCTCCCATGGGCAGACAGTCCTCCCCAAACTGCTGTGGCATGAGTCCTTCATCCACGGGGTGCAGACCTCCAAGGACAGGCTGCTCCAGCTCGGAATCAGGGGCTCCCACTCTCCACTGAGTCTCCCACTGGAACACAGCCTCCTCTAGGCATCCACCTGCTCCAGCATGGGCAATTCCCCCCTGGGCTGCCAGTGGATCTCTGCATCCCCCATGGACCCCATGGGCTGCAGGGGCACAGCTGCTCCACCATGGTCTTCACCATGGCCTGCAGAGAAAACTCAGCTCTGGTGCCTGGAGCACCTCCTGCCCCTCCTTCTTCACTGACCTTGGTGTCTCCATGTTGTTTCCCTCACTTGTTCTCACCTCCTCTTCTCTGGCTAGGGAAAAAAACCGTGTACCCTTTGTTTTGATTTCTTCTTAAATATGTTATCACAGAGGCGTAACCAACATCTCTAATTGTCTCTTGGCTAGTGGCATGTCCATCTTCAGAGCTGTCAGGAATTTGCTCTGCTGGACATGTTGGAAGCTTCTGGCAGCTTCACAGAAAAGCCACCTCTGTGGCCCCCCGCTACCCAAAACCAGGCCAAGCAAAACCAACACAGCCAGGCTGTGACTGGTGATCTGAAAGGTTAGAATGAAGCTTGTTTCACCCTTCCCCTCTGAAATTACAGAATTTTCATGTGAGTCATAATGTAGCTCACAGAATGAAATCCTAATGCTTATGCAAGTTCTTTGCTTCAGGGATTTTAGGAAGTGTGTGCTTGCATGTATGTTTATGTAAATCAAATCAAATTTCACTCACTGTAGTTAAATGAATTATGCTAATACATAGTTTTGTGTTTTATAGAGCACAGCTTGCTGATGATGAAAGAACAGTTGCTGTTAGAGACTATGAGTCCATATATACAATTTCTGGAAGCAGCTCACCTTCAGATATTTTACCAATGCTCTACCTTTCCTCTGAATCACCACCAAAATATGAAGAAAAAGCATCAGTAACAAATAATGAATATTCGCCGTCTTCTTCCTCATCTTTTTCTTCTGTTTCCTTAGCCATGTCTGACACCAGCTCGTAAAGGACTGACAGTTCACTTAATTTTTATTTAAAATGTGTACAGAGATTTACAATTTTTGAATTTATTTACATTTTGTAATAAAAGCAATAATGTTGGCTGTGTCTAATTTTTCATGAGGAAGAATAAATAATGAACTCGGATTTCAAGAAATAATAGCTAATTCTGGGCCCCTGCTGAAGTAGTCTGAAGGGAGTTCACTGCAAGAACATTAAATGCTCACCTTGTTCTGTTACAACTTCAGTTTCTATTTATATGCTTCTTTTTATAATGAAGGCACTAAGTGGAAACCAACATTTTAGGTTATTTTAATTAAATCTGTTTGGAGCTTCAAAAAAAAGAAATAATTAGGAAGTGTTTTTATTTCTACTTTTGCATGACTTTTGTGGACAATACTTGTTTGCAAAGTTATTGCCTTTACAAGTACTTTGAGAGCGCTCGCAAATAGGAATGTTAAGATTCATACCAAAAATGCTGTGAAGAGCTTCAGTGGTTACCTTTTGGTCTGCCTGGTAACATACACTCCATAGCTTTATTTAGAATATCTCTGGTGCTTATGTAAGTATAATCCCTATGAAAATCAGTTTTAGCTGCAGTTAAGAGCCCAAAGGCAGCCCTGAGGATAGTTAATAGGCTAACAGTTTAACTGTGGTAATGACTGGTTTCAGAGGGATTATTCTGCTGTTTTATATCATCATTCATGGATTATACAAGGAGTGCTTATTGTGTGAGAGCGAGTGCCAAAAACAAATGGTACAAAATAATGGTATTGTCCAGGTGCAGACATTACTTGCAGCAAATGCAGGAGAGGCAGTTTCATGGAAATGTATGCAACAAATGTTTTTCAACTGACACAGCACTTGGCAGACGCTTCAGAAATACAACTCTTAGCTCATCCGTCACACTGCAACCCCAGGGTAGTGGTAGTGACCTGCCTTCAGGATGGAGGTTCTAGTTCTATTTTGTGTTTGTTTGCACCTGTTCCCAAACTGAAGGATTAGCTTGCAGTAGGTAAAGACAATTAGCAGGAACTCAGTTGCTGCTGATCTTTGACATTTTACAACTTGCTCCAAATGCTGTTTGAGAAAAACAGACCTGATTCTGTTCCCAGAAACAGAAGTGGCAGAGCTGCTCTTTGGGCTTGGTTTGTGGTGAGCTTGCCAGCATTAAAACTTCTTGCAAGAGTGATCTCTGTCTTGTTCAGCTGACTCTCTGAGCAGCTGTCTGCTTTGGGACCTCAGTTACACCTCAGCTTGTCATCTGCTGTGCTGAATTTGGCTGTAACAGAACTGAGATTCTATTTCATAGCCAGACCATGAATTCAAAACTTAAATTCCATCCTGTGCCCAGAGAAAGGTGATTGCCTTGTGTCACCTTTCTATGAATGTGGCTCTCATCTGCTTGATGCTGTAGAGAGATGTTCAGGACCTCCTGCATTTGCCATTTATTTCCAGTTCTGTGTTGTTCCCTCTGTCATGCTAAGGCAGCTCTTTGTGCAGCCACACAAAAACAAACCAGCCAGCAAGGGAGGTATATTGAGCCAGCGATAGAGCTGTGGGGCTTATGCACACAGAGTAATGAGGAAACACGGCACAGAGGGGGATTTAGTATGTGGGAGCTGATTAAACTGGCATGACTCAGCTGTGGAAAATGTCTGTATGAAGAGGGGAATCCACAAAAGCCAGTAGACATTTTGTCCTCTTTTCTCACAAACATTTTTTACATAGCGAATTTTCAAAGATGTTGCTCCTTGTATGCCATCTGCAATACAAGCTATGGTTTGCTGTCTTTGTGATTATTTGTTTTAGCTTTTGCTTCTGCTGTTTAAACACTGAGTTCCACTGCTGTGCATGATTCATGCATACAGAGCCTTGAACATGTCTCAGGATCCTGTTTCTCTCTTGATTTATCCTTCTGTAATGTAACATGAACAGAAGCTGGGGTATTTTACCTAAAAGATACCACACAACAAAGACCCATGTTAGCTTTATGCTGTTGTTCGGAACACTCATTTTCTGAAAAGGCTAAATATCAAAAGTGTTTAAACAAACCTAGAAATATTTCACCATCTTTAAAAAAAAAAAAAAAGCATGTCTGGTGGCAAACTGAAAAAGTATTAACCTTTTATGCTGCCTGCAATTTGCTTGGTTGGTTGTTCCCAAGATGTACCCAAGAGACCATACAAATCAAATAGAATATGTTGACTCAGCTGAGTCCTCTCTAACAGAGACATAATCTTGTTTTCCTTCAAGATTATTGTGTTTTGATCATCTACTGTAGAGCCTTCAGTGTGGAACACTTTATTTCTGAAAAAGCTGTCTTCACAGAAACCATGGTTTAAAAAGCTGTTGACCTAACTTCAGACTCAGCACCTGAGTTTCCTGGTAAGGATAGCTGTTACCTCTGAAAACAAGGATTGAAAACAAAATTTATCTCTGCATAATTTTGAGAAGATGCTTAAGAAATAGATCCGTTTACAACTGTATTAGCATCTTGGAAAATCATTACTTGAAAAGTCAGTGGTTGTGCTGGGTGCATCTCCATGAACTGCTCAGCACTGAGGGAGTTAACATAGCCAGCACAACTATATTTGCCTACTGTGCTGCTGAAATCTCTTGCAGCAAGGTCAGAAAATGTGAGTAAGAGGCTAGCAGGTCTGCCTTCACCACTGAAGGTGACCACTGCGTGAACAGCATTAGAGGGAGGAATTTCTGATGTGGGCAGTAGGAGTGAAATGTCTGTATTAGAAAGGAAGCAACACCTTGTAAAACTATAAAAGTAGCTTAAAATAATACAGAATAGCATTTTTATTGAGGAAGTGAGATACTTTACTGTCACACTAATGGTGCTATAACCCTCTTTCTGCCCTAAGGTTAGCTTAAGTGTTTGACATACAAATGCTAGGGAGCAAATCAAGTTGGTTACTGATTCACACTTACTTAAACAGGCAAAGTGGGAGGTAAGGGTTGCTTGCTTGTTAAGGTCTCTCTTTCTTGCTGCTTGCACTGACATTGCTCTGCTTCTAACTGCAGTGCTGCAATCCTTTGGATATGAGAGGGATTCACAGAAACATAAATGAATGCCCTTTCTCTAGGAAAAGTATTTCTTCTTGCATCACCAGCAGCTAAAAAAAAAAAATGAACAGTTTACTCATCAAAAAAATGAACAGCTTACTCATCCAAAAAAGGAGATTGCGCAGATCTTTGCAATGTTGCTATGATTTTAGGATAGCGGCACTTGCTGGATTGCACCCACCCCATCCTTGCCTTTCGTGTTTCTGTATCCATTTATCCCTTTTCCATCCTATCTCTTCAGAGTCATAACTTGTAGGGCCAATATTTCCACATTTCTCCAGTGAACATGCCTGACTTTGTCTAGATCAGTGCTCCTCCCTCTATCACACTATGACTATACATCTAAACTATGACTATGCATCTAAACAATTAGGCATGGAAATACCTTCAATTTGGTGTGCCCGCTAACAAGACAACATTCTGTGGAGCATATAAAGCCACCTTACTGGTAAATGCAGTTGTGGACAGCTGGCTGAACCTGCTTCTCACAATTTATTTATGCTTTAAGGCTGGCCGTGCAATAGTTTAGGGGTGGAAGGCCCACTCACAGTGGTTCTTCATGTACTGCTCTTACACATGTAATTCAATGTTTTCTACTAAAAGTGCCATGTGCAGTTCCCTTTCTCTAGGAGAAGGTCCCACTGAGTCAAATAATTGGCTCCTTAATCTCCCTACAATTCAATGTTTCATTATGGAATCATAATTTGTACCTACTAATTTTAAAGCTAATCAATGTGCAGTACCATGTGTTGTGCAGCTTCTTTGCGTGTTCTTTGACTAAGTGCCTGTTTACACTACCGGCATGTAAGAAAATAAAACCCTAGTACCACAGGATGATAATCTGAACAACTATGTAAAAATGAGTAATGTAAGGAGAGGAGAAGAAGGTTCAGTGATGGCCTGTCAGTGTTCACTAGGATGACTCTTGTTACAGAACTGAGGGGGTGAAGAGCACCTGTTTCCAGTAGCAAGCACTGCAGGGGAAGTCTGCCTTGGTAATAGAAAATTATGTGGAACAACAGAAAGCAAAGTGGTTATTCTGTTCAAGAGCAAGGTCTGAAGCAGATGAGAACAAAACTCTAGTGAGATCTGGAAACAGCACTCACTCTGAAAAACCTCATTGACCAATTTTCCTTGGTTTCACAAACCGCTTTTGCTTAGGAGCCATACCAAGTAAAAGGAATGTATTTAGTACATCAGCATTTTTAAGTGAGTCCCCAGAAATACACTTACTGGCAAAGAAAAGCAGTGGTCTTAAGAAAATCAGTGTGATCCAGTAATCTCTTAAGGCCTTGACAGCTGCCTGACTGCAGCATTACCACTCTCTGGGAAAATAATTAAAGAAATGTGGGGAGGTGTAGAGGAAACTGTCTTACAAAGAGGGGACAGTGTACAGGGAAAGGAGTAATTTTAATGTAATTCCTAGCACACCAAATGCAGAGTGTTTTCCATCCTATTTTAAAAGTTCATGTGGCACATATCTTTGGAATGAAAAAAAGAAACCTGTATTCTCCAGCTTCACTGTACACTTGCTCAACAATCATGAAGTCGTGTCCTAGACCAGAGGCAAAGAGACAGCTATGGGATGATGCAACAACCAACTTCAAAAATTCTGATTCCAGGCAAGATCTAAGGACCATTCTGTAGGATTAGGAAGTGCTCCAGCATGATCCCATTGCAAATAGCAGTTGCAGAGTTCTTGAATGAATGAAAGGAGCAAGGTGACACTACATCTGTATAAACTATTAGTTAGACAGTGATTATAATATAGTGCTGCTTTTAAAAGGATGTTGGAAAGCCTGAAAGATTCAGCAGTGGCAAGAATGATTCATGGCATGAAAAAACCTGACTTTTAAAGAGCAGTAACAGTTCATTCCATTAAGTTTAACAAATGTAAGGTTAAAGATGACAGACTTTGGCTGTAATTACCAATACAAGGACAGTTTGTCTAGTATTTCAACACTTTCTAGTTTAGTTGTCGTCATGCAAAACCACTGCATTGCAAGACTGATTTCTTTGCTTGTGAGGTGCAGAGGATCCTGACCAGACTTGGTGCTGTGGGAAAGGCTGATCTTGAGTGTATTTGTCAGAAAATTTGTTGACACCCTGGGTAATAGGAGAGACTTAATAATGCTGGCTTTGGGAACTACACAGCTGTTTTTTAAGAAATCCAGCACTAGTATTCCTCAGGGTCTATGTGCTAAAAAATGAGAAAGACACATCTGCAATTGTATTCAGCATCAGTTCTGATGGTGCCAAATTTGGTGAGTAGCCCTTTTCAGAAGAGAGCTGTTGTCACAGTGTGTGATTTGAATACACAGTAGACTAAAGGCACTCTTACTGACTTTGAAGAAGCAGTCTGAAAGGTGAATTTTCTAGTTCTAGAGCTATTTTTAATCTTATAAATCTCAGGATAAGCTTGTTTCCCCAGAGCTGCTGGTAGCAGGAAATAGCCTTATGTGTTCTACTGCCTGAGCAGTCATCAATGTCCTGTGTGTAGTACCCTACCACACTATTGAAAACAGAGTAGTTGGAGATTTTTTGTCCTTGAGGAATTCTACAAAGACATTCTACCAGAACCCTCCAACAGCAATTACTTTAGTCTGAAATGCCTAGGAAGCAGAAAATCTCAAAATTCAATTATCTGTCTGTTTAATACATGAGACATAAGTGCAGCAGAACAGTAAATTGTGATATGAAAAAATATCTTAGGTACTTGTGAGTACAGGATAAGATTTCTCATTATGCCAAGTTCAGCATTACAGGAGATGCTTTTTCACTCCTGCAGTGATGTACTATTTAGGGTGTGTGGGCATTATTCTGCATAAACCTTAAAGAAGGTATCGAGATCCCGCAACAAAAAATGCCCACAATTAAGGGGAAATTACAGGGTAATGATGCTATCTTCAACCAGCTGGAAAGCTTTGGCTGGCTTGAAATAACATCTCTCCCTCAGCCAACAGCTCTCCCAGGCCATTCAGTGCTCACCATTCTGCTGCCACTTACCCTCCTTCTCACCTAGTGGTTGCCCCAGAAAAATATCAGAAAGCCTACTTTGGTACTTTTTTAAACCATGAACTGCAAAATGATGTGCAACAGAGGTCCAGGCATGGCTATAAATGTCATGCTTCAGAGCATGGAAAAGCATTCCTAGCAATGGCCATGCGGAATTTTCCTGCAGAAAATGGAGCAGGAAGTAGAGAGCAAGAATCTCCTCACTGCTGTTGACTAGACATGTGCTGTCCATATGTTGCATGCATCAGCTAGCTGGGGCCAAGAAAAAGCTGTGATAGCTCCAGCATGCTTTTTCTTCTATACAGAATGGGCACAGTATCATGGGTGCTAAATTAAAGAAGAAAAACAAAGAGACAGGCAGCCATGTGGGGTTGAAGCCAATTCAGAAGTGATGGTGATAATTCAGGAAATCTTTAGTGATAGCTTCAGGCTTCACTTCCCAGACCTTTATTCTTTCAAGCAAAGTTTATTCTTTCACATGATGGACTCTGTTAACCATACACACACAAAGTTCTTGTATAACTAACCTGAACCTTCGACTTTAAATGCTCTGCCAAGTCCTTTCCAAGCCCCCTTTCTCTGGAGGCAGAAGATACGTTATACCCAGTAATGGAGCAAAACAACAGCAATGCAGAGGATTTTTCCTTGAATGTCTTTTCTGTCACTCCTTGCCAGCCAAACAGATCTGATGCCCTGGTGTCAGATGGGGATAAAGCTGGCACCACTCTGCTCTTTTCAGGTGTGTTTTTGGGACTGGTGGGTATCACTTTCACCGTGATGGGATGGATAAAATATGACGGCATTACTCACCTGGAGTGGACTCAGTTACTAGGGCCTATTCTGCTGTCTGTTGGCGTGACTTTTATTCTGATTGCTGTTTGTAAATTTAACATGCTTACATGCAAGCCCTGTAAGGAAAGAGAGGAAAATACGTCGGAACTTGACCAGACTGCAAGCGGACAGTCGTTTGTCTTCACCGGCATTAACCAGCCGATAACTTTCCACGGTGCCACAGTGGTGCAGTACATCCCTCCGCCGTACCCATCCCAGGAAGGCGCTGCTGTCAGTCCCGGATACCTTCACCCTGTGCTCAGCTGCTGCGGTGCTGTTCCCTCCAGCGCCTCCCCAGTTCTCACCCCGGGTTCTTCTCACTTCTGCCCTGCCTACCCCCTGGATAACCTGGCTTTTACTGGAGATGAGAACTACGCTGCTTATCCTGCAGAGAATACCAGGAATCAGAGGTACATCTTCTGAAATGTGTTTGGACACAGGCTTCTGAACATTTTAAGTACTATGTGTGGTTTCATAGGAAACTACAGCTAGTCCAGGGTATTATCTTTCCTCAGACTTTTCTTTTGTCTTTGTGAGGAATTCTTCTTGAGTAGGGAGACATACTTTTCCTGGAAAGTGTTTTTATACAATTTAAAGTCACTTATAAATGCCTTTCAGTCTTCAGTCAGCTAAATCTCTTGTTGCTTCTTAAGATATATATGCTCCTGTTTGTGGAGGTTTTTTATGCTAATCTTACCACTTTTAGGTTATTATGTATATAGCCAGAGGCTTCCACTCAAATGCAATCAGAACACACGAGTCAGCACACAAACAGCATTTCTGCAACAATGCAAGAATCAGTCTGGAACCAGATGCTGTCCCTCCTGAATATGCCTGGTCGCAGCAGGCTCCTCTCCCGCTGTAACAACCTTCCAGCCCTTCCTCTTTTCCTAGGTTTTAGGTATAAACAAGATAGCTGCTGTTGCACAGCAATGTGAAACAGCTCAAGCTGTACACAAAATAATTTTATATAGTCCTTTCCTCTAAAGAAAAAAATTCTAATTCTAGGAATTATTGATAATTATATGCTTTCTAGAACACTAGTCACTTCTAGTTAGTTTCTCAAATTCTGTTGGAAAAATTGCTGACTGACCCATTGTCCTCAGCAACATGGGTGACAGGCATAGGAAGGCTAAAGACAAAGGTCGCCTTCTGACTCTTTTAAACCTCATGAAAACAACACAGCAAACAGCTGAATCTCAGTAAAACTTAATCTCACGGCGTTTTCTCAAGAAGCCAGGGAGTACTTTGCCCAGATAAGGCTGGCAGGATGAAGGACTGGAGTTACTTGTGTGCTCTGTGTTTGGTGATTTTTTTTGCATCTGCTCCTCTTCCTCTTTTCAGGTCAGAAGACAGTTCTGATGAGCCAGAAGGACTGCTGGAAGACTACTCCCGTCATAACCTGTCACCTCCACGTTATGAGGAAATATACCCTCTGTCTTCATAAAATCGTCATGGACAAGGGACAACAATCCCAAGAGATGCCAGCAAGAATCCCCCCCAAAAATCTGTTCTTTAAACATTGCACAGTATGAGCAAGATCTTGGTGTTGATGCACAGTTCAGTATCACTGAAGATATTTAACTGATGCCTTTCTTTTTCTCTGTCAAAATTCATTAGCCCTTTGTGATGCAGCTAATAGCAGAGCTATTAATTATTTAATAGCAAAACCATTAATAGCAAAGCTATTAACTCAAGGATCTAAATCCTTTTTAGAATTCCCCATCAATAAGTTTGATTTTCAGACTTGCTGAAACCAGTGTCAACTGTGAATGCACAAGATGTGTGTGGAAGATCATGATTGCTCCTGGACATTCAGCATCTTTAGAAAACACTTGATTTTTTCTTGGTACATTTTCATTCCTGATTGCTTGGGAGACTTTGAAAGTGCTCAAGTGTCTGATCCGTGAAAGTGCGCATTATGTCTTAATTTTGTCTGATTCTTTTGACTAGCTTACTCATTAATATGTCCAGTCTACAGATTAGACTTCCTCTGTTTGGTTTACCTGTACAACCCAGTTCTGTTGCACAGCCCAGTCCTGTAGGCATTTTTTGGAGTATCCTGCTTGAACCAGAGCATCTCAGAACAGAGAAAACAAATAGTGACTTGTGCCCATGTTAACATAGATCTCTAAGAGATCCTGCATGCATCAAATTCAGTTCCCTTCCCTACCTGATGGGAGGCAGAGCATGGTCTCCCACCAGGAGCCCTAATAAGAACTAGGTTAATGTCACTAAAGCAAATGGCATCTTTCTGAAGGCTTGACAGAGTTGTGTGATCCTACCACTGTGAAGGACTTTGACAATCACAGCTGCTGCACCCCAGCTCTGTCGGAGGCCTGTGGTGGGATGCCTCTAAGGCCCCTTCTAATTTGAATAACCCAGGCTGCAGGTTGCCCCCAGAGTATCTAGACAACTATAGGCTGTGGTGAACTTTCTTGCTCAAGTTCAGCTTTGTTCCATGCATTGAATCCACAACAATTTGAGATTAGCTCATTTGATTAGAGAATAGTGTTGCTGAGCACCAAGACTGTGAGTCTGATCCCTGAATGGGCCATTCACTTAGAGCTGGACTTGATGATCCTTGTGGGTCCGTTCCAATTCACAATAGTCTGTGATTCTGTGAAATGTATTTACAGCTGTATTTAACAAGGGATGAAGAATATAACCTCCGAAATGTTGCAATCCAGAATGAATATCCGACAAAGCTTTGCTCAGGGGCATTGTAAGCCCCAGAACAATGACAATGCTTTAAGTCCCTACATTTTTATTTTGTATTTCCACATATATTTCAGGTTCTACTTTTGAATGTGCCTAGAAGTACCAGGACACAGTTGGACAAGCCAGTATTTCCCTATGATGATCCCATTAATTTTGCCCATCTCCCTCAGAGGACTTAAACCAAAAGCTGATCTCAGCTCCCACCTGCTGGAGTGGGCTCCACAAAAAACACTCTGGAGGGCAATGGTCACTGTTCAAAGTAACCAAGCTGGTGTGCCTGCGGGTCCGTCTCCCAGCTTGGCATAGCACAGCTAAAAGCAGGTGTCCATTATGGAATGCATCAACTTTCTCTTGTCAATGCACTGTCTCTGCTCTTGCCAGATTTCATCCATCTGTGATTGATCTCATTCCTGGGGGCTGGAGAAGCTTGCCATTTGAGCAGAGAGTTGCACATCGGCCTGTTTTATCTGACAGCTGGAAGTCTCAGAGTTTCTCTGCAGCTCCTCTAGCAATCAGGAGACATAGCTCTGGATGGAGATGTGCATTCAGAACATTGTCCAGCTGCATGGAACTGCAGGTGCATACCTCCCTGTCCTGCATACTTAGAGGCTACCAAGAAATGAAGCATTTTTTGGGGGCACAAAACAGTGCTCCGCAGTGAAGGACAAGACATGGACAGAGGTCATATTTGGGACACAACATTTAAACAGACTCAAACCAGGATTAGCAACTGCGGCAGCAGCTACTGAACAGTGACTGCAAACTTTTTGCAAGGTTTTTCTTGCTAGAGAAATATGGGGCACACTGTTTTTCAGCAGCAATGGCCTGGTGTTAGCAGGTAGGCACGTGTAGTTGGAGAATGGGAGGCATGCTGTGTGCAGCATGATCTCTATGGGATTGAGTGAGAGAAGAGAAAATCTAAAAATAAATGTAAGTTTCTCTTATGGAAGTGTCTTGCTCCTTTTGTGGAATTTACACAGAGGTGAACTCATCCTCCCTCCACAGCAGGAAACTGGAAGGTCCCAAATCCCCAGTTAGTTCCACATGGACAGAGCCCTGCACTTAGCACGTAGTTCTGCTGACTCCAGCAAGCACTGCAGTAGCACAGAGGTCAGGCTTGATGGATCCAATTGCAGGACTAGGGTCAAAATTTCTGCCCAGTCACCCTCCCCCACAACCAGAAAATTCCTTCAGTCAGACACCAAAGACTTTTACTGCTGCTGTTCCTTCCTCCCTCAGATGACCCCCCCCCACCAACATAAGTTTCATGAGGCAATCATATATTTATTTTTATTACATCAGATCATCCTGACAGTGTAAATATAAAAAACCACAGAAGGTTACACTATGGACTCCATATTAATTTTAAAGTTTACTGCTGTAGACATTATATCCATTGAAAAGAATTGAAAGAGCCCTGGGTTTCTCTTTAAAGAGAAGATTGAATATTAAGTTTAAATAGCTACATATTTAAATTATCTTGACCCATCAGGCGACTTCTACCTGAATTCCGTGGGAGTCATGCTCAACAGATATTTGAGAAACTCCACTGTGATGAAATTTCCTTGCTGTACTGATTGCTGATTATCAGTTTTAAGAACAGAGCCAAGTTCTATAAAGGCTTTTATTTCCTTCTCTTCCTTCTACCTTCTACTTTCATCCTTTTTTTTTCTCTTTTAACAGTCTTTTTAACTTTAGGGTTTGGGAGGGGTGGTGGTTGTATGTTCTTTGTTTATTTGGGTATTGGGGTTTTTTGTTGGTTTTTTTTTTTTTTACTGTGATAGAACCATCGCATGAATTCACTTCTTAGCATGAAGAATTCTTTCTGCCCTGTGGTGAGTGAAAGAACAAACCTTTTTGGCCTTCAACCGAGGCAAAATATCACAGCCCTTCTAGATTATACTGATGTAACTCCACAAAGTACCTGGACGATTGTATTGGAAATCTTGCTCAATCCTTTTTTAATTTAAGCTGGTGCTCTTTGAGTAAAATTGCATTCTCCCACATTGCCTGCAACGCTAATGCAGACCTGCAGAATATTGTATTTTTGATTCTTTAAGGTGTCTTGCATTCCAGTCACAGTGTCAGAACGTTGTATGTGAGTATTTGCTGCTACGGAACCCTCAATGGATTCTTGGATTTTTCCTTATGTAACTCTAAGATTTTGGTCGTAAACTGGTTAACATATAAAATAAGTAGAGACATGTCTAGTGATATGAAACTGAGTGTGATCTGTTCGTTTCAGTAAAACCCCTGCTCAGAGCTGCTCTATGATCAAGGAACTCTATTTTCAGGCATGAAATGCCACACGCTGCAGGATGCGAATTTCTTCTCAGATAAAATCCAAAGTCTGCTTATTAACACCGGCGCTGGCGTATCTGCGAGTCAGTACGGAGTACACCAGGCGCGGTTCGTTTTGCTCTGTTTAGCAGCAGCTTCCCCCAGCAGCCAAATTTCACCAGCTGCTCCCGTTCCTGACTCCGCTGCTCCCAGCGCAGACCACGCACGGGCGGGGGCGCTGAAATCCTTCGAAGAGCTATTTTTAAACTGAATCGGGATTTAGGAAATCTGGGTCTCGGGGAAAAAAAATAAACCCGTAAGTAGGGCTCGTTCCTCTCCAGAGAGCCCTAGTGACGCACACCGCAGGCCCTCAGCACGGCAGTCCCTCCCCGCGGGGAGGGTGCTGCAGCCTCCATCCCGCGTGGAGCCCGAGCCCCCGCTCCCACGGGGCCGTGCCCCAGCTGGACCGCGGCCGAGGGGCTGCCCCCGGGCCGGAGCGGCGTTTGCCCGGCTGTCTCGCCGCGCTGGCAGCGCCAGAGGGCGCCGGGGCCGCCCGGGAGCAGCCGCGGCCGCGGGGATGCTGTGCCGCAGCGGCACCCTCCTCTGCTAACCCGCCCGAGTTCAGACTGTGCGGGTTTGAGGCGATCTGTTCCGCCGCTGACTCGGCGGGTGTCAGGAGTGCAGAGCCGGCACCGGCTAAGCGGCCCCTCGATGTGAGACACCCGGGGTTTGAGCCCGGGGAGTGAAGAGTTTGTCCTTCGCTCTGAGTGCTAAAGGTGCCCTTGAAAAGTGTCCTGTGCTCTCCCACAACCGAGGGTTGACTTATTTAAGAAAAAATACTGGTGGTGAAAGAGCCGGTGAAATCGCCAAAGAAAAGGGTACCCATCCCCTCTCTCACAGCGGGACTGGAGACATCTGGAAGGACTCCGGCTTGGGCGGAGACGCTGCACAGTGCACTCGCATGCACCCCCGTCTCCTCCTCACCGCTGTGACCTAATGCGACAGGCTTCTGTCTGCATGAAGGAGCAGGGGGGTAGTCCGAGGGTCGTTTGTGAAGAACTAGGGCACGCTGTTTGTACACAGCACCTACGATAGTCTGTGCCTGCTGCAAGTATCATTATTGGCTCCACTTTAGCTGTCAGGGTGAATAGACATCAACAGGACGTGCTGAACGTTGCTGTTGCTGCTCCATCCCCGATGTGAATCAGCGTGTCTGTCAGAGGAGCGTACAGCAGAGCCAGGTGGGATCTCACGGGCTGTGCCTGCATTAGCTGAGCAGCGCTGCTCAGCGGGAGCGGCTCTGAAAGGGAAGCAGCAGGTGCAGAGAAGCCGGTGACCACATGCACTGCATGCTGGAGAGGTTTAAATCAGTCTTACTCCTGTGGACTGGATGCGGATTAGCAGGTGAAATACACGTTGTTCTCCTATGGTGTATCTTCTGGCCCAGCTTCATCCGATAGAAATTATTCATCTCACACCTGTGATGTGATGTGATGAAAAGCCTCACAGGGAAGGTGAGGAGTGTAGGGAGTCTCTTCAAAAGCACCACCTGATTTAGAGACACTTGTTGCCCTACAGACATGGGATGACTTGCAGCAGCTGCCGGAGTTGCATGTGGTAGAGCAGGTGCTTCTCCCAGTTTCCTGACAGCAGTGAGCTTGTGGGAGAGCCTTTTCTGGTGCTGATGGTCGTTACTTTGAGAGATCTCACAGCATAGTGTCGACACCCCCAAAGGCACATGTAGTCTAATCTTGAGATGTAGCAGGCTTGTGCCTTCCTGGGCAATAATTGCAAAATGATGAAGTTTTCCCACAGGAAACAGGAAAAATTACTCCCTAGCTCTTGTGATCTTGTGCCTTATTCCTTATGTGATAACAGCACAGGGTCAAGGGTAAATCAGTAATGGCATGACTGTTTGTATCTGTGTCGTGTGTGGCATCTCTAATGAGCAATTGATTATATCTACACATGCTATTTAGCAAACACCATGGGACATGCTCTGGCAGAGTAGCTCCTGTTCTTCTTTTATAAAATCCTAGGATGAGATTATTGCTTTCCTGTTTGGGTTATATCATATCAGATTTGATTTGTTTATTTGTTTATTTTTGCAGATGAATTGTCTGTCTATATGTAAGATGCCGTGCTTGCTTCTTAGGGAACAGGGCATGCTATTTAAGAGCCCTGGGTAGATGACCCGATAATTTAATGTTTTGCATAGCTGCAGCGTCCTCTTTACTTACAGTTCAGCGAGTCTGCTCAAGAGCTTAGCTCTAAAGTAAAGCTTCATGCTCTGTCAGCCAAAGACATACCTAAAGAAATATAGAACAATGATGCAGTCCAAGTACATGACTTCCAAAACAGATAAACAATCAAACCCAAATCAAAGAGGTGTACCTGTTAAACTTCTAACCATGGAACTGGCAGTAGCTTTTATGTTAATGGGCACTTCTTGGGATACCCTTCTTGTTTTTCTGCTGCTCTGCAACCCAAACCCAGCCAGAAACAGTAAACTGGCATTCAAGTCAGCACTGACTTGTCACATTGCCTTTTGTCCCCAGGCACCTGCCACGCATCCCTGTGGTCAGCTGACACAGCTTTGCCTCACACAGAGGCCTGGCAAAAGCTGGCAGGTTGACAAGGCTTTGATTTGCACCTCTTTGCTATTTTTGTTTGCCACCATTTGTTTCTCACCATTTAACATGCCACATTATGTAGAGCAGGACAACAGTTACCACAGCACTTGTATCATGAAAACAGTTTTATTATCTTTTTCAAAAAATACATTTATTAGAAAATCATTTGTCCTCACTCTGCTTTTACCCTCTTGAGGGAGGGAAGAAGATAAACTAAGACTTCAGCAAAAATTAATCTCTTCTGAATGGCAGAGGTGCTGTGAGATTTTTTTTTTTGCCACAAAACAGCAGCTCCTGCAAAATCTTTCACAAAAATGTACAGAAAAGGACAAATTATTGTAAAAATATATATACATAATCCATCAATATTCATGGATTATGATTAATAAGTGGTCTTATTAATCTTGATAAAATATTGAGAGAAGATTTTTTTGCTGTATTCATTCAAATAAGGCAAATTCATTATTTTTGTTGTTATTGTTATTGTTACTGTTACTGTTATTGTTATATTCCACTTGTCCAGATTTTGCCCTCAAATCAGAAGTACTTGAGTGTTTTGCAATGTGCCAACACTGCGCTATTGTAGAGTTTTCTATGTTGTTTTGGTTTTTGCAGACAGACAGGTGCTGTCTCCTGCTACCCTCCATGCTGACTGGAGAGGGACTGATCAGGACACATATAGACAGTACTGTGCTGCCACAGGGGCAAACACAGATATGCATGAACCCAGCATACACACACAAAAAGCAGAATGACTTGCTTAAAATCACCTTCTGTAGGGCTGTGTCAGTGGGAACTGGACTAATGTACCATTGATGAGAGACTGCAGCACTGGGAGCATCAAAGTGGAAAAGATTTGCACGACTCCTGCTGTGGTAGGCAACTGCACAAGCCCTTTCATAAATTGTTCAAACCAATGTTAGAATTAGTTAGGATTTGTCCTTGCCTTTAATGGAAGGTAGGAAAAAGTCAAGATGAGAAAGAAAGTCTCAACATGGCAGAAAAGAGAAAACCAGGTAATGATTAGGGGGGAATAAATAAACTCCTTTTATGCACTATGGTACCTGTTTAAATGCCTCTGTCTTCTCAGTCCATGTTCTGTGTGTTGCTCTTGACAGTTAATCAAAACCAAGCAACAAATGTGTTAATCTTTAATGTTTATTTAGCCATACAGACCAGGAGGTGGTGACCCACAGGGTAGCATTACTGCAATGTTTTTTCTTAACATTACATGTTCAAGTATTTTATGTTACCTTCCTGTTATTTTCACAAAAAACAACCTCTCCTCCATCTGTTTAGGAAAAGAAAAATCTAAATGAGCTGCAAAACTATGTCCCTGCTTCCAAACAAGTAGTGAAACCTTAGTGTGAATAAACATGCCGTCACAATCAAAGCCGCATTTGTGATCTAACTGGATAATAATTCACTTGTAATATCATCAGCTCAGAATGAACATCACCATAAGTATTGTTGGTGCAGGTGTAACTTAATGAATTCAGGCTCATTTTATCTGGCACTTAGTTGCTTGTATTGGTGTTGGGAGCATTAGGTCCCTCAATTTTTCATAACAAGCAACACCATTAAACTGTCACAGAGCAACATAAATCAGAGCTTTTCCTTAGACCCCATAAAACAACTAACAAAAATGTTATGGTTTCCAGATTCATTGTGTGCTTTTATACATCCAGCAAACAGAACTGACTATAACCCTTTTCCTCTGGCTATTATTTTTGCTATTGTTTCAATGAAGTATGAAAATCTATGTGAAAATATAAGATAAATAGGGTAGCCTGAAGAACTCACTATCAAAGGCATAGAAATGATAGCAGGTTCCTGAACATAGCACAGGATCTCTGCTTGTATTCTCTGCTTCACTGGACACATATTTTAGTCAAGTTAAATACACAAGCAATGAGGTCAGAGGAAAGTGTGTGATTGCAGTGTCGTGTCACGAGCTCGTTTAGAACATCTTGGGTTGCATGATTGCATGTAATTGATAATCATGTGCGGACATGCCTAAAATGCTCACATCTTGATTTAACCTATTGACACAGGGCTGTATAAAGTCACTGAAGAATGAAAACCAAGAACTGAAATACTAGGAAAAAGAATCCATTGAATTGAAGTTGATATTATTGTTCATTGTTCATTATCAGAGGATGGATTATTTTCATTATTCATTTAATTGGAGTCACAATACATTTTGTAATAAAAATGTATGTAAAAATATTTCAGAATTTGTATCTTGCAGTTGAATTTTCCATCTTACATTTACTAAAGAGCCACCTAATCCCAATTTGACACCCTTCAACAGCAAAATATTATGTTATCCAGCTCTATTTGCCTTCACCATTATGGGAGTAAACTTTGCCTGACCTGCCACAGAATATTGAGAGAAATCCATCTGTTTCAAAAGTGACAAAATTACACACTGGTTTTCATGCTTCACACACAAATATGTTGTTCCAGACCTCTATAGAAATTTCTAAGATGCTCATCTGCAAAATTGGGATAAATTCAGCCATGGTTCCGTAGGTGCAACCAATTGCAATAATGTTTCTTGCCCACAGTTACACCAATACATATATATATGTATACACCAATACACCAATACACCAATACAGTGTTGGCCCAATACATCTGAAAAATAATTACCTTCATATCAGGTATTTGTTATCTTTGCCAGTCAGCTATAAGACCTGAAGAATATGATGAATGCTTCAAGCCAGTTTTAATCAAATAGCTTCCAGGAAATGCCTGAAACAGAGATCTTCACTGATTTTATAAACACTTTTTAATAAATGTATGAATAAACTGCATATTTGAATTATCACCAACACAACTGTTTCCCCCAGGAAATCACAGTTAAAAATTGAAGTGAATGTTCCTTTAGAAAGTGCTCTTTGTTTATAGAAATAGCCTTAGCAGTTAATGGTTGGCAAGGCTTCAAACTTGGAATTACATTACATTGGTAATTTTAACTTTGTCATCTTAAATAGATCCAGTTTGGATGTATGAATACAAGCAAAATAGGACAGCCCTCAAAGAACTGCCTTTAAGCAGGCTTTATTCTATCCCATGAAGCTTTGTAATTCCTTCTGTTATTATTAATAGCTGTTAAGTGCTGACAGCATGCTTGGCACTGAATGAAACGCAGGAGCAGACATGGTTCTTGTTAAGGGTGGCCCTCGGGAGGTCATTTACTGTGTGTAACAACAACAACAACTTTATTGGAGTAGTAATCCACTAACACAGCTGCAGCCTGGGTATCAGGAGGTGTCGCTGTTTAGACGAAATAGTGGTGTGCACACGCATGCAGATATGACTCCTCTTCCACGTTAATTTTTTCACATCTAACTAGGCTATCAGCTGAGCAGATAAGACTGTCAGAGGTAGCCAAATAAAAGCTATGGCCCCGAATTCCATTTTTGTGGGGTTTTCTCCCTCAGTGGAGGTGCGCAAATTACAGGGACAGGCCAAGCACTTAGGAGTATGACAGGTTCTGGATGCCCTGGGATGGAAGGGCAATCCTCTGCTGCTAGAGGTTATGACATGTTCAGCCACAGGATTAAAGGAAATGGCAGAAGAGGACAGGCAAGAATTTCAGTCAGAGGGACCTTGAAGGTGTCTTACATGGATGACTTCCTTTTGAGCCAGGAACTGTTGAAAAACAGTGTTGAGGGAATGGTGTGGAAGACAGCTGCAGACCCTGAACCCTAGACAGCAGGCTCCTGAATCCCTGAATTCTCTTAGAGGGAGCTGAAGCACCCCAGCAGAAACCACAATTTCTGCTATTCTGCTGCAGTTAAAGGCATGCCAAGCAGATACCATCTGTCTACAGTCACAGAGAAAATGCCCAATTCCTGACCTTCAAGGTCCTATCAGATGCCATTGGCCAATTTTAGGTAAGCCAGGATAAGAGCTCTACTGCATCATCCCCTGTGAAGGGTAGAAGAGAGGGCAGAAAGGCAGTAACACCAAACCTCACCACGTTCACCCTCCAAGGTATATGTGAGCTAGGATCTCTGCAAGGGACCTGGTCAGGTGCCTGTGCAGTGCCCAAAGCAGAGGAAAAGGTGACTGACTCCTGCCCAAGGATGACCAACTCCCCAGCAATGTTGTTGCTGACTCACCCACTCAGTGAGAGTAGTGCTCACATCCACCCGTGGGTCTGACCTGACACATAAATGCCACAAAGGCAGGGTTGGCCGTGCTCTGCTGTCTTCTCCTTTGGATCTGCATTAATACTTCATCCCAGTGTCTAGGTAGTACTCCTGATATTGCAGCTGGACTCATGTTTGTGTCTTCTTCCCCATGGCTCTGCTCTGCTGCTCCAGCCATGGCCACAAAAGACCTTACATCAAGCAAAGTGTGCTGGGGCTTCTGACCTGTAAGCATGAGGGATAAAGCTCTACGTAAATAGGAGCTGCACCATGAAGAAGGTAAGTTACCCCTGGGTGTACAAATGCTAGTCAGTGACAATGGCAGCAGAAAGTAGGTCCAAACAGGTAAAATATTTCTCTAAAAACTGCTTCTCTTAGTTTTATTTTAACTGCCAGGCTGTCTTGTTTCCTGCTGCACAACTCCTTCCCTCCCCCTTCAACATCACTCACTCTTGAACAAATACTAACAAGCCTCCTCCCCTCCTTGCTATATGCCTACTAATGCTAATTTTGGATGCATCTACTTTTTGAGTAGCTCTGCTAAAAGCAGCCAAACTGTGAGAAGTGCTCAATAACACTCTAAAAAAATGTATGTTTAAGGTGTTATAGCTGGGTACTCAAAAAAGTTAATTTAAAGTCATTAGTCACTAGTGGCCATTTGGACCACACAATATATTAATCAAATGACTACTTTAAACCTCCTAGGGAGTAGCTTTGCTTTCCATACTCTTATATGCAGTGTTCTCAATGTTGTCAAATTCTGCTTTTCTGTTAACCTACTGATTCTGTTGTATTAACACTGGAATTTGCAAAGGCAGTTCTCTGTAGCATTTAGAGGAGTTAAACCCATTTGATCACGATGTACTTTTTAAAAGAGCATTCAAGGGGGTGGCACAGTGGTAATGTCTGCAGGAACTGCATGGCAACTGTGCAGAATGATCTGGTTTCTGTATCATTCCTCTGCTGGGAACATGCTCTCAAACCTTACACAAGAGCAAAGTCGTGACTATGAGGTAGACATTTTCCAATGCATCAGAGGGAGCTGAGATCAGAGATATCCTGTTCAGATTGCTGGGCTCTGTGACTGCATTACAAGATGCAGAAGTTCCAGCAAAGCTAGTACTAGCTGCCTAAGGTCCTGGAAATCATATAGAGGGAGTAGCATGGAGGGCTGAACACACTGTTTGAAAAGCTGAGTAAATATTCAAACAGTTCACCCATGATGCTACAGCTGGACTATGAAGAGTGTCACAGACTTTTTTGGCTGGGCTGCATCATGTTGCAGTGGCTATGAAACAAACCTCTTCCTGGCTTTTTGCACCAATGTGGTGGTGATACAATCTTAGTCTAGGAAAAGATCGAGGACACAAGACACAAAATGCTGGTCTATCCGAAAGTGTCTCATTTTCCAGAAGACTTTGACTGCAACAGCAGAAATCATATATCTGTTACAAGATAGTGAATAGGAAGCACTTCACTGAAGGGACAGTTTTCCACATTAAAGTCAGTATTTGCATGTCCCTGTTTTCTCCTTTACTTTCAAATAAAAACTTTAACTAAAATCTTGTGGATACAGAAGATGTCTTCCCCACCCTCACTGGTTACTACTGTTTCCTGTGTTTCACACATTATTGTTCTTTAAGCCCAAGGTCATTGCCTCCCTCAACACATCCACTTGACATGTCACCTCTCATTGCTCCTTGATTCCTTCTGAACTTCAACACAGAGCATGGTTGGTTCAATTATTTTTTAAACATTAACTAGTTCACCATCACTCAAGAAAGTGCAACTTTATGTATCTACCACAATAGTAGTCTCTTTATTTTCCTGTTGTGTTAGTAAATCAACCAGCATTTCACTTTTCCGATGCCATTGCAGACAAGATAGTCATAAAGGCATTTTCAAGCAGGCTTTGAGAAGAATTAAACATAGAGTTGCAAAGCGTCCTAAGTAAGGCACAAAATAGGCCTGGCAATCTTCATAGTACTTAATATATCATCTTCTTCCTATCTCTTAAACCCAATAATCTGCAAACCACCACTCTACTGGAGCATTATATCTGCTATAACTTATGTCAACTTGGAACACACACTCTCCTATTTCTTAAACAATGTTTGGCAGTCAACCAAGTGTGGAAACTAGACTGTTTTACATTAGCCAGAAGTACATTTAAATCGTTCTTACTAAATGATTTACTGTGGATTACAAATTCTTATACGGCATTTTAAGGTAATGATTAGGCAAAGTAATATATCACTAAAATGATTGAGTACATATGTATTTTGCTTCCATGATTCTAAATTTCTCTTTGGTTTGGAAGACTTCTCTGCACTTCTTTTTAGCCGTTGAAGGGGAGTAAAAAAGGAGAAAATAGTAGAAGGCTCGAACATTTCTGCCTGTCTTCTTAAACTATTGATTAAGTCAAGAGGATTTTTGTCCGTGCAGAAGGGTCAGGTCATGAGGAAACACTGGTAAGTTGATTAGTGCTCTTCAGACAGATATTGGCAGGTGTCAGTATTGCACAACATTTCCTTGCCCTACTGCATCCCAGCGAGAGGAGGAAAAGTTGGACAGAAAGGATTAAGACTTTATACCAAATAAAATAGTGAATGAACCACTTGTAAAGACAAGATGTGGCAGAATATATAAGGTATCCCAGAGGAAAACAGAACAGGAGAAAACAAAAGAAAACAAAGCCACCAACAAAAAAACAAACAACCAAAAAACACCCCCACCCCGTACTCATTCTCCATGCACAGCCATTTCTGTGGAGTCCTAAAAATTGTAAGTGTCCTAGGACAGTGAAAAAAAAGGGATTTGCTGACTCTGTCTAGCAAGTGGACTTTGAAACCCAAATGAAAGAAAGGTACAACTAATAAAAAAGAAAGGTACAACACTAATAAAACATGGGCTGTTACACCAGATGCTCACAGGTGACTGGAATTCTTAAAAAGAAACTGTGACATACAATAAATTATTTGTTTAATTTATTGCTGGGGGCCAGGATCCTGCAAGTGCTGAAAGCTAACAAGCAACTTTGCATTTACAACATACATGAAATGAGGAAGACAATTCTCTCTGCTTCAGAGGTAATAAAAATAAAGGAAACCATTGACCAGTGCAAAGTTACTTGTGTATAACTGTGTGCAAATCAGGACTTGTGGCTCTCACCCTCTAGTCTGTTGCATGCAAACAGCTGCCCAGTTGGTTTCACTAGGGTTGTGTGTGGCTGCAGTGATTCATTCATATGAGACTTGTTCTTGGCATAGCAAAACCAGGCCAAATATGCATTGCATACTCATTTTGACATCAATCACATCTTTCATCTGCAGTTTCAGATTGCTGACAAATAGCAGACAGGATTACTGCAATATTTATTTAATTTATTAATGCCCATAGGCCTTGAAAGCATATAAAGAATAAAAAAAGAACAAGTGCCAGATATGAAGGAGTGATCTGATATTAATTATTGACTTCTCCTTGGATTTCCCTAACCACTACTCAGGTTTCCAACATATTAGGTAACAGATCAGACTCTGTGCAATCCTCAGAGAGATCTACCACAGGTCACTCCACAAGGGCAATTTCTGCCATCATGATTCTTCACTAAATGTTTTTAAAGAAAGGCACTCTCCCTCCTTGCACCAAACCCAAAGATGTTAGGTCTTCTTCCTCAACAAATGCCAACAGTCAAGAGATGACATGAGGAGAGAAGCTGGGACAAGATTTCAGATCATCAAACAAGGCCAATGGTATGTGTTCGCCCTGGGAAAAAACTGAGAACCACTGCTGATCATAAATCACAGGCACAAAGCTTTTTGGTGGAGGAGTAGATTGAAATGTATGATACTCAGGACAAGTGTCCAAAGAGAGGGTTAAAGAGAAATCTAATCCTGAAGTGAACAATGCAGGGATAACTATAGCAACATGAGCCTACTTGGGGAAAAGAAAAATCACAGATTTTCACCCCATAAGATCCTGACACTGCAACACAATAAGGAATGAAAACTGACAGAAACTAGGGGCAACGCCAGTCTGTCTGGACTGAAATCCAAAATTCAGACTAAAGTGTCCAGATTTCCTCTACAGTACATGTACACCTAATAAGAGGCATGAGAAGATGGCCCAAGCAGTTACAAGATGGGAGCACAGAATGAGCTCATAAAAAATGCTAGGGACAGGGGAGCACCTGAAATCCTATGTGACTTTCCACTGTTTAAGGACCTGATGAATGTATCTGTAGAAAACTGTCTTCACCTGCATCAGCAATATGGCAAATTTTGTCTGTACACAGAATATGAGGTTATCTCAGGTGAAGAAAATGTTACTATTAGCTATTTAGGAAAAAAAAAATGATTAGAGCATTTTCTCTGGAAATAGGAAGAATTACTTAATTTCCTTAGCACAGTTACCGGTGGCTCAAACTTGCATGTGTCTTATCCATAAAAGCAGAGATGGAGTAAACAGTGTAGGTTAACACAGTGAGAAAGCACTGCTAAACATAGTAAACTCATAAACAGCATTACTTGGAAGGCATTGGAGTTTTGGGGCTTTCAGTCCTCTTCTGAGGCATTAAAACCAAAACCATTAAATTAGAAGTATTAGCAGAACAGGAAGCAGATACCAGAAACATAACTGAATGCCTGAAAATAAAGGATCCAGAGCTGTACTCCTTTTGCACTGGCAGTGCAGCTCAGCTTAAGAAGGGTGATGGCTTAGATATTCTCAAGTCAAACAGGAAACAGATTTCATTTAAAATTTTTCAGCCTCTGAGACCCAAAAGGACATTGAACTCAGGTGCCTCACTTCTGTCACACTCTTACATGTATAATGGGCTCCATCATTCAGTCCTGTTTTTCAAGCTGGCATCTAGCAACATACTTCACCCAAAATAAACCCAAGTCAGATCTTCCTGGTGAATCCTAGATGAGCTTAGAATTCCCCTGTTCACATAGGTCACATAGGAAAGTGCTAGTTAGGGAAAAAACTGGCAAGAATTTAGAATAATATTTCAGTGTGAAACTGAAGTCTCAGGATTCATATTGCACCCATCAGCCCTCGGGGAGGGAAAGGGGAAAGAGAAAGACTGGGCAGTAACCTTTAGCAAAATTATACAATGGTAACCTTAAAGATGGCAAGTCCTCCTACATGTCCAGTGAAGCCTGGTGTTGACTAGGACACTCGGGTTTCTCAATTTTCAACAAACTTATGTCAGAGTGATGGTGTTAGAGTAAAATGATTTGTAGTAGGTATGTAAATATCTAGAGATGTTACACAGCAGCCTAGTTGGAATTTTGTGGGACCCAGTGGGTATTCAGTTCTTTCTCAGCCCTCTCTAAAAGCTATTATATCCTACCCCAAGAGATGGTATAAGCTATCCAACGTTACACAAAAGGACAGTGATGGCAAGAAAACTCTAAGCTTTAGTTTGTGTTGCTTCTTCTTTCAAAAAGGTGAAGTCTAGTACATAAGAGTTTTGTATGCACTATTTCTGAGGTAGAAGAAAAGCAATCTTCGCTAAACAGTCTCTTTATGAAGACCCAAGATATAATCCTCACGGAATTTGTTTTTTTCTTCCAGCTAAAGCAGCAGGATTGAGCCTTAAAGTATCTTTGTTAAACTAGTTAATAGATTATTGTCCAAAATAAACATATTTCAGTAAGTGCAAGACTGTTTTTTCCTCCCCCTTTCTGTCTTTTGTTCAACTTCAACTCAGCTATTTATGATTCATTTCATGAGCCACTAGGTTTTCTCTGAAGGCACTAAAAAGGGCTAGAGCTATCAAACAGTTTTAGTGACTAGTGCCAACAAGGAACTGTTTTCCTCCACGCTATAAAACAGGCACTGTCAATAGACTACAACCGGCAATAAACTATTAAAAAAGGAATTTATGATGCCTACTTATTATCCTTCTGAAATAATGTTGTTACAAGGCTGCCCTTTCCAGTCCTCCACACAGATCACATGGCAAGTGCCTAACAAAGGGAAAGACCCAGATCTTGCAGACTGTCTGCAAAGAGCCCAGGAATTGCCCCATGTTCTGTGGGCACACACACCACACCAGGGTTTCAAAGCAGCAGACAAATTGCCGCACATTGGACTTGGGCTTGTTACACACAAGCATTTTATTTAAGGTGGGACATAAATTAACTTATATATAGAACATGTTGAATGGTTTTAATAGCTTAATATCATATTATGAAGGAATGTCTATTATTGTTTAGTGAGAAACTGGTAAACCACAAGGATAAAATAAGAAATGGCAAAACCTCAAATGCAATCAGATCTGCCTCTTATTTTAGATTTCTAAAAACCTCCCAATTCTAGCTCTTTTCCCTTCCTCTTCAACCCTGTAACAGCCTTTCTTCATTGCTGAAGTGTCTGGCTCTGTTAACATTTGACTACCACACTGATCTGTAATTGTGATCTATAATTGCGATACAAAACTTGCATTAATAGAGATATCCTATCTTACTCCAATTAATGAATGGTGCCTTCAATAAATATTTTTGAGATAAGGAAATTATGCAGTTCAAACTTCCGTGTCATTTGGATTGAGACCTCCTGGTCTGGACCTTCATCTTTTGTGTCCCTTGAATCCTCAGTATGTCAGACTGAAGACACACAGACTGTGGTCAAGGCTGAATGCACAGCCTTAAGACGATGTCTTCTAATAACAAGCAGCTCTCAGGAATGACAGAGAGGGTCCTAAAGGTGTGTAGAAAGAAGAGGGGTGTGGTTTGAAGAGTGTAAGTGAAAAGGAACTTTTTTTTCTGGAGAGGGAACAGCTAGGCTGGGCTGAGAAAAAGTGAAAACCGAGGAGAAACGGAATGGAAGGGCACTGTTACTGACATTTGGATTAAAAAACAAACCAACCAAGCAAAAAAAAAATCCCAACTACAAGAACACAGTTGCAGTGTTAAGATTTCTCAATATCCTGATCACTTGCAGTGGAATTATCAGAGTGGGGGGCTCTCCTCTTGCCCGTGCTGCTAAAAAGTGTTGCCTTATATTCTGTTTCTGAGCAGTGCATTTGGAGGAGAGACGTTCTTTAATAGCAGATATTACTCGGAGAACACAACACTTATTCTCAGCAAGGGACCATTCTGGAGTTTTTAAATCAAGCTTTTTTAATTTTATGAACTCCAAACAGAGAGTACACCACAGAAAATCATGAAATAGCATGTATAGATACCTCAGATGAAAATTAACCATTTTACTAAGAAAAAGTTTTACAAACAGTGTCTGTATGGTAAAAGCACTGCAGCCGAGTTAAACTGCTGTTGAGACTATAACTCTGTGTCTGCAATGTGTTCCATTATTATTTCTCAGTGAAGGAGACAGTCCTGCCTTGTCATTGTCTCTCACTGGCTTCTTGACTTCACAACTCAGCTGTGACTGCATCTGTAGAACAAGAGGAGCAACTGAGTCCATGAGAAGCCATAAATCCCACAAAACCACTGAAGTTGCTCACTTCAGTCTCCAAATGCCTATTTACATATACTACTCCTACTCCTCCTCCTCCTCCTACTACTGATAATAATTCTTCACATTTTATTTCCACAGCACTCTCTGCCCCTTGTGAGACTCCCACGGTCCTCAAGCACCCAACAAGAGGGCCAGGGCATGGAGGGGAAGCACATCCTGCAGCCAGCCGCACAGCATATTCTCCCCTTCCCTGGGACCGCCTGCAGAGAAATACGGTCATTAATCATTATTTGGCTCTTTTTATCAGCATATGAGCATATGAATGGTCTGAGGTGAAACCATCACCTTTCATTTAGCCCGGAGAGGACTGCAGGAAAAAAATTAAATCTTTAAAATGCTGGTATTGGCAGCATTTTTCAAGAAAAAGGCTTTGGAGGAAAGTAAAAAAGAAAAGTGTTTAAGTGTGCAGGAATAGAGAGAAACATTTAATTAAAAGCATGAAAGAGGACTAAAAACTTCATTCATTCCCGCTTTTTGGTAACATATGCCTATCCTATAATTGCCTGTAAATAGCCACTGCAAAAGCAACTCAAATTAGTGGGTTTCTGGATGAGGAATGGAAACTCTGACGAGTTCAACTGTCGAAATCTTACAAGAACTAGTGCTGTACCAAGGGGCTGGGGGGGTGGGGAGGGGTGGTGGAAGGGGGGCAATGGGTAAGGGAAATGAAAGAGAAAAAAAAGCGCAAAATAAAAAAAAGCTAAACCTATAGAAACTCTGGCTTGCAGGGATATTTTTCTAATTATCACCTTGGCAAGATACAGCTCCTTACTTCCAAAGCCAAGTTCTCCCTCACCAGCACGGGTTTTGCACTCTCACAAATGTCCTCCACTTCCGTCCCTTCCTCTCTCCCTCTCTCCCTCCCTATTTTCCTCCCTCCCTCCCTTTCGCCCTTCCTTCGTCTCCCGACCTTTCCACGAGTTTATACAAATCACCCACAAAAATGCCCCGGAGTGTCACTTCGCGGTGCTCGGAGCCGGCAGGCGAGTGGGGCTGTACCAGAGCTACCGGCTCCAGCCGCTTGGCCGCGGCCCCTCCGTGGCACAGACAGCAAAAGCCGCTCTTTCTGGGCCACCCCATGTCCTCCACATAGGCTCCAAACACCTTTTTTTCCCTTTTGATAGGTAACCCTCTGCCAGGCTCTTCGGTGAGACGCCGCACATTTTAGGACAGAGCCACGGAGCGGTACGCGGGGAGAAAGGAGAGGGTCGGAGGAGGACAAAAAGCAGGGGTGTGCCCATTGGGACCCCTGCGGATCCCCTCACAAGCCCCCTGACCCCAGAGCGGACACAGCTGAAGCCCCGCGAGGTCCCCTCCAGCATCCGCCGCCGCAGAGTCCGTGTAGCGGCGGAGAGCGCCAGGCTGAGGGTCCCTTTCCCGGGAGCCGCCGGCTCCGGTGTCCCCGAGAGGTTGGCGGGGCCGCCGGTAACGGCGCGTTGAGGATGCGAGCGGCTCCGCGGGGGGAGCGACAGCAAAGGGAGCTCCGTGCGCCCCTCAGGAGGGTGGGGGGCTGCGAAGGGGCTGTGAAGGGGTGGCGTTCTGATTTCTCAGCCGTTTTGTTAATAATAACGCTTTAACGCTTTGGTTACAGCACACTCGCCCTTCGCGTTATCTTGCGTCGGGCTGATTTTATGAGGGGACTGAACAGCGAGACGGGGATATACACCGAATAGTTCTTATTGTCCACTCTGATGTATTAAACCACGCCAGGTTTCGTGGCTATTTGCTCGTTTCAGGCACAAATATTGGGATGTCAAGCTGTAAAATTTCCATCCCTTTCCCCGACCTACGTTCATTCACTGGGACAACGGCGGACGCTTGGGAAAATATTTGCTCCTGAAAATTCATCGCCCGCACTTCCCTCTCGACCTCCGCCGGACGCGTGTGAGCACCCGAGAGCGGGGAGCGGGGCACCGCCACCTCAACTCTCCGCCGCCCTCCGGCTCTGCTGCAGCAGCTCCCATCGGCTCCCCGCCGGCAGCTCCCCAGCCGGAGAGCCCCGTCCTCGGTGTGAGCTTGCCCCGCTTCCTGAAAGGCACCGCCGGGGCGCTTCTGCTGGGCGTGCGGCACGGGGCAGACCGGAGAGCAGCGGGGCAAGCAAACCTCCTCTGCAACTGCTGACCGCGAAAATTCGGTTTCGCATTTTCCGTTACCTGTTGACGGGGATCACGCATGTAGGGGAAGCTTTCGATACAATGCTGCTTTCGTTCACTGTAAATCCCACATGTTGCAGTCAAATTCTTACCAGCTGGGAGGGCCAGAGCAGTAAAACCGAGCAATTCTTTTTCATCATAAATCAAGTTTATGAACTGTAGTACAAGGTATATAACTCTGGAGGCTGAACTTTTTGGTGGTAAATGGCTGTTGAAATATTCGACTGCGACATTGTCAAATTCCCTTTTCCACCTAAAAATTGACATAAGCTAATTCTCACAATTATCGTCGTCCCTTGCTTAATTTGAAAGCAAACCACCTGGTATAAATCACATTAGACAAACCGAGGAAAACTTTAAAAAAGGTAAAAAGGAGTGTAGCATTTAGAATAAAAACCCCAGGCACAGATACAGCCTGCGATTCTGATCAGCGTATTTGTAATCATATATGTGCAGGAGACTGGACGCAACAGACTGGCACGCAGTGGTAGTCAAAGAATAAGTGACCTCTTAATAAAAGGAAATGTAAAAGTACCCATTCAAATTTCGTTGTAAAGGCCACTTTCCTCCCTCTCTATACTTGCAATATGCACAAGATCCGAAGTATGCCCGCACAAGGCAAATGCCATTCCAGCGTACGTCATATTTCCTCATTGTTTTTAATTTCTTACTGATTTATTCTAGAGCTTTTTAGGAACAGAGAAGCTGAAGGAACAAACCCTTGGTTTCCTCTCATTTGTAGTCAGATGCTGGTTTGCAGTGTACTGACAGGGCTGTTGTTCCTCCCCTAAATTTCATATTACCATCTGCACTGAAGTTGTTTCTTGTTTGGGGTTTGATCGTGCAGTAGGTAGGAAGGTTGATCAGAAGTATCTAGAGAAGGGTAGCTTTGTGCATTATTTGTTCTCAGTGTTTTCATACCTATGCTTATGATTTCTAGTCGTTTTCCAGAACTATGGCATTCAGCAAGACACCGATGACTGTTAACATAACAATCACAACCACGAATATTGCAGTGACTACCAATAAAACATACCGATCCAGCAGCAGAGAACACAGTAGTACTGCAATATAATAGAAGATTTGGCTTGACTTCTCCGACTCCCGGCAGTCAGAGTAGGGTCTCTATCAGGGCTCCTCAGCTCGTCAAAACTTGTCTAATCAAAGGAAGTGAAAGTGAGGAAGAAAAGAACTGGGATTTCACCCTGAAACTTCGGAGATGGGAGACGGGTTAGGGATCGAGTTTGCTCATGCCATGCCGGTAAGTTTGAAGTGAGCATTTGGGCTAGGAAATAACGCTGGCAAACTGTTAATTTTTCTCCATAGAAATGATCCAAAAAATTCTCGTGAGAAACAGCTATCAAGATTTTACCCTTAGGAAAAAGAAAAAAGAAACCGCACGCCACACACCCACACACTACCGCATATAAATAACAACCTGTTAAATGATGGGACTCTGGGACTCTTAAAGAGGCGTCTCGCACATTTAAAACAATTTAGAGATATTTTAAAAATAATGATTGTTTGGTTTAATAATTGTTCCATTTTCCCATCCACAGATATCTCCAGCCGCCTCAAAAAAGTGCAGAGACGTGCTCCATCTCTCCCCGAGGGACTGGGCTTGCATTTTGCGTTGTAATGTACTTATTTTAATGTTTCTCCAATCAAACTTCCACTCATTATTTTTGTGAAGATGAGGAAAGAGAGCAACAACAAAAGCAACCTCGAGGATGCTGTTGCTAGCATTACCCGGTTGTGATAAACCGTATTTCCCTCCAGAGTTTGCTATCCTGACTCTTGCGTGGGGTTGAGGTGTTGCAGGAGTGGACGGCGTAGGCGAAGGAAGGGCAGAGGCAGAGACAGCCTGCCCAACGTGGTGCTGCGCCTGCCTCGGCTTGGGGGAAATGGGAGCACGGATGTGGGCAATCTACATGCTTACTTGTTTTGGAGCTCGGAAATCAGACTGTAATTTTACGTATCTTTAACACTGACCTATCTATCTTTTTTTTTCTTTTCTTTTTTTTTTTTTTTTGGCTAAGTGTAGACAGTCTCCCTATGAAGTCAGATTTAGATTATCTCCTAAGAATGCAGAAAATCCAGGCTAAATGGAAAGGAAATCTTCTATCATTTGAAAGTTCGCCATAATACTGTAAAATAAGATTGGGAGTTCAAAACTCTCCTATCAAGTTATTTCTCGGTGTATTCTGAAGTCACCCAGGTTCCATGTGTTTGGGATTTTCAAGGAAGTGATAAAATTATACTGTTTTGTTTTCTTGTTTTCTTTTTCTTTTCTTTTTTTTTTTTTTTTTTTTTTTAGCGGAGGTGATCTCTTGCAGTGAATTTTGCTCTGCTGGAATTAGATATGTTACAGTTTTCCATGCCTCGCTTTTTTCCACATCACCCTTCAGACCAGTTTTGTACGATAATCCGTATTCTAGTTTAGCCTGCAATAGTACCACACCACCTAATCTACAGCAGTTCCAAAACTGTATCTTGATTTATGTTTGCAAGTGGCGCTGCCAGAGCAGTGGTGCTGCTGCTAAAGACCTCGTTTACTAAACGTGCTCTCGGTACCTCATTCTCCTTCTGGAGGATCACAGCTTCATTTTCATTTTCGCTTCACAGACGAGAGATCATAACTTTGCTTTACTTCCTCAATGGAAAGTAAAGCCTTTGCCTGTTCTTTTATTGTTCAGAGCCTTAATCTATCGTATGGACCATTAACACACAAATATAATCTCTTGTTTAGAAGTTTATCCGGTCCGATTAGGCAGCAGAGCGCTGGCTGAGCCGATGCTAATGCGAGCCAGAAGAAGTAGTAGACAGGACCAGGCGAGAGACAGAAGGCGACCGGGAATAGCTTTATTAGATAAGTGTATTAATCTGGATCCCAGCTGTATCTGCAGTGTTTTCCAAGACTCCTTTCAGAAATCATTCTTGTCGGATGTGGGTTTCCCTAGTTAATCACTCATGCCGTTGTATACATTACAGCTCAAGAGTGTAATTTTAGTCAGTTGTTTTGAAGCGCGTTACTGTTCCCATCTGATCTGCATTTGTCGATTAAGCGTACAAGAAACGGAACACTCGTAGATAGGAGTCCCGATAGGGCTCTCCGCGGCACCGGGGCACCCGTCCACCCCCGCCGCCCCCCGGGGCCGCCGCTTGGCGAAACGCTCTGCCCGTCCCGGCGGGGCTCGGCCTCCTCCTGCGGCAGCGCGGCCTCTGCGCAGCGGGACTCGCCGCGCCGCGCTCCCGCCGTGCCTCCCGCGGGCCGCCCGGGGCCCATGCCGGGCCTCCCGGGTGCGGGGGCCAGAGCAGCCGAGCCCCGCGGCCATCGGGGCCCCGGCAGCTCCCGCGGGCGGAGCCGCCCCGGGGCGCGGCCACCGCCGCCCCGCCCGCCGGGGGAGGGCCTGAGGCGGGGCCGTCAGGCCGCTCCAGCCCCGGGCCGCTCGGGCCCGCCCCGCCGCGCCGCGGGTGCCCAGGGACGTCTCGCTTCATCTGTCACCAGCTCTGTTCGCCTGCCCAGCTGTCAAAACAGGGGGTGTCTTTTTCATTCCAGCTCACAAAGTACCAAAGGGGAAAGGGGCTTTAATGCCTGTGTTTGGACACAAGCAATTATCCCTAATTATTGTTTTTCTTTTGAGCCTGCCCGTCCTGCTGGAGAGCCAGCAGATGAGCATGCCCTAATCCTCCCCAGTCGGTTGATCTCAGTGGGTTTTGCGGGACAAACCGGGCGAGAAGGCTTCGTAGCTTTCATCTCGATGTGAGTTTTGAACTGATTGAAACTCATTGCGATGGAAGAATTAACCTCGGAGCCCAGGCTTTCAATGGCCCCTGATAAGAGATTATACGTGTTGATGGCAAGCTTTTCTTGGCAAAATGTTTTCAAAGGACTCGGAGCTGTTAAATCAAAGCCCTATTGAATTGCTGGTAGGCCCCTTAGAGCTCTCCCTCCTTCTTCATTCCCCGGTACTGTGTTGGTAATTACTGGCAGGGGTGGGAGGAGGAAAACAGAAAATCCCCTCGGATGTACATACACATGCGCACAAGGCTGATGAGGAGCATAGGCAGAGAACCGCCTGGGAGACAGAGGAAAATTTCTTAATTCCACGGAGAATAATTCCATGAACAGTTAGGCCACTGCAAGATCGATCCTTTTCTGCTGCAGTCTTCTGTCATATGTCTGCCCCTTTATTTGATGGGGTTGTAATAGCATTCCAAGGACCCATGCTTCCATGCTATTTCCTCAAAAATTCACCCTCTTACATGTATGAAAAAGAATTAGGAAATAGGAAAACCACAGAAAAGCTAGAAGCTATGAGGATATTTCAGCCACAAGTATGTGTGGATGTAAGAAAAGCTAGGTAATTTTTAAGAACAGCAAAAACCTTGATGAGTTCTCTTTTAAAGAAAAGATGCTTATTCTTCAAGTTTGCCTCTTCTTCACCTGTCCAAAGTGTGTGTCCTGGATTCTGGAATTCCACATATTGGTAAAGAATTACCATATTTATGAAATCTGGGTCATATTCTGTTAAATACTTTCCCTTCCATTGTGTCCAGAATGGGAACTTTGAAAAAGCCTACATGCAAAACTGGAAGTTGTCTGCTTCCACCAGTCCTAGGACTTAGGCAATCTTTCTTTCATGCATCCTTGATTTTGTAAATGAATATGTGTTTGTTCAGAGGTAATTCTGGGGTAATGGATGTGATTCTTATTTTAACAGTGGAAGAGTAATATTTAACAGAAGAAAATCTTAGAGAAAATAGAGTAGGAGATAACCATTTTCCATTGGAAAGTCAATTCACTTCAAGATAAATGCCAACAAGGCACCTGCTGCAGAAAACTGTTGAGCTGGAGAAAGAAATCTGCTGGCAGGCAAGGAGAGGTTGTTGGATGGGTCAAATCTTGTTTGTTTACTATGTAGGACCATGGGACAGTGTTATTAAAAAGACGTACTGATTGGATGATGAGAAAAAGAAAACATTGATATCCAAGACCAGAAACATATGAATAAAAGAACTTTAGGAATGCTTTTCATGGTAAAATATCACCTTCTCCAATATGTTAGCCTGCAGTGGTAATGAAGAGGCAGCAGAAGTAAAGGCAGTATGGAGGCAGATGAACAGCTTGATGGATATCTGGAAACTGCCTTAGAGAGAAGACAACAGCATGGCCATGAGCTGGAGTGCTGTAAACCCAGAAAATAACCTATGTAGTTATTACAGTCAACTGCCTCAGCTGATGCTCCAGCTGAAGAAGGAGGCCCAGGTTCAGAGCTATTCAAAATGTGTACTGCATGCTGGTAGTCACACTACCCAGACTATCAGTTTTTGAAATTGACTATTACATTTGCTTTTTCTCTCCACTAATGCTCCATGTATTTAGAGCTCTATGTAAATTTAGAATAATTTCTTGTGTTGGAACATTTTTGTGTTTAGTGTGCTATATTGCTTACTGGTATGCCTTGGCTTCCCAGCTCCTGAACCAAGCTCTAGCCAAAGTAATCTACTGAAACCTCCATGACCTTGAGCTCAGCCCTTTTTAATGCCTCTCAGTGTTTGCCAGAACACAAACATGCAATCTTTTTTTTCTTAATTTAGAAGCTTAGGCTATAATAGTTAAATATTATGATTAAACTGCAGCTGCCTGTGCAACTGCACAGGCAGTACAAGTGCCAGAGCAGTAACCTTTGCTTTTAACATGGTATTAAATTGTCACAAAAATCCAAGATGTTTGGGTTCCCTTCAGCTTGTATTTTGTCATGGAAATTTCTTGCCAGCAGATCTTTCAGTGGGAGTCTTGATAGTAATTGGAAAATAGGTTTTTAAGTTGAAAATTTGTAGGGTTTATTTGCTGGTTTGTTTGCTTTTGTCAAACAGTATCTCAACAACAACTGGAACTACAAAATGAAAATTTCAGTTTATTCAGTTCTTACTGTTGACTGGACCTGTGAGTATTTTGAAGATTCTGGGAAGAACAATAATAGCTTTACTTCTTTTGATTGTTCTGACAAGGGATCCTGGAAAATTCATAGGCTGTGCAGGATCTTAGAGAACCTATACATTGCAAAACATTTCTTCTTCTTCAGTGAAGTGCCTAAATCACCACTAAACTGTCACAAAGCTTGTTGGGAAGAATGTACTTACAGAGATTATACTTGTCATAGAAACAAGCAAATGCCATGTGGATTTTACAGCAACCATGGGCTGAGAGAAACCTGTAATAGAACAGAACACAGACCTGTAATAGAATAGATAGAGTAGCTGTATAAATATTTGGCAACTCTGAAGAGACATCTGAGGTCAAGGCTGTTTCCCTGCTACTTCAGAAATCCCTGCAAGTCCCAAGTTTGCCACCTAAAATAGTGTGTGTCCAGCTTGTAAAGTTAAAGATCTTGTTTCAGCCCCAAAGACTTTAAAGTTTATACACTCAGAGAGAAGCAGCACTTGGATCCAACAAGCAAGTGGTGGTAATGTGGTATAGGAGCAACACCCTTATTAGCAGCTGCAGCACACCCACTCACATCCCAAACTGGTGTTCTCCTTCAGTCTCTTTCACCAAAGGAGAAAGACTGACTGTATCTAATACAATAACAGAGTTTCTGACATTATTGGGATCAGGATGGTGTTTTGGGTCAGTAACTTCCACAAGTCTTGACATGCTGGAAGAGTTATGACTCTGACAGCCTCTGGCCAAATTTGTGATATAAAAATAATTAATTTTACCATTTGTAGTTCTCCCATTCATGCTAGGGCTTCCATTATCATTGAAGGATGAAAAATAGTAGGAATAGTTACCACATGCTGATTAAGTACCAAGTACTTAATATATGTATTACAGAGAGAGAAAGAGCAATGTTTGTAGCTGGAATCTAGTTGCCAAGCATTAAGTCACCTTTAGCTCAAAGTGAATCCCAGTTTTCAGCTTGAATTTGTTTTATAATAATAGTAAGAGTTTTTTTAAGTAAAAGATCCTTATTTAGAAAAAATTTGCCTAGTAATATAATTGTATTTCTGTATATCTTGATATAATGTAGCAGGATTTTGAAAAAATTCAGCCCAAGTAAATATGCAAACACTTAAGAGAAGAACCATTCTTCATAGCTTATGGGATCCAAACAAAAGATATTCTAACCTGTAGCAGGTGCCGCAAACCACAGAGAAGAAACTACAAGGAATAATCATAAGCAAATATATTAAGGGAAAGGAATAATAGCCAGTAGAATTTAATGAAATAAAAAAATAATAGAAAGGTAAGTTAAAGCACACAACAAAGGGCTCAGACATTACTCAGTGATTAAGAGATGCTTTAATGACATGTTGTTATGTACTTAGTTCATTCTGGCACACCATCCACAAGGTATCTGTCTAAGATGCAGAGTAATGTGTAAAAAGTCTGGTATACTCCACAGAGGAAAACTTAGATTAACTCATTTTTGCTACTGTGCTTTCTCTAACCACATCAGGATGGAATCTTAGTACAGAATATTTTGCTTAATGTCCACTATTATGGGTTAGTAAACCCATTATAGTATTTATATTATTATGTTTACCACATGTTTCACTTATTATTCTATTGTTGCTCTCTTTAAAATAGTAGGTTTTTTAAAATAACTAGACACATAATTAACAAAAATAAAATCTCTTCTACTTGCACATTCCAAAGAATATTACTGGTCATTTCCCAGTACAAAGCTATGGATCTTGGCCAAAGCCTGCCTTTTACCCCAAATGCAATTTCATAGCTTGCCTATGCAGATTCCCCAGACATCCCTGTATGTTAGCTGCATAATTCATATCACTCACAGCCTTCATTTCAGCTGCAAACATACTGTCTCTACTGGCTGTACACAAATGGACACACATTTGATCAGTGATACATGTTTAAAGTTTTGAATAGTTTGTCACCTTGATGGCTTCAGCTTGTTTAAAGGTTCATTCTGACCTGTTCAGTGACTCACGGGGATAAACAGCTTTTTGCTTTTTAAAGCTTGGGCAGATGACAAGCACCTTGAGATTAAACACCAGGACCGTAGGAGACATTTTTCTTGGTTTTGTTTGGTTCTTTTTTTCTGGTTGTTGTGGTTTCATGTTTGTTTTGGTTTTGTTTGCTTGTTTTGGTTTGGGTTTTTTTTGAATGAGTGTCATTCATATTGTACTGTTTGTCTGAATTCTGACAATTTTTTTCTGTTCTTTTGTTTTGATAGCACACCATTCTCTCCTCCCACCACACGTCCTCAAAACATACCTGTGTAAATTTCCCTGGACACATGTAAGAGCAGAATGGGATGTAAGGGACATACAATCATTAATGACTTCAGAAAGAAACTGCAGCGAGGGCTGAGTAAGTGTTTGTCTGAGTGACAGCAAGTGTTGCTGAAATTCACAGTCTTGTGCAGCTATCTGGGTTAGGCAAAGAAATGCATGCAAATATCCTGGTGCAGCTTTGAAATCGGGATGGTGTCTGCATGAGGGCTTCCATACTCACAGAAATGAGAACTTGGAAACGCAGGAGTGTAGAAGGACAGCTGCTACCGAGGCTGGACCTCCCACACAGGAGGAGATCACAGACATCAAATTCTCTCTGATTGTAATGTCTCTTGAGAAACCACCATGAGACCTTGGAATATGACAACTATATAGCAGAGTGACCAATTTGTGTGCCACAAACCGTATAGTTTAAGCAGCAAGTACAGCTCCTCTGCCTGATGATTTATGGCTGGCTGTGGCCAAATTCCCCATGAACTACAAGACAATAAACTCTGAAGATCCTAAAGACACCAGATTCATCTTTAGGTGTAGCTTCAAATGCCACCTAGACAGGTTTTCTTATGGAGCAGTGGGACCTCAGCTGATCTTTGCCATATCTCAGGTGTTTTCTGTTTTCTTCTTTTCAGGAATGTGTGATACATGTGTTTCAGTCCCTGAAGATTCTCATATACAGTTTGTGTTGTATGAGATGGTGCTTATCCCCGGCCTAAGGTTCAGAGCTTGGGAGGCTTTGACATAAACATGGCAATCTTAAATCCCTGTAGAAAAGCAAGGGATGGATAATATGCCTGACAAATTAACCTGACAGTTTCCTCTGAATCTGAAATGGTGGCATCTAATCAAAATCCAGCAGCAAGTGCCAAAAAGGAAAAGGATATTCTCTGTGCTACTTTAGAATGCCAGTCAAGACTTTCCTCCAGCCTCTCTTCATGGCCAGTCTTAGAGCCAAATGGAAAAGACAACCCTTCTAATTAGAATAAATATGCTGCAGAATGTGCTAGAAGGGAAAATAGTTTACATTTCCGTTGCAAACTCCTAGCTGAAGCCAAAACAAGACACGCTTTTCTTGAGTCGAGTTTGGGCAAATCTTTTCAATAAATTGCACACATGAGATATTTTCAGCAGAAACCCTTAATACATCACTCAAGAAAAAAGCCATAGTTAAAAAGAAATACTTGCACACTTGAATTTTAGCTGTGATGCATATCTGTCTTTAATGTATGTCATTTCACTGGGCTTGTGTGGCAAGGTTTTTGTAGTGTGGAAGTGATGGTTACAGGGATGGCTTCTGAGAGAAGCTGTCAAAACCTTCTCCTGTGTAATTGCCTCAACCAAGCCTGTGCCAGTTGGCTCCAAGGTGGACCTGCCACTGCCAAGGCTGAGCCCATCAGCAATGGTGGTAGCACCTCTGGGATAATGTATTTAAAAAGCAGGGGAAGTTATTGTGCAGGATCAAATTTCAGCCCGAGAAGAGAGATGTGGCAATTGCGTAAAGTAAAATCAAGGTCAGGGAAGAAGGAGAGGAAGGAGGTGCTCCATGCATCAGAGCTGAGATTATGTCCCTGGCACAGGTCATGGTGAGGTGACTGTGCCCCTGCAGCCCATGGAGGACCACAGTGGAGCACAGACCCACCTGCAGCCTGTGCAGGACACCACACCAGAGGAGGTGGATGCCCTGGAAGGAGGCTGTGACTCCATGGAAAGCTTGTGCTGAGGGACAGAGGAACCTTGGCCACTAGAGAGAGGAGACTACGCTGCATAGCAAGTTTGTTGGCAGGACTTGAAACCCCATGGGGTCCCCCTGCTAGAACAGTCAGATCCTGAAGGATTGCACTGAATGGAAGGGACCCATGCTGGTGCAGTGGAAGAATGTGAGGTGTCCTCCTGCAAAGGAAGAAGAGTCAGAGACAAGATGTGTTGAACTGACCACAACCCCCAGTCCTCATGCCTCTGCGCTGCTGGTGAGGAGGAGGGAGGAAATTTGGGACTGAAGTTGAGCCCATGAATAAGGGAGGGGTAGGGGAAGGCATTTTAAGGTTTCACTATCCTACTCTTGTTTAATTGGTAATAAATTAATTTCCCCAAGTCAAGTCTGTTTTGCCCATGACAGTAATTGGTGAGTGATCTCTTCCTGTCCTTATCTCAATTTATGATCCTTTTGTTGTACTCTGTCTCCCCTGTCCAGCTCAGGAGGAGAGTGACGGAGCAGGTTTGGTGGGGACTGGTGTCCAGCTGGGGTCAACTCCCCACAGTTGTGTTTCATTTACCTCTAGGTGAGAGAACACTTTTACTGTTTCCAAAAAGAAATGCTAAAATGCATGGATAACAAAGTTTCAAGGCTTCAAAATCAGTGTGAATTGACCTCGAGGAGCAGTAAAGCAAAATTTGTCTTGGTAGACAACAACAAATGATTCATACAAATGTCTTACTTTAATTAAAATATTTCTGTCTTCTACTTTAGTTTGCAACAAATGTTTTTGTAGAAGCGTAACAAAGGAACACTGATAGATAGCAAACTGCATTAATAATTAAAAAAAAATAATTGCTATGATAAATTCTGCTCTTTTATCTCAGTCATATTGGATTTACTTTAGCAGATGTCAGCATCTTAAATGCAGTTGGAGCATGTATTCTGAAATAATTGTTGAACCTGAAGTCATTTATGATCAGATGCAGTGATGATGTGCTGGATATTACAACCTAGAAAGCAGATTATTACAGGCACGCTCAGTCTACATATGTTGCTGTGCTAGTTTTTGGTGTCCTGGAAGAGAGTATTCAAAGTTATTGAAACCAGCTGTTTCTCCTGTTAGTGTACCGGATGCTTATCTTCTTGCTCTATATATCAAAATATCTGTGTCAAAATTCACTATTACTGCATGAATTGGAGAGACTTTGATCTAGATATCAGATGGTTCAGTGAATATTATGTAAAAGCTGCCCTTAGTACATTTAAAAACAAAATTAAAAATTATTTTTATTCTGTAACAATATGATAAGCATGAATGAAAGTAAAAGGACAATAAAGTAAGTGATAGGACAATCACAAAATAATTTTGAATCAATTTCTATTTTGAAATTAAATAGAAAATGCATTTTCAGGAACAGTTGTAGTTTAAGTATTTTTACATTTCTGATTCCCAGGGAATTCAAAATATGTAATTTTTTCCAATTCCATGGGAACAAAATTCCAAATTTTACTACAATCTGTAAAGTGAAAGAAAATTCAGTGTGCTGACTGGCATAAAATGTTGGTTGGACCCTGGGAAACCTTTAAGACAAGTAACAGAAGTAAGATGTAAGATACTGAAAATATGAGGAACTTCCAAAATGCATGTGTGAAATGACAAGGGATCCTATGAGTAATGGTAGCATAACTGAACAAAGGGAGGAGGGGAAAGAGCACAGAGAATGGGGAGGGAGAAGGTGAGAGCTAGACATCTATATGTTGTCACAGGAGATTGTGTACAGCATTTATTTGAGAATCAAAGGAAGGTTTCATACACCTGTATGTCTTTGGCAGATCATGAGAGGTGGCCTACAGCAATTAGTGAACTTTTTGATTCTTTTCTGGGAATAATCACAAAAGTGTTGCTCACAAATGTGCTTGTTTGACAAACTGCATAAACACATTTGTCAAGGACTCATCTCCCAGATGTCCTCAATTCTGCATGCAGTCAGCAAAAGCAATTGACAACCTCCCTTGGGTCGAAAAAAGGCCCATTAGAAGCATTGCTCTCCTACCCATCTGCTGAAACTGTTATCGGAGGCAGCTAATTATATGTTTCGCTCTTTAATTTCCAGAATCAAATATATCTCTTGGTCGCTGTATCATTGATTGCATTAACTGGAAATATTTGCAGGAATCATGGACAGTGAACTTTACTTCACCCTGAAGACAAGAATAATGATCCTCCCATCTTTTCTTTTTTACTTTGTAAAACTGTTCAGAACAGAGAGAGTGAACAGGGATAATTAAAAAAAAAGACAAGTTATTTTTACATATATTGCATTGCCCATCATGGACAGAAAATCTGACTTGGCCTAAATTCAGGAAAATCTAGGACTTCTCAGGACTTTGACCTAATTGCTCCCATGTTCTGCTTAATCATAAAATCAGATATCTGGCATACTTCTTGCAAGATATACAGTTATGCATGCTGGTGATGAGATGGTTATTGAAGTACATTCTATTGGGTCATCAGTATAGGCTTATTTAATATTTCTCTGTTTGTTTAGCACCATATCGCTGCAGCAGACCACAGCAACAGGAACCTCACTGCTCTGCAAGAGGTAAGTGTTCCAGAAATATGCCAGTGATTTCTCTGGAGTGGGACATTGCAGGTGAACAGCAGTGTGTGCTGGGAAATAGTTGCTGAAGACATGGAGTGGCCACAAGTGAGCACAGAAGAGTAATGAAGGAGCTGAATTACTGACAGTGGGCTACTGAATGCAACTTAAAACACTAACAGGCACTTTTACTGTTTTTGTATCTATTAACCTTCACAACTAAAACAGGCTTTATGAGGAAGAAACTAGCTGACTGGCATACCTGTCTCCACACTATGAATAATTTGCCTTAGTTAACAAAACATTGCTTGCATATTTTCCAAAATGCAATGTTGAAAAGACAACAAATCCTAAACATAGTTTAATCCAGCAGAAATGAGTACTAACATTAGTTTTTTTCTGGGTGGAGGCTGTCCTACAGGGTCCAGAGAGTACATTCACAGAATTGCATTATTTGTGAGAAATATATTTGTCAGCTCTTTTCATATCATTTACCATTATCCTTAGCAAAGGAATAGAAGCCATGGGATGTAGCATTGTTCTTTGGGCTCCTTTTCAGTATGAGCAGTTTCAGCTTCATTGAAAACGTTCATTTGGAGAGGACATGAAATCAGAAAATTACCAAAGTCATTGTCATTAGAAAGGGTCTTAAATCAGAACAGCATGTTCAGATACATGCCCTCCCTTTCTCTGCAAGATGTTCTTAGATTAGATTCATAAAGCTGTTTCCTTTCTTTTTATTGTCACTTCCTTCTCTTGACTGGTAGTTTTGTTTTATATTATCTGAAAGACATATATGTAAACTAACAGAACAGAACACGTAGAGATTGAAGACAATTTTCTTTATTAAGGAAAGTTTATATATATTTATCTGAAATTTGCTACTTGAAGTTGAATTAAAAGTTAAAATTAAAATCGCTATATGTGGTGTCCTTGAAATTCAAGAGAAAACTTTAAACAATCCTTGGGAATGTCATAGAATCATAGAACGGTTTGGGGGAAGGGGCCTCAAGGATCATTTAGTTCCAACCCTTCCTGCCTTGTGCAGAGACACTTTTAATTAAACAAGTTTGTTCAGAGCCCCATCCAGCCTGCCCTTGAACAGTTCCACGGATGGGACATCCACAGCTTGTCTGAGCAACCTGTTCAGCTCCTCACCACTCTCACAGTAAAGAATTTTTCCCTCATATCCATTCCATTGCCTCCTGTCCTGTCACTACATGCCCTTATAAAAAGTCTCTCTCCATGTTTGTTTTAGAGTCCCTTCAAGTACTGGATGGACAGCCACAGTATGGTCACTCCAAGGTCTGAACAATCCCAATCTTCCTAGCCTTTCCACATATGAGAGGTGATGTACCTAACTATACTGCATTGTGTCAGTATTAAAAATTCAGACCTTTATGGTGTTGGAAAGTTGCTTATTTTGAGCTGGGTGAACAGGATACTGCTTATGATGGCACCACTTCACTTAGGGAAGACTCCATGTTAGGAATATAGGAGAGCTACATTTTATGTGAAAGGCTTGTGTAGTCTCCCCCTGGATTTTCACACATCACTTCTGACATCCTTCAGTCTGAAATTCTTAGTTGCATACAAGACATGCTCACAGTAAGCCGGTAGAAATTTGTTGAATCCCATGGAAGCAACACTGCTAAGCATCTAAGTAGATCTAAAGTTAAGAGAAAGGAAAAATGCAACTCAGGTTCTGTGCAGTACATCAGAGATGTAGTTAATCTCACAAACATATTTTCTTTGCTTCTCTGCTGGTAGACGTGTGTGTTATCAGCTGTGAAATTGGTTACAGTGCTGGAAACAATCCCTTTCAGCACAGGCTTTGTATTCGTGTTCTTTCCATGGGAATTTTGAAACTGCTGGCAGGGTATTTGTTATACTTTGCTGACATACCAGTAAAAATATATATAAAAACTGTTTTTGAGTTTTAGGTCAAATTTTTGCTCTTCACTATGCTAATATTAATACAGAGAAAAGCTACTGCATTTTTACTTGTGTAACCAAAAACAGAGCTTTGCCTTAAGGAACACAAGTGCAAATGGCAAGGTACTAAAAACACAGATGTAGAGAGAGAGGTCCATGTGTGGAAATGGTTTATATTAAGAGGCATTTGCTGAAACAAATGAGAGTTTTGCCCACGCAAGGCCCATTTGATTCTGTATTTTTCTTTGTGCCTTGTTGTTTAGAGACATCTGTAATTAAGACAATTTGTTCTGCCTAGTCATGACTGCTTCAGATCACTTCTCATCTCCTTGGCACTCTTTCGGTATTTTTCTGGGCTGATGCTGAACCAAACTTCCAATTCTAGTTGTCCATATATTCAGCCAGCGTTGACAGTGGAGCCGTGATTTTTTATATCCTCAGAGTATTACTTCCAGTTAATCACAAATGTTAGTTGTGACAACTGGCTGCATAGGATATATAAACCTTTTCATTTCCTCTTGCATGAAAGACTTGCTAAATTCTCTGCACAAAGTTTCAGTGTGTCATTGTAATACTTGAAGGAATTTCTGAGGAGATTGGTTCAGTGAGAAACAAATTCAGGACTGCTTATATTGAGCAGAGAAAATGTTAACAAAAGTGATTTCTGTTTTCCATTGCCTCCTGAGCAACCTTGGCACCAAGCTTCAGCATTTCTACCAATAGGCTAACAGTAGGTGAGTAATACTGCAATGATAGATTAGCACTCTGGCAATAGATGAATAATATTCTTACTTTTTCATTATCTTTCTTAGATGTAGATCTTGGAAACCATGGTCAGAGCTTCTGCTCCCTTCATTAAAATATTCATCCAGATCAAGGTTGACTGTTAAAAAAGGTGTCAGTCATGGAGTCAATACTGAATTGTAACAAGCAACCACAATAATACTAAATTTGGCATTTTTGGAATGTTTTATTTTTCTGAAATTATTTTCACCTTTCATCTTAAACCCTAAGAGACTAATGCAACTACTTTTAAGATTAATTCTGCTCTTTGTCCAGTCACAGGACTCTGTGCTATTTCCGATGGCTCAGTCATACTTATGATCCTGATTTGGTAGAAGTCACTTCATGACTTGCATGTCTGAACGTTATAACTGATGATGTATTTTGCATTGAAAGATGCAATTGTGCCTGTGGAGTAGGTGTATCTCTTGCTATTGTTCACCACCGTGCTGGATTTGGGTGGCCTCTAGGGACTGTGTGTGTATGCAAGTGGACACATGGAATTGGCAGCGTCCTGGGGACATGCCAGGAACCTCCATCTTCACTTGCTCCTAGTACTCTCTAAAACGGGAAACAGTGATGCATTTATTTCAAAATCCTGCACACAATAGAGAATATTATTTTATGCATAGTAATCCAACATAAATGTAGGGGGTTTTTCCCGGTGAAGATGAAGAGGAGGCAAGTCCTGAAAGCAAAGGTACTGCTTCTCTTCTTATTTATCTTTGTGTTTCCTTGTCTATGCCTGATTTTATCTGAGCCTGGAAAAAACATGAAGCATTCCCTAATCCTGCTGTGTCCTCATAATGTTCTGGAAGACGGCATAAGCACAGTGCAAGTGCAGGCTCCTACCAAACACTGTTGCCCATGTGAGAAGTGACTTTTTGCTGTCCCAGGTCATGGCAATTTCTCAATGGCAGCTGGGGCACATGGAAGTAGTGTGGCTGGGCAGACACTTGCAAGGCTCATCCACATGCAGCAGAGCATGTCCTACAGAGTGTTTTAATACTTGGTGTGCACATGAGGCTGTCCCTGAGGAAACTCTTTGAATGGCCTCAAACTGCTCAAAAAATGCACTGTGTAAATAGTGGGAGACAGAGAGAGAACTTAGCTTCGAAGTCACTCGGCATTTCAAGGTAGATATTATCACTTCAAGATTAATTATTGCTTAAAAATAGCACTGTTTTGAGTAAATTATAAATCTTGCAATAATATACTGCTTTCAGAGGGGGTGCAGTTATTTGTCTTGACAATTTGCACTGTTTTTCTGTTTGACCTCTGTATTTTTAAATAATCTGAGCAAGCAGCCAAAAACCTGTACTTATAACCAAGAAAGAAACAGTAGTCTTCTCAATTCCAGATATATGCATTGGTGTAAGCTCTGTGTGTGCAATGGATCATTAATGGCAATGTTTACTAGCATATGCAGAATTTCTCATAACTTAGTGGATTCGTTAAAGCTGATGTTATTTCATGCAAATGTATTTTGAGCATGTCTCTTAGTGCGGCGCCAGAAGTGAAATAAATTTCACTGCTCAACTTCTTTGCTGTGGCTGCCTGAATGACTTCAGGCATGGCTGTGAGCAATACTTCATTCTCTGGTGCAATATGTATACATGGCTTATTTGTGAAAAATGAACTTTTTCCAAGGAAGCATGGAAAACAGTGTGAAATTGATAAAGGAAGGACAATTACCAGGGCACCACATTGAACACAGAACATATAGCAAAGGATGGTTTTTGACATCTGTCTTTAGATCTAAATTAATGAAAGATTAAAAAAAGATCTTAAATAGTTTGGAAAAGTAATAAGTACCTAAGAGAAATTCCATGTTTCTTACTACATCCACTGGCAACACAACTGAAATAAGACCAAAGAATTATGTTCCTATTAAAGTTTGGAAGATGTACTGATGAACTTCTCATATACTGGGAAGGGCTAAGAATCAGTAACCATGCAGCTACCAAGCTGATACTGTCATGGCATTGGCACTGGACTCAGTGGCATCAGTGGCATTGATCAGCAGACAAATAAGCTCAGGACAGAGCTAGCTGACATAACAGATGATTCACATGTGATCAAGTAAAGACTTAAACACAGACTGAAACAAACCAGAGCAGGTTCTATGCACAGGAGGATAAGCTATATAGAAGTTATGGGAGAGCATTTGATGGTCTCTTCTATCGTGATCTTGTGTACAGAAAAGGAATCACTGTACAAAAATATACATGTAATGCTAGAACCATTCCCATCTAAGTGGATGGTGAGAGTGACAATCTCTTTGGTGGGTTTGCCTTCACTAACACTTGCTAGGAGATTCCCTGCAAAATGAAAAATAAATACTGTATGCAATTTCAGCCATGACCAAGGCAAGCAGCTCAGAACTGTAGTGCTCAGTAATCTCTAATTAAGAATAACAGCAGGAAGAATTTGCAAGAGAAGCTGGTAAGATGCTCTGGACAAACATTATTTAATGGTATTTGAGGGCAGCTGTTTTGGGATGATACCACTGATAGATCTAGCCAAAAGTAGGTCCCACAGAGGACATCATCAGAGCGCAGCTGGGAAAGACAGAGAGCCCCTTCCCTGCTTTTTGAAGGCAAGGAATGGAGTGAATGAAATAAAAAGCTGTGAATAATGTAATGTAGTGGTAATATCATGCCATGCACAATTCCATCATCTTGCACTCCATGTAAGAAGAGATATTTCATTTATATAAATATGCTTTTGGTGGCAATTCCTACCTGCTTGAAAAACAAAGTTTAGAAAACAGCTCTGAGTTTAAACTAATACAATTGCCACCAATGAGTAGCAATTCCCTTCAAGGGGAAACTTTAAAAAAAACCCAAACTTGAGAACCATGCAGAGATGGGGACTTTTAAATTAAGTTATACAACTAACAGAATGGATGAGCAATATGGTAGCTATTAAAAACCAGACAAGCCATACATGTGTATTGTTCAAGTCTAAAATAAAATTGCATGATGTGGAAGAGAGAGAATTGCCCTGTAATTACACTGATAATTGAATGTGTTCAGCTTCAAATAGGAAAAGAGATGTGTACTAGTTTTGTAAATCGAGTACACATATTCCAGTGTTTGTGTAGTTCATTTTATGTTAACTATTTATTGGCACTAAAATTGTGCAACCATGTTATAAATTTTAGGTTAAGCAAAGTTGCAAACAGTTTCCTGGACACATCTGCTGAACAGCTTATGTTATCCAGCTCCAAAGCAAAAGAAAAAAAAGTATTGTTCTTTTCTACTATGTGTACCACTTTTAAAGGAAGAAACATGTGCAAAAAAGGGAAATAAAGTTGCCATAACATCCCTTTGTATGTTAGTAGCTGAGGGAGTATGCACTGCACGGTGGGATACTAAGCATATGTGTGGGGCATCAGAGCCACGGGTGTGCTCCATGAGTTTTTGCATGGCATGGATGAAGAGGGAAGGCAAGGCATTTTTTTCATGGTCCCTGAAGCTTTTTTCCCCAGCAGTGTGAATCAGAGACCCCCAGTGGAAGCCTAGGCCCAGTGTCTGTAAAGAGTGAAGCATTGCAGCGAGCTGAGCCACAGTGACACACACATACTGAGGAGGTCTTTACAGAGAGGTCACCAGCACCAAGTGTGAAGCAAAGCTGCGTCTAAGGTGCTGTTCCTTGCTGGAGCATGGCACTTTCATTACTTGGGATTCAGAGTCCTTGGCTGCCAAACTGGTCCAGGCTCCTTCTCTTTAAAACACGACCACCAAAGCTACTTCCTGCTGTCTTTTGCTAGCCTTCCAATCTGTTCATGGGAACAGAAAGAGATACTCACTTACTGCCTGAGAAGAGAGATGCCCATATCTTAGACTCTGGTGCAGAGAAGGGTCATCAAGGACCTTTAACCTCTGCTGCAGAAGCATACAGCCTGCATAGCCACTGTGTAGCCCTCCTATAGCCAGAACCACAAGATTTTATGCACATTGGCAGCAGGACATAGACAAGTTTTTGATGGATAAGTCAGTATGCAATTACTCAAAACTCAGAAAAACTTCGCAGCTACTGGAGTGGGGTTTTTCTGTATTATTTTCTTGGATTTGAGTACTTACTAAGAGTGTTTTCACATGTCAAAGTAACCTTTTTAACTCCTTCCCATTAGTGCCTCCAGCTCCATGTGCACTCTCTTGGAGGTCAGCCTCAGCAACAACCCAAAACTCATTGTGTTTTCTGATCTAGGTACTATGCCTATAATCTCACTGATGAGACTCAAGAATCTTCACTGTTTCTCACCAGCAATACCTCCACATTTGGATGACATTACTGTACATGGACTTTCCTGTCAAAATGTTCTTCCTAGCGTGCTTCCCTAGGAAGTTTTACTGTGAGGAGGAACCCTTTGCCCCATCTGCCGTGAGGTGACAATGGCATTCTAATTTCACATTTAAAGGCACGATGCAGGCAACACAATCATGTAATTTTATTACTTGTTTAACTTGAAAACAGCAAAAAAAATAAAAGAAAAAAAACCCCCTTCATTCTACTTCCTTGTGGCTTCCCCATCTGGAGGGCATTGAGCTAGTCTCAGAGAGGGCTCTGACAAGCATACTGGATGGATCAGATCCATGCCTGTGTCAGCGGGATGTGCACACTATCACTCATTGATTCTACTGGCATTTTTAGTACAGCACCATGGAGGAACTATGCCCTTGCATTAACTGACATTCCCATATAAATCAGGATATCCCAGTGTTTAGAATTTGTAAACTGATTAAAACCAAAACCAGATCACATGCTGCTAAGTTATAGTGCCTCCCTGCAGGCTGACAAGGTTTTAGAGTTCTGTGTTTAAGCCCTAGGAAATGTGGCAGCTATTGTGATTTGTATTTCAACCAAATTAAATAAGGCAGCAAAGAGGAAGGAGCAATTTTAGATGACTAATGGAGAGAGCTCTGCAAGGAGAGCATGTGCCACTTAGCAAGGCCTGGGGCTCTCATAGCCCCAGGGGAGGTTCTGCTGCTGCTTTAGTGCTGTGCATCAGGGCACTCCCACTGATGCATGACTGGCTGCATCACGATGCAAGGTGCATCCTGGGAACTTGAGTGGGTCTCCTCTCACCTGACTTTGAACACTCCCCAGACAGACATCTGCATCCAGACTGGACATCTAGACTCCTTTAGAGTCAACTAAAGCTTCTGGAGAAGATGTTATTTCACTGATTTTAGATTAGTGTGATGAATTACATTCAGAAAATAACATTGATCTTCTTTTTATCCACTACTGTAAAGGAAATACAGATTATTTACTTGAGGTACAAAACGTCTTTTTATACAACAAAAGAGGCTCACCCTAAACAGACGTGTTTTCATGTTAAGGCAGCATGTATACTGAAAGGAGGAGAATTTTGTGTTTACTGCAATTACCTTCATGCATGCATTTCACCTAACAGCCAAATTGTTAGCACTAACTTTATTTCCCGATCACAGAATATTCTCAGTTAGAAGGCACTTACCAAGATCAATCCCCATCAAGTGAATGGTCCATGCAGGGGTTGAGCCCACAACCTTGGTGTTATTAACAACATGCTCTAACCAACTGAGCACTCTCAGGGACAATGCCAAAGTAGTGGGCCATTCCCAAAACTTCCCTCACCTTGATTAGGAGTAGGGATAGCACTAAGCTCTCCCATGTCCCAGGAGAGTAGATCCACCTCCAATCTGTTGGATAATTGTGCTGCCTCACTCCCATTGAAGCTGTCCTATATGAATAATTAACTAGTCATTGCAGCAGTGGTTTGAATCTGATTTGCCCACTTCCCAGATGAGCATGCCAACTAGCAGGCTGGAGAATCACTCCCTTACATTTCCCATTCCCCTGTGTGGCTCACTGAACACTTAATTATTTATATGAAGGGATTTATGAAGCTTAAAGAGAAGAAAGGCTCATTTGGGGATAGCCTGGGGAATGGGAGACCTGAATCCAACTCCTTGCTCTGAATCAAGCCAATAGAGAATTTGAAAGTTGATCTCTGTCTTCAGGTAAGCTCTTGCGCTTCGGACCATTGAGTTACATCCGGCTGTGCATGCAACAGGGCTCTGGGAAAGACCTTCCTCCTTGAAATACTGTAGCAATGAAGCCTCACTGTCTTCTTCCAGAAAAGGAGCAGTAGTTGAGAACCCCTGCTGCATGTAGCTGGGAGTCATGCACCTGCATACCTTAGACATTTCTGTCCCCAGCATTTGCCACCAGGAAAGCGTTCCTCTTATATACCAAACCTTTCCTATGGCATGTATAGGAAGTGAGATGGGGTCCCCAAAAGGACCACAAGCCTCAGAGTTACATCTTCGTCATCTTTCTCCTTGCTCTTCTTTTTCTATAAATTGATCATAGGAGCTCCAGGAGAGGATAACTGAGATGCTGCCATTAGGTTTAATACCTGATATGAACTTGATTTCTTCAGCTGAATCAGTGCTCTTTGGCTGCATCTGTACTGCCCAGGCTTTTGCATTTCTTTAAGACGTTGCAGTAATAACTGTGTGTAAGGGTGGGATGTCAGTGTACATTGAGTACTTCTGCCACTTGGTGCCTTTTTCTATTGGAGTCAAGCACCATGGGAAAATATAGTGCTCCTGAGCTTACTGACGCTGGATGGGTGTGAGCCAGTGTGAAATCAGGCATTACAGCCATGTGGTAGGCAGGGACACCAGTCTGACATGTGGTCACACTGTTTACAAATTAAGAAACCAATGTCCTACAGAGTCTTCACTGTGCTTTATAGGTAGTCAAGCGGAAAAAAGCATTTCTGTTGTAATTTTCATGTGTTATAAAGAGCACTGCCATTCAGAAAGAGGAGAAATTATACCTAAAACCATATTATTAACTAAATTAGGGCTAATCAGTCTTGTAACTCCATCCAATTAGAACTGTCTGAAGCAGTAAAGGTATGAGGGGAGACCAATGAGTTCCTCCACTTGTTAAGGCTGTGACTCTCAAGGTACTGCAAAACATAATGCCTTTACCTTTCTGACCCAGAAATGTTGCTTCATCATGTGATTGTGCAGCAGAGTGAAGGGGGCAGTGGTCTGCCTGGGCACGCAAATTCACCTGATGCAGAAAATCCAGCTTTCTGTGTTAATGGCTCTTGCAAGAGATGAGATCCATTGCAATAGGCTTGAATTACAGCAATTTGCTTAAGTGAACAGATTTATTCACCAAGATTAGAGAAAGCCAGAGAGGCATGTTGTATTTTTTTCTGGTGCTTTTCCTTACAAAAAGGAGGAAAACCAACCCTGAAGTACAGGTGTTATAGAAGGTGCATAAATAAAGCAGATGGATTGGAAATATGGCCTGAATCTTTGTAAGTCAAATATTTCTTATAGAATTTTTTTTACTTGGCATTATTCTCCAAAGGAGTACTTCTTTTTCAGAGATGGGACTCTACACTTAGCCAGCTTGAGGTGTTAAGGCTGCAACTTCTGTCTTCCACTGGGAGAAAGTATTCAGATCAGTCCAGGAGAAGGTTTGCATATGAGCACAGGAATATCTGTTAAAGTGAGTCACTTGTGACGAGAAAATATCTACCTGTTGTCCACTTCAGCCTGAGAGCTGAGCCTTCTGGTTATGTGCTACAAAATCTGAAATACCACCCAGCTGGCTGGGAGAGTGCCACTATTTCTTTTTTCTTTTCTGAAACAGACCATCTGCCGTATGGCTGTTTTTGTTAATTGGAGTTTTTTTCTCTTTGCCTGTCTGCCTGCACCTCTGAAAGCTGCTCCCTCTTGTGGCCTAGTGAGATTTATGGCGTAGGATATTAATTATACTATGCTTGACCCTTTACATAAAAGGGAGAGCAAGCCAGAGGCTTATGAACTGCAAAGGGATCCTGTTCATTAATTAATTTGTGTCTGACTGTCTTAAGTTTTGTAAGGGACCCACATTCTCCTTCCTTAGAGACAAGTGTTAAAACTAAAATGACTAAACTAACATTTACATGTTCTTAAAAAAAAAAAAATAGAGCCATCCTTCTCAGTAATGATTTTACTCTCAAGGAAAGAAAAGGCAGTGGTCCATTTATGAACAGTATTATGACAGTACCTGGCACTTACATATCTGCTTTCCTCTGTGGGAAAAAGCCTCACTGTACTACTACAAAAATCTCACTGTACTACTTATAAAGGAAGTAATTGTAATAATGCAATAGGCATAAAAAAGTGAAAGAGATGCTCAGCATCATAACCATTTCTGTTGCTAATTCTACCTGCTGGTTTGGTGTGTTTATTCAAGGCACTCAAAAATTATGACATTAGGCTGATGGTAAATTTATATTCTTGTTATCATCGGCACTGGTATTCATAGGTGGTATTGGTTTTGATGGACCATGGTAGAATGTCTTTCCGAACTTTTATTTTTATCATATGTCTTTGTCCAACAGCAGATAACCTAATATTGAAGTGTCCTGCAGTTAGTGTGCCTATCATCTGAAGTGCTCTCGTGTGTGTCCTTCTGGATGTTAGCAGGAAAATGTTTTCACCTTCTTACACAGTGACATGTTTTGTCACTGCTGATATCTTTCATCAACATATTTCACAGGTATTTCAACACATATCACAGGTATAGGATATTAGGTGGGATCCCCTCCTATCTCCTTTGCTCCTGGAAGCATTCGTCTGTTGGGGTGAGGGTACAGCTGAAAAAAGGGACCATTTCTCTCTTCCCTTCCATATACCTGTCCTTGCAAGCCTGATTGTCGTCCCAAAAAAATCAAAGCATGAGTGGTGAAATGTGTTCAGCTCTTCTGCTTCACTTGCTTAAAGGATCTGTTATTAGGTCTCTTCTCTTTTGTGAAGCTCATGTCTGCATCTGCTTACCTTGCTCCCTTGAGCAGCCCATTATTGCCCACCGGGGGCTGTGGCTTGCTCCAGGTGACATGTAGCCATTATCTTGCTGACTGCAACCTTCATTTCAGATCACACTGACAACAGACTTGAGGGCCACACCAAAGTTTTTCAGCTCTTTTCCCTTTCATTCTGTGGACTGTCCCTGTCCCTTTTCTCCCTTCATATTTTGCCTTCATCCTGCTGTCTATTGCTATTATTATGGCCCCGCTGGCCTTGCTGTCCTCCCTTTCCACATATCTTCTAGGACCTGTTGCTCCCTTTCCATATTCATAACAATTTTTATTCCCCCAGCTTTTATTTTTATTCCCCCAGCCCCAAAGCTTTTATTACTTCATTCCTTAACTTTGACAACCTACAGTTACCAGGCCTCTTGCTTTATAACTCTCCAGTTTTTCCATCTGAATCACCTGGAACCACATGCTCTCTCTCTGGCCAGCTCTCTTCATCTTCTGTCATTACATTTCTTTGGTTTTTCACATCAAATTCTAATTTCTTGTCTTATCCATGTTCCCGGCTTAATCACTTCTGCCTGCTTTTTTTCTTGTCCCATTTCATCTCCTGTGCCAGTCAGTCTCTGGGCCCTGCACATTCCACTGTCTCTCTCCCAGTTAGGTTTCCAATCAGTCCATATATTCCATCTGCTCTTTAACTCCAGAGTTTCCTCTAAGCCTCCCTGTAAACACACAATTCATCAAGCAAACCAATAAACAATTCTCTGCTCTCCACTTCAAGCATAGAAACTTTGAAAGGGAAGGGAAGGGAAGGGAAGGGAAGGGAAGGGAAGGGAAGGGAAGGAAGGAAGGAAGGAAGGGAAGGGAAGGAAGGGAAGGAAGGAAGGGAAGGGAAGGGAAGGGAAGGGAAGGGAAGGGAAGGGAAGGGAAGGGAAGGGAAGGGAAGGGAAGGGAAGGGAAGGGAAGGGAAGGGAAGGGAAGGGAAGGGAAGGGAAGGGAAGGGAAGGGAAGGGAAGGGAAGGGAAGGGAAGGGAAGGGAAGGGGAAGATCTCAAGGGCTGTGAGATGATGTTTTTCTGTTCGTCATCATTTCACATCCAAGCAGCTCCTAGGATCTATATTGAGTGTCTGATACATGACTCTGTAAGGACTTCATCTGGAAATCATGGCTAGCAGGATCTTCCCTAGTCTCCACAGGATTTTAAGTTCTTCAAGATATGGATGTTGTCTTTGACTTGCCTATAAAGTAGAATGCACAGTTGTGATACCCAGCAAATGTGATGCATTAGGATGTCTTGGTGTGACGATGATTATTAATGGTATCTCAAGCAATTAGTATCCATTTTAATAAAGGATTGCCCTGCTTTGAATTGGGAATAATAGCTAATATTTTACCTTCCTTTCTTTTTTTTTTTAACCTATTTGAGCTTTAAGTTGTGAAAATCCGTTCTAATCTTCACTCTGTCTGATATTTATGCTGCCTGAAACAGGCTACCTGTTTCTGTTCATTGTAGAGAAACAGGAGCCAGAGGGTAAGAAAGAGGAAAGAAAGGGTTCATACAAGGATATGAGTTTTCTGAGTCATCTTTAGAACCTATCATTTTTTCACTGACTTTAAAAACAAACAATCAAACAATAAAACCTGGTTTCTTTGTGCTTTTTGTGCAGTGTGATGAAGGCATCTTGTGTCACTTTATGTAGCATCACATGCTGAGCTGTTTGCTATCCTTGGATAACCTGAAGCAACAAGATGCTCTCAGAGACAGAATTGCACATGGTATTTCATCTCTAATGTGTCAGTAGTCTTCTGATAACCACAAAAAGGCTTGAAACCTTTTTGTTCTGGTTACTGAGTAGATTTTAAATGGACTAATTCAGCAGAAGTGTGATATTTTAAAATGATTTTTTGCTTATCTTTTGTGTCCCCCATGACTTTGCCATCAAAATTTACAGCTGCAGAAATCTGTTTGCCTTGCATGTTACAATATGAAATGGAGAGTGTGTAGAGACATTTTGAAGGTAGTTCTTTTTACAGTAATGTGTATGCATGGAAAAAATAACTTCCTTCAGCTTCCACCTCCAGGGCCACATATAACATATACATATATTTTTTAATTGATACAGATACATTTCATATATCTGCGCTGTCACAGCTATTCTGAGAGTGAGGTTGTACTGCTCAAGATGCCATAAATCTGTTTTAGTGCCCTCTTGGTGACCTCTGATGTTGCCTGATATTTAGATGCACTAATGCATCTAGCTTGTAGTTTTCTAGACCCATCACTCCGCTGCTCAATCAAAATGTCCTTGATTACAGCAGCAACTCGCCACTGGTATAACGAGATGGCTCCAGATTACAGCAATGCTCATATTTGCATGCAGAAAGGGGGAAAGGAATGATCCATGAATTTCTCATTAAAACAAACTGAAATAATGAGAGGAGCCTTTTTTGGATAAGAGAGACAGGAAGATTGCAGTTGATCTGCTGTACTCTTGCTGGTGGGTTTCACTTCAGTTGCTTGAAATCACTAGAGAGAGATAATTCAGCTATCTAAGATTGTCAGAAGATGTACTTAAATTAATTAAAACAAACATTTTTAGGTAATTGTACCTTGGCACCACATTAGAAATAAGCAATAGCAGATGACTTCCAGACATAAATATATATTATTTTATGAGGAGTAATAGAAGTTGTTCATTGGTTTTCAAAATACAGAATATAACATGAAACATGCAAGTAATCTTTCCTTTGGAGTCATTACAACCAAAAGAGGAATTCACATGCTTTTACAAAATTGTCTGTAAAAATGGCTTCTTATGAAACTGTAGTAATTCACTGGGGTTTTCTAGTATTTGAAAAAATTATTTCATGTTAACAATTGTTACGTGTTAATTGGTGCACAAAAATTTAAAATACCAGGCAGTACTCAGCATAATTATTGCAGACATATTATTTTCACAGGTATTTTATTTTCCATGTGTGATGTACATGTGTACATAGATGTTAACAGTTCTTTGATGTGCACATTCCAGGATATGCCCAGACTTCCCTTTCCCATAGGAGTGGAACAGTCTGCAGCTGCATCTGTATGACTAAATTCAGTATTTTCAACTGGTTTTTGTCTAATCTTATTACACCTCCCTAGTCAGAAGCCTCCCTGGTTAGAAAGTGCAGTACCTTCCCTTTGCAAAGGACCACACTGAAGGGCCCACCCCTAATTTGTTGTCTCATTTAGCCTGGAGGGAAAGTCCTCTCAACTGGCGAGCAGAGCAATGCTGTTTCTCTTCAGAGAGAAACAACTCAAGGGTGCTGTGGCATATACCGTAGGCTTAATCTAAGACATATTTTGCTAAAAACCTCAAGTTATACCCAACATATGGCGGAGGATCATTATTTAACTCTTTAAATCAAACCAGATATCCAGTTGGAGGTGGATCTATCATGATCTGACAACATTTTCTATGAGTGCTCAATTTTAACAAGTGTAAAAATGAGTTAAAAATTAGATTAAATCTACAATAATATGCTTCAATGGTCTCATGCAGTCTTCTTGGTTGTCTTTATTACTGTCCTGCTATTAAAATTACCTCAGATTTGGATAATTTCTAATGGCATTCTCCTTCTCTCCTGACTGTGCTAAACCAACCCAGCCGCAAATGATGTAGGGACACATAAAACTGCTTCTGTAAAACAAATTTTTCCCCAAAAAAGCCCCAACCACCATTGTCTTTGATACAAACCAGTTTATCCAAAGTGTCAGGTATTTAAAAGATTTGGAAGCAAAGACCTGCAAGGTCTTAACAGTCATTTTATGTTATGCAAGCTGAACAACATTCTGCTTTGGACTTCAGTTTCGCTTTGAAGCTCCATTAGCACCCATCATCTGTTCTTCATATGAGCTTCTTGGTCCTGTGCTTCTGCCCACCCCACTGCTGTATTTGACAGCTGTGCAGTAGTTTGTTGGACAGGAAAATAGTACAGGTAACTCAGCTTCTCACTTGCCCTTCTGCAGCATTCCCACCAGGCTTGCAAGCACCCATTGCAAAGAAAGATTAGCACAAGGACAAGGCAGCCTGCTCATATTTGAAAACACAAAGTCAGTTATGATAGCTAACCTTCTGTAAAGGGGCTTACATAAAACCAGATACATACTAAAAGGAAATAGTTGAAAAATAAACAAGCAGATTCAATGACAGGTATATTTGCCTGAGATCTTAACTATAGTTTTAATAAGCAACAGTGCCAACAACCCCAATTTTGCAATTATGTGATACCACTCAGACCCAAAAACCAATTTATGAGATACATAGGAAGATGGTAAGGAATGATGTAGGAAGATGGTTTGGGAATATGATATGAGTATGGGATTACTCTAAAATAGGAATTATCTATTTGGTCCACAATACAGTTTACTATATAGCCTGAGGTATGCTAATCTGTGTTTGAATTTAGGCAGGAGTGGATTATAAGTATTAAATCTGCATCTGTTGTGGATTTTAACTTGCTGAAAATCCAGGTGATCTGGACTCAATTAATTTAACTCAACTTTCTTAAAAAATAAAAGTCTATTTACTCTCAGCAAATCATAAGTAAAATAAACTACAAAACAGACTGAGTTAATGAATCCCCAAGAACTATACCTTGGAATGTTTTCTTCCCAAGAGGGACCAACAGTTCTTTCTCCTCCCATTTTTAATGGAAATTCAGTTACTTATTGAACAATGTTTATTGAAATAAATAAGCTACAAGTGTTACAATGTTTATATTACAGCATTTATTTTTTTATTAACAGTGATTTGATACTCCCAAATATTTCTTTGCAAACGCTGGATTACTATTTGCAGTTAGCACACTTAACTAAATGTTTAAAGAAATAAAGGTAAAATAGCAAATGTTCATCTATGTTGCCTGATATCAGGAAGCCAGATTCAAAACTGTCATGAATTCAATATTATTTCTGTCTCCCAGGTGTCACAAATTCCAACCAGCATGTTAAGGACTGATGCCCACAAAGAAGTAATTTTTTTGTTTGGTTGGTTTTTTTTGGTTTTTACTTTTGGTGTTAAAACTCTGTGGCTTGATCTCAGGGCTTTTGCTATTTAGTTTGCTTCCAATTTTGAAAAAAAAAAGGAGTGGAAAAAGATGAATGATGCCCCTTTTGGGGAGTAATGTATCCATCCTGTTATATGCTCTGCTTCCTGCATAAGATCATGATTATTATTCCATCTTTCTTCTGAAGACATATCTAAAATCTTAGTAATGTAACTTGCTGAGAGGCTATTAGCAGTATGTATAGACTGTGTGTTGTTTTGCAGGTGTCTGTGTTTATTATGAAAATCTGAAATTTAGAAATCACAGTCAGTACTTTGTCTGTCTCAGCTTTCAGCTCGGCCTCTGAGTAACCTGATGCTCCAAACCCCACAGCTGTCATCTGCCCCAATATGAGACCTCAGCCAGGGGCCAGGCTCTGCTCTCATTTTTTACGGTGTAATTTCACTATGCCAGTGGAGTTACTGGAATTCTAGGGTACATGAACGTGTATTTTGGCACCAAGAGTCTCTGTGCAGTCAAAGGAGGATGGTACGTTTTTACTGATTAGCAGAGCTGCGTTGATGCTGCTGAGAAGGGGAGCTGTAGGAGGGAGCAGGCACTGAGCTATCCGATGGATTCCAACTGTGGCACAAATTAACCTTTGGTTAACATCAACACAACTCTGGGTGCAAGAGGATTTTTCCAGTTTTCCCACAGGAATGCAAAGAACAGCCTGTAGGAAATGACAAAATGTTTTGCTGGATGTGTCTACAGACAGAAAACCTTTGCAGCTAATTTTTATTTCAAGCCCTGGATGAAAGAGTAAGTAGGTCAGAGACACAGAGGAGTAGCTCAGGCAGAACAGAAGACTCAACTAAGTGACCACTTCTGTTGTGTGTGACCACCAGTTGACAGAAAACATCCTTAAAATAATGTTTTTCTTTACAGAAACACTAGCTTAATTGTATACTGCCTATACTTATATTAGCTGACCCCTTCCCTTCTGAGTATTAGTGGTTACCAGGATTTCCACTTCTATGAAGGAATTTAAATAAATTTGGATTTAGAAAATATTTGCTTCGTATTTTCCTCTGTCTTTGCAAAAGTGGAAATTCTGCCTGTCCTTTAGTTCACTGTGCAGCACAGAGGGAGAACAAACCAGTTGCAGGCATGCCACAGTGAGACAGAGCCAGGACCAGGGAACCACATGCCTTTGGATTCAAATTAATTTGGAGTAGTTGGGCAATTTCCAAGCTGTGAAAGTTTTGGGTTGAAGGCGATTTAAAAAATTTGTATTTTTTAAATGGCCCAATCCTATTTTGTTTCTTTATGATGCATTAAAAAAACCTGAGACGACTTTTTGAAATATCATTTCTGCACATTCATTATGTTTGTAGTATTAGTAACATGAAGTTTGATCAACATTACGTTCATTTTGTAACTGTGGTGATTTACAATGAGTTTGCTGTTAAACATGATACTTTAACAAGATACTTTTTCTTCAAAATGGACACTAAAAATCACACTTGTATTGGGTGGGCTTTTTTTACAGTTTTCTTGCAGATTACAAAAATACAAAATACTGCAATTTGCCTGGTTTTAAAGGAGTATGTCATGTTGAAAATATTTGTACTCCCTAAACAAGACTGTACAGGTGGAAATACCTAGATTGTGGCTCAGTGGGATGATGTTCTTAAATATCATGAAGCAAAATATTTCGTTTATTCTCTTTTTCTTTTTCTTTATATATTTTGGGGGCGGGGAGTACAGTTACATTAACTGACCTTCCACTAAACACTTGTGTATAACAGGCAAAACTACAAGAAGATACTTATTTTAAGGTACTTAAAATTTGTGAAAATGGTGTATAGAATCCCTCCTTTAACATCTCCAGGACTGCTTAAAAAAACTGTGAAATGCCTGGTCATGTTAGGTATCTACCTTCCACAGCTTCCAGTAAGGAGTCCAGCTCTGAGAAGAATTAAGCATGGATGAAAAAATATTGGTTTTAAGCAAACACAAATCTTGGTTTGACATAAATATAATGGACTCATAGTGCTGTAACACAGACAGCAGAAATTTGCCAGCATTCCCTGTTACTGATGTGGTCATCAATCAACATCACTTTGCGCTCAGTGTTGTACAGTGCCACAAAAGCTCTTGACTGAAGGGCTTGTAATAGAACCTGAAGGCTAGACAAAGTAACCACAAAGTAAGACGTATTTAAACAAAATGAGGGAAAAGTGACTAATTACATCTGAGCTGCATCTCTATTGGGCAGATTTCTAAGAAGGACACAGGGAGAGTCTTCTCGTTTCCCATAGTTATATGATTTCTGATCTAACTTTATGCATATAGCAGTGATTCCCACACTGACCTTTAAGGACCACCAAGCAACAGTGAGTGCATAGTATATTTTCTATGGAAATACAATGTTCTGCAATGTTTTGGAGCAAGAAATAATCAGGTAAAAGTCTGATGGCAAGCAGGCAGAGTGATCCCTTATCACTGAAGAGTTATAATACCTGGTGGCCGAAAAGGTTTGGAAACCTTTATGGGTTTCTGTTGTTTAAGGGTTTCTTAGCCCACTAACAAGGAAGCTTAATACACCACCTTTTGGAACATTTTGGTTTCCATTTCTGAAAAGTGAGAGAAGTACTTCTTAATCTATTAATTTGTGAACTCTGCCTAATTTTGGCAATTCATTCCATAGTTCTTAAGCAACACACATCATATGTAGGTAGGCTCTTTTAAGCAATGTGTACCATTTATAGGTAGTTCTTTGGCAATGTACATCATATATAGGCTGAAGCATTAATAAAAAAATTAAAGCTTAGTAGCATGACTGATCTCTGAAGGGAAGAAAAAGGGATCTCAAGGTAGTAATTTTAGATGCATGGTCACTACAGCACTAACATGGTGACTATACAGAAAACTGCATGCAGAGTCCTCTGTGTACTGCCAGGCAGTCCTTGTGGACAGCTGAGGCTCTGCACTGACAAATAATAGCTCAAATTTAACTTCTTTAAACAGCAAATATTATGCTCCTTCACTATTGTGTGTGTGTATTTAAGCCTGTGTATTTTAAGCATTTTAAGATTCTTCAGACCTGTAATGACTACAACACAATTGCAGATACCAGCAAAAATTGGAATGTATTTTTTTCAAGTAAGCTTTCAAGAATGAAAAGAAATGGCATCTGTGTTTCTTTGGCTTCTAATCAAAAAGTTCTTTTTGTGAATCTGGAATATGAGTCAGTCATGAAAGAGCAAATAGTTTTGGAGCTCAGCAATAGAGAGGTCTTGAAAGACTTTTCAGAGACATCGACCCAAGAATCAAAGAAGCAAGGACTTTATGCCAAGGAACAGATGAATTGCAACAGACAACCATCAACCCCACAGCTAAACATAGAAGAAAACATTTCACAGAAATAAAAAGGGAGAAGAAAACTGATTCCAAACAAAGAACAATGTCACTGATGTGGCATCTGACTTAGGAATGTGAAATGTCCATTTATTTGCAAACCTTCCACTGAGATGGACAAGCAAAGGAAAGGCATGGCTTACAGAAAGAGTTCCAATTCCAAGAGGTGGACAAAAACTGGTTTTGAAACCACATGGGAAAGGATGAAACTGCAAAAGCAAAACATAGATGGTTAAAAAAATATGTTGGAATAACACGCAGGGATGCAAATGAAGTAACATTTCATTTATAAGGGAAAAGTGACAATGAGGCACTGTATTTAGAGGTCCAAGGTGAGACCATTTGTCTCTGCCAAGGAACAAATTCCACACTTACAGAAGCACAAAGTTGGACAATCAGTGGTTGGAATGAGAGCTTCCAGGAACATGCCACCTCTTACTGCTGTTAGACAAAGCAGCAATGCTGGTGGCCTAGTGGCTACCAGTTGTCTGGCAAGCTCACAGGAACAGGATTGCTTTGGGACACAGACTCACCGGTGAGGCGGTGGAAGGACACAGAGTCTGTCAGGCAACCCACTGTGTTGGATCATCTTTTGTAGGGAGAACAGACCAGCGAAGGAACTATAAAACATGACAGCAGATGGCATTGTTTGTAGAATCAAACAACCAGCAGTCTGAGCTGAGGCCCTAAAAACTGTGGGGAAGGAAGAGGACAGACTCAGACTCTGCACTGACCCCAAGGAGCCGAGCAAGAACATTAAAAGGAAATATTTCCACTTGTTTGCAAGTAACAACATGTGTGCTGGGGGAGAGAGCCAAATTCCTAAGCAAATTTGTTGCCTTGGCAGGGCTTTGGCAGAGCCTCCCGAACAGAGAAAGCCAAAAATATTGACTTCTCAGTAAACTACTTAGCAAATGCTGCTGTGTAAGGTCACCTCTGAGCATGTGTCTAGGACTAGAAGTTGTTCTGCTGGCACTGCTACAACTAAACTACTACCAAACTACCAGAAGTTTGTGCCTATATATTGAAAAAAACTGTTTCACAGGACTCTTGATGACATTGGAAAAGGCTTTTCCCAGGCTGAGTGGCAAGAAGACTCAGAAGACTCATGCCAGCCTGTATTTCCAATTTAATCTTGCATGTCATATCTATTAAAGAAGTCTTTTTTAAGTGAGTTGTGGGGATTGAAATGGCCAGAAAGCAGGGAACTCAAATATTGTGCTGAGGGAAGCTGGAGAAAACACTGCTCTTCTCCTCCCTCTCTCAACTCTCATGCTGCAACTATGAAAAATAGAAACATGGATTGCATTTCTCCTGACTACTGTGAGAGTCACCAATATTGAAAGGAAAATTGCCAGCTGGTGTAATCGGCCTGAAGCAACTTTGCTGACTCACACTCAGTGAAGCCTTGGCCATACCAGTATTTTAAATGAGGGATTAACTAAATAATAACAATTTAGTCAGAAACCTTAGAGAGCTGAATTTGGCATGAGTGACCACCCTGTCTCTGTTCTCCCTTCCTCCCAGGGGGCTGTGGAACTCTGAATGGCAATAGTTTGCAAATGCTCCTGTCTGCTCTTCTTCAGTATGGACTGCCCAGGCCAGCCCTGTCTTTGCAGAGCTTTGTGCCCTCCCCAAAGCAAATTGGGCATCATGATGGCTGGTTTGGGTGTTGGCAGATCCTGCTGGGCTGCAGCTGACTTGTTTTCACCTGTCATTCATGTCACCTGTGCTACTCTATCTTGTGCCTTGCACTTATGTCACTGCATTTTCTAATATGTAGGAAAGTAGGTGTGCTGCCCCAAATTGCCTGCTCTTAGTAAAAACCGCGTAGCAAATGCCAACCATTCCCCACAATCTCCTTGTTTCAAGTATCACATTGGTTCAACTCACACTCACTCTGCTGCTGAAGAGGTAATCCCTAGGCAGCCTGGGCAGCAGCACTGTGTCTCTACCCACTGAGCAAGGCATGAGCAAGGCAAACAGCTCCACAGCAGCCCAGCAGACAGGACCACCATGAAGAGGACTGGTGCCACTTCTGTGCCCAGGCCATCCCCAGCACTGCTGGGGTTGCTGCAAGGGTGCCAATTAGTGCCAGTCATGGAAGCAGTTCCTGCCGTATAGACACCTGCCTGGGAGGGAGAGCACTGAAATCACCCTCGCATCTCACAGAGGTCACCGAGCAGCCATTCGATGCTAATAACTTTTGGTCACTACCAACTTGGGCCGCAATCGAACCACTGACCTAGAGGTGAAAGGCTGTATATCCCATTACCAATCTGCTAAACCGTCCAGTCTCCCTATTACTGCAATTTTAATTAACTGAGCCAACGACATGAAAGCTGACGGGAGGGGGAGTGGGCAAGGAAGCGAGAACACATTGGCTTTTACATGGTTTATTTCTTTTGAGTGGTTTTTGCTTTTTGTTGAAAAGCCTTGTCCTAACCTGTGCTGCCCATGAGACACTCCCTGATCTGCTGCTCAGCAAGGGACTGGACTGTGCAGTTGCTGTTAATAGCCGAAAGGGTGAAACACTGCTGCTGCCCCCACTTTACAATGTAACCCCTGGGAGAGCAATTCCTGACCTCAAGGTCTGAAATTTACTTTCGTCAGGAACATTCCTTAAAGCTGAAAAAAATGAGAGAAAGTCCCAACATGATAAATTCTGATACCGTGTTTTTCTGAAACAAACAGAAAAAAATATTTGTTTGCGCTCAAGTTTCTGGATGCTAGGATCCAAAGAAAACCTGCTGCAATACAGTCCATAACAAGATTGTACTCAATAAGTAGAAAAGTTAATGTCTCTGATAAGCAAATGAGTTGACCAGGCCTAAGCTCAGCTGTTACAAGTCACTGGGACTGGCTCCACAATTGAGGGACAAAACACTGTGCTCCTCTGTTAAGAAATCATGGCATCACCAGATGCAGAAGAAAAAAATTGGCATTTGTTTAGCAACATGCATGTCATTTCTCACCTGCTTCTTTCCATGAATTTTAGTCCATGTCTTCACTGCTAGTGGGGATAACTGGAGGAGGGATGGTGAGCCCTACAGAAACTATAAGGTTGTCCTTGTTTTGACTTGTGCCATCATCCCAACAAGCTTCTCATGTAGCAAGAAACTTTGCAGCTTTCCTTCGGTGATAGTTATCACCATCACTTGAATGATGCATGCAGCCTTTGTGGATTCACAAAACAGGGGAAGCAAATCGTTGCCTCATACTCTGAGCATCTCTGCTGCCTTGTTCCCTGCATGTAGATCTTCCACCGTAATTAGTCAGGAGTCAGTTTTGCCCCTTTGTGCCCATGTGCTTCCTTTCCCTAGTGCCACATTTCAAACAGTATCCACACCAATGCCAAGCCAGGAGTACTTCATGCTTGTTCTTACATGTGTGTTTGATAAGTCACGGCATGACTATTTTTCTCTGTGTGTTGATTATCCACCATGGTCTAATCCCACAACATAAGCGACAGACAGAGAGTCCCTAAAACACAGCAGCTCCTCGAGGTCTAGCATCCTGTGAAAACCCTGCTCCTTGCAGGCTGTTCCTGTCTCCAGCAGTGCAAGCACAGGAGGGGGCTGATCACAGCTTGATTCCAGTCCCCAGCTGAATGCAACAGCCGCTTTTGCTCAGGGCCTCACACACAGCACAGGCCAATCCTCAACTCAGGGCTTCCTGGAGGTGGGGAACGCTCAGCTGAAAGCCTCTGCAGCCCCTCGTATGCGTGAGCCTCTTTGATGCTCTCGTGCCTTGTTATTTCAAATGCTTTACATGTGTAACTTGTGCAACAGGTCTAGAGAAAAAGAAAATGAGCAAAAGGCAGCCAGAACCAAACTGTGCTTTTAATTATACCTGTGGTTGTGGTGGAAAGCAAAGTATTAAGCAAACTCCAGCTATGTGTGCCCTGATGGCTCTTCTCCTTTCCCAGTGCCACTCTCCTGTATCTTATGTACTCTGCTCAAGGTGCACTGCCTTGATCTTTAATAGTCTTCTTTTTCCCCTTAGCACCTCTCTAGAATGGAGCCTTGCTCTGTTCCCTGTCTTCTGCTATCCTTCAGTGACTGTTCTCTCCATGCTCCCAAAGAGTATGTTAAAGTGTCACTGCGTAGACCCGGAAGTTTGTGGCACTTTGGGAAGAACAGATCAGAAATGCCATGGCAGCTTTGCAGCTCGAAATTGGGTGAGTGGGGAGGGGTAACTTATGTTAGAAGCATAAACAGCAGCATCCCTGTCAGTGAACTAGCATTCAGTTCCTCCATCACGTTCCATCTGCAGATCAGAGGGCTGAAGGTCTGAACATAGGAACTGTACTGCAGGATCAAAAAATGTCGTCAGAGAAATATGACAACTGCTTGGGAGAGGATCAGTGCAGTATTTCTGGAGAAACCTCTGCATTACAGTTAGAATCTGGTCCCTGTTGCAGCATGCCTACTCTCCTGCTGCTGTGCTCAGGTTGGTTAGGTGTGCACCTAAGCAGCATCCCTGAGGCAGTGAGGAAAGTATTTCCATTTGCATCTCCACTGGCCCTGAAGGTGATAGCACTCCTCCTCTGTTCTGGCAAAAAGCCAAAGGGGTCTACTTCAGCCCTGTGTGTGTCTTTTACCCCTCAGTGTCCAGCTGCTGAAGTTTCTGTGCAGCTAACCACCTAACAGGGAAAATACAAGCTTTGTGTCAGAAAGTGGGCTCTCTTCTGGTGGTCTGGTCTGTGCTTGGCGGATGCTGGAATGGAAAACAGTGCATTAACTGCTTAGAAAGCCCACAATTTAAGGCAAAGCTGAGATACGGAGATGGGTGTAACTAACACCATGACTGCTCTCTGAGCAATGAAAACAATTGTTTCAGGCTGTGTTCACTACAGCCTCCTGCTAACATAGGCAGGGAGTAAACCATTAGTAGCATTGGCTTTTATGCTGAAATCCTCAAAGTTAATAACCTGTTGAGATGAATGAGACAGTTCATCCACTTCAGAGCTCTTTCCCAGGCTGCCTGCAAATGCAGCAAGACAAAGATTTACACTTGGTTACACTTCTAATAATTTTCGTTTCCTGTCCGTCATAGCTAAAAATGTGTGTAACGCATAGAGATGAAACTAGATTCTGAAGCACCTTTTTTACATGAGGGCTGAATGTCAAGCAAGTTCCATGGGCACAGAAGCAGTCCTGGCTTATGCTTGTAACTTGTCCGTATCTCAGACAGGCACAGAGTGGGTGCATATGCTAATTTACAAAAGCATCTCATTTTATTTCTTTAGTGACAATGTGCTCCACTTTATCTCTGCAGGGCTAAATTATCAGGAAACACTAAAACCCAGGTCCTCAAAGTAGACATTTCCAATGCTAACCTCTCTCTGAGAGCATGAGATGATGTAGCTTGGAGTGCTATCTGATACATCATGTTAATTGTGGAGCAGAGAGAAGAGCTGCATGCTCTGCAGTTGGTGGATGCTGTGCTTAGCAGAGCAGTGTGGAGGGCAATGCCTGGCTCAGAGGCTTAGCCACAGCAGTGGCACTGTGCTGCAGTCTCCCACTGCCCAGGACTGCACTGTGGGGCACAGCTGGATTAGCACAGCTGGGTGGCTTCTATAGCTACTCCTGTAGAAAGAGAGAGAGAGAGCAGGACTGTGCCACACTAACACAAGAAGGATAATCTCAGCTGAAGGAGGGTGTGAAGAGGAAGAGATTCTTAACACTAGAGATTTGACAGGACCTATAGATCTTGTGGAGGTCTTGCTCCCACTTGCTTCTCCGAGTTTTTCCCATCACTGTTGCTTAAAATTGAAATAGGAAGGTTGCATGGGAAATCCTTTGACTGCATGGGAAATAGTTCAGAAGAATGGCTGAGTTTCCTGCACACTCAGCACTTCTTCACCTTCTTCTAGAGATCTGTGGGTTTCTAGATGAGATGTTTTCATTTCTGGCCTATGATAACACTTGGAAATCAACGCTCCTGAATGTCTTCCAGAAGCCTCAGCTCCCTACTATAAAGTGTCTTAAGCTCACATGTTTTTTCCTTTACTTCAATGTTCACCAGGCTTGGACTTCTTATCACCTACTGTGAAGTTCATCCTGTGACCTCCAGTCACATCCACACCTACCCACTAAACCGGCACACCCGAGGAGCTGGCTCACCCTGCACGCAAATGACCTGCAAGAGAGACCATGCCCTGGACTGTTTTGGTCACAGGCACTCCCACTGTGACACCCAGCAAAAGCACAGGAGCCTCCTTGGACCATCACCCTGTGCTGGCAGCCATCCCTGCCACACCCTGAAATGTTTGTGCACTGCAAATGCCTCACCACAGGCACGACTGAGGCCAGGACCAGCACAAGAATAAAACTGGACATCTGAAGTGTCGCTGCAGACAGTCCCAAGCAACAGAAGCATCAGAGTGGCAGAAACGTCTTGCTGCGAGCTTGACTGCATTTCAAACAGGATGTGAATGCTAACAATACAACTTGACCCTCTGGAGAATTTTGGCTTTCTGAATCCTGGAGATTTGAAAGTCATTGGCTGCTTTAAAGCAAGAAGATGAGGGCTTAGGATGCTCTAGTTATGAAGGATATTGGAAGGCACAGGAGAGAAGATCCTGTAATCTTGTCCCAGTCCTTAACCTAGGTGTCTCTCAGGCCACTTAATTCTTCCAGTTCAGGTTTTGTTTTCTTTGTTCTGAACATGATACCAGGCTCTTTCCTATATTCTGCAGTCCAACCAAGAGAAATGCTCCGCCCCTACCATGGCTGTACCCCTGGGATAATGTTCCCTTCCATCCCCCCATGCTGGTTCCCTGATCTTGCCACTTTCAGGCCACACAGCAGCAGTCCTGAGAAAGGAAATGCAGGCACAGCCATTGACCCAGATGCTTAATTTCCCAGGATGATGCCATCAGTACAGCAAGGGCTTATGTCACGAGTCATGCATTAAGCCTCAGATTACAAAATTGAATTTTAGCTCACAGGAGTGGAGCAGCATCCCCCAGTTCTCAGGCCAGAAAATTACCTTATCTTCATACGGGTTCTCTATAAACTCAGCACAGATCTTTGCCCCTGTCCTGGAGTTAAAGAGTTATATAAATATACCCCACCATGTTTCCTGGGGCTTGGATGAAGATGACACTTCATCTGAGTAGCAGAGTGATCCAGAGTGCCATGAGTCACTGTCCTGTCATCCAGTGACACTAAACTTCTCACCATAGGAGTGGTCCCCTGCAAGATGGATCATTCATTGCCCAGCTCTATTATTTTCCTGCCTGAGGGTTCTTTTGCCATTGACCTACATATAACGCCCCCTTCCCCTCATTTGAATGCCTGTCCCCAGGAATGACACCACCAGCACAGACTGTTCTCCTGCTGTTTTACTCACTTCTTCAGACATAGTGCAGGTCTGTACTTTTCAGGCATGGGTACCCAGACCAGTATCAGAGAGAAAGGCACAGTTGCTGGAAGAGGCATTGCCATCCCCAGATTGTTTAAAGAAGGAAAAATATGCCAGTGTGGCTGTACTTTTAGTAAGAGGAAGAAAGACACTTTATCTGCCTTCCTGCAGCTTCCATTTTCTTTTGCAAGGGGTTTTGGTTTCCCTGAGGGAATCTGGACCACCCAAGGATGTAGCCACATTGTGGAGCACAGAGGAGGGTGAGCAAATACATAAGGATGGGAAGAAAGGACAGGGACAACAACAGGGGAGAGACAGTAAATGCTCAAAGTCATAGACTGCAGAAAGCAAACAAGCTCAGCAAATGTCCATGATGCTGATGAAATCTTGCACCTAGGTGGAAAAGAAAACCAGTGGTGAAATGTACCTGCATGCCCACATCATTGAAATTTATGTATCTAATCACCCTAACAATTTCTAAACACAAATTCACATGCTCTTTTCACTAATCCTGCAAAAAAACCCTCTTTCTGTTCATTACTTAGACCTCTGTAAATGCCCTCTGACATGCCAGTGTTGGAGTGCATGGAGGGCTTTATGGCACAGCATAGAGGTCCTGCTGGGATCCACAGTGCTCTCAGCCTTTAACCTCAGGCTCCTTCATTTAAACTTCTGCATGTTAACATCAGGCTCCTTCATTTAAACCTCTGTGTGTTTGCACACATCTCTTAATAGCTTTTTAGATGGGTTCTTGGTAAATAGGAGGGGTTTTGTTTTGGGTGGTTTTTTTCACTTTTTGGTTTTTTTGGCACATGCATTTTCCCTTCATTCATCTGAAACATTCATTAGCATCTCTAGGAGAGTAAAGGCGTGAGGGTGTAGACTGCAGGGTGAAACAGCCAGCAGTGCTAAGACTAGGGATTGAGAGCGTGGCCAAGCTGTGGAAGGCAACATTTGAAATCAAGAGATATTTTATTTCTTGTGAAGCAAAACACAAATGGGGTAACACCACAAGCCCCGTAGATTTGTGCAGTGTGCTGAAGCACCTTTTCTGGTTTTGCTCTCGCAGCAAAGTGAGATCCCATATTGGGTGCTTTCCCTGCTCCAAGTATCCTGCTCTCCTTTGCCCTAAGTCTCAACAGCACTGTACTGGGGCAGCTGGTGGGCAGGAATCTGCTAAGGAACAGCTCTAGGTCAAACAGCAAGAGACTGCTGCCTTGCTTTCAGGCAGTAAAAAGATAATTGGCACTGTATTTTACTTTCCTTATAAGTGTTCTCCCTAATCTGTTCTAGTTGTTCTACATCAATCTTAAAAAATGAGCATTGCCCCATGCAAACCATTATTTTTGTCAGTGTTTTACACTCTTGAAACACAGCACTGACCCAAAATATCTGTGATAGCTGTCACAAGAGAGAAGAAAAAAAATTTCTTGTTTCAAATCCAACTGTAACAGCACATTTCTTAAGCCACCAAAGCAGATTTTTCCACGAAATGAAGAAGGTTTTTCCATAAAAGTTGATACAGAAGGGGAAGGAAGGAGAGGTGTTAGGTGGCATGCTGTGTTGGATTTGGAGCACAGGGGCACTATTTGCTTATGATGACATCTTCATGTGCCTTTTCATCTCAAGTCGAAGTACTTGTGCTTTTACAGATAAAATTGTTCTAGCTAAGATTGTGTATTCCTTCATATGCTCACAGAGGATGACTACATAGGAACTACACTAAGTGTCCAGGATTTCCACCAAACACAGGTTCTGGAAGGGGGCTGTTATATGGACCTGTGTTATATGGACCTGTCTTGACAAATGATCAATACAAGCTATTGCAAATTACAGTGTTTTGCAGGTTAAACAGTTTACATTTTTACACATGGATGCCTTTCTATCTCCTAGCTATTACTTCCATTCAGATTCCCCATGGGAAAATTACTTCATCCTTGCTGATACAGATGGCAAGAAGAGAAACTTCTAGCACTTTATAGCACTTCTAAAAATAAAGCCACTACACCACAGAGCCTTCACTTCTACTGCTGTATCCTAATGAAGGGCATAAAAAAGAAGGCTGAAACTTCTTTTTGTGCTGCTTCTCTGATATCATCTGTGATAACATCTAATAGAAATGCCTTAAGAAATAGTGTATACAGTAGCAGAAAGAGAACTGGCTTTGTTAGCTGAACCGATTTTAAGAAGATTTGCACATTAGTTTTCAACAGAAAAGGTACATTGCACCAACAGATAGGAGACTCGGTGCATTTTCTTGTTGCATGCAGTTTATATAAAGACACATTTGAAAACTGAAGAAAAACAAGGGATTATGTTTAGATAGAGTAATAACTCTGACCTCATTTTTTAACTTAGTTAAAGGGTCGTGTGATGCCACTTTCAAGTCTTCTCTGATAGGCTATTACCTCATGCTGCCTTATGCAGCTTTTCTAACCTTACAGCCACTATCCTGTTTCGTCATTTACATGTGGTCAGCTTGGAAAACAACCAACCAGAAAAAATTAATATTCTTTAAAAAGGTATTTTCTTCCACGTGGAGACAGTGGCATAGCTGTATGTCTCCTGCACTCGGTGCGGCTCGTACTGCTTTCTCTTAAATGTTTGGATTAATTTCCTGTTCAGGGTAGACCGATCCCTCACTGAAGTAAAAACCATGTCAGCTTTAGCAGGAATGTTTTCAGAGTCTCCACCTGGGAAGACTACATCTCTGAGTGAGAAAATAAACACATTGGCCTTCAGTTGGTTCACTGACTATTTTCTCTGCTGACAACACTAATTGTTCTGTCAGTCAGGATGGTGACGGTTTTCAGCACCAGGTCCTGAAAGAACAGGAGGATAATGTTGTCTTTTGTTAGTATTTGAGCTCAGGAAACATGGAGGTATCTAACTCTGTGATCATAAAGTTAACTTAGAAACCAGGGTGCAAATGGGCGTGAGTTGACACAGATAAACTTTCACTATGTCTTTCCTTACATTTCCGATTTAATAGATTAGGAGGAATATTTCATGTATCCTCACAAGTTTTAAACTGCACTAAACTCTCAGTTATGTTATTACTCTAGGAAGCGACTGTATTTCACTTAGGTATAACAGAGCAATGCTAGGCCTGTCATTCCCATCATAACATTGACATGAAGAAAACATATTTTGAAAATCATTAGATTTTTTTTTTCCTCCTAAATGAAGACCTTTTTTTGTAAAGGAGGACTTTTGCAAAACTCTAGTAGCACCAATAAGAAAATAACATCAATATATACCACAAAATGTTGATTCAAATCAGCACCAATTACTAGTATAGAGCAGATAAAAATCTGTAACCAGAAGTTGAAACTACTTCGCCAGACTTCTGGACCACCTAAATACATATCTACACATCTGTATTGACAGTGCTTTTCTAAAAGTTTCATGATGTTTTTTTAAAGTGAACAGGGTACCTATGATGTATTACAGGAGCAGACAGCTGTCTCTAATTAAGTACAAGACAGTCAATACACTCCTTTTGCAGACAAATATTGTTTCTATAACACATCTGTCCTATTTCTTTTATTATAATTTCTGATACAATAGCTTCTTATTAAGTATGTCTAAAACATGGGGAAATAAAATAATCTCTCACAGACAACACTAATGCCTGCAATCATGGTGTCACCATTGCCTTTATCACGAGACACTAATTTCCTACCCAGTCAATGAAACATATCTAGAAACAATTGTTTATATTTTAATTCTGTTTCTCTTAAATGCCTGCGTATTACAACCCAGAGAAACTTGGGGGAACTACAACAGTACACACTTTCCCTGCTGATAGTAATAAGACTTGGGTCTTTAGGTGCATATATGTGTTTACACAAATATGTGAACTCTCCATCTTACAAAATACTATACAAGAAAACATAGCAACAGTGCGCATAAATATTTTGCATAAAGTTGGTTACACGGTGTCACAGCTCTGAATTGTAGTGCTGAATACATTGGCATGCACAGCAGACAGCAGGGCATTTCTGTGAGGGCAAATAAAGAAATACCCATGGTGGAAAGCAGCACTGAGCTGCTGCCTGCTCTGGGGGAGGTCTGTTTACCTCTCTGTGCCCTGATATCCCATCTAACTCAACATCTGGCTTCTCTTTTCAAATTGCAGAGATTGTCTACTACTCCACATCCTCAAGTGCCCACAACAATAGAAACCTCTAAAAAAGATCAAGACCACTAGATCATAAAATATAGTAAGTACCAATGATGACATGGCACATACACAAAACGTCTGTCTTGTTTTGAAATAGCCGCCATGTAAGCCAACATACACAGATCATGTGACAGTCAACCCCATCTACCTTTTAAACTGCATCACACCAATAATGCTATCATACGTTCCATATTTGTCATTGTTTTTAGGCCAAAATTCTACATAACAAATAATTAAGATTACTATTATAGGTACTCAAGATTCTAAAATATTCATTAGAAAAAAATGCACTGATGAAACTGTACAGCTCCTCATCTTTGATTAGTATAGGCCTGAGTTCTCATGCCTAAAACTAGAATTTGCTGTAGGAAAATACTGATGGTGTTAATATCTGATACCTTACTCTGTTCTGTGTCTGAGAATAAGTTCTCTGCCGTGTTGGATATATGCAGTGTCTATCTATTACCCCTCCATATGCACATCTAACCCACACAGAAATAAAACTGGGGGTGTGGGAATGATTTTTATTTTGTGGGCTGTATATCACTGCTTCAAATTACTGGATAATTATCTAATTTATTGTTGTTGTGTGGGGGTTTTGTTCTGTTGTGGGGTGGTTTTTCTTGTTAAGATCTCTTTTTTTTTTTAATACTGATTGCAGTGCCAACAGATGTGAACGGCCATCCTTTAAATCAGATGGAAAAATTAATACACAATATCCTGAAGATGTATCTTCAGTCCTATATATAATAAGTGCTAAGATCTTTTTTGTTTCATTCTTGTTCTATAACTCTTAAGGGTGATTTCAAACATGACAGGCAGGGACATCAGTCAACTAATAACTGGTTCACCCTTTCTTCCTTTGTTAATTAATGTTGGCTGCAGTTGGATATATCACAATGGATGAAGTCAGAGCTGAAGCATTTTGGGACTCTGCAAAGCAGGGAAATGCAGATGAGAGCTGGGACCAAGAGTTTTGTGGTATCATATACTTAACAAGATGAAAATGTAAAGATTTTGGTGGCATCAAGTCTGAGGTGGAAATTAAGTAATGCTCTTCTCTACTACATGTCCTATGGGAACAAAAGTAATGGAAGACTTTATCAAGCTGCACAGCTAGGGCAGAAAATTTTGTCTTTGGTGTCTTTCTCACCACAACTCTTTTTACTGTTTCGTATTTTAACCTCTTCCTCTCCCAACTCTTTCTCTTTTCCACATTTGATCCAGGTTTCCCTAGCTCATTTGCTCTTCTCACTACTTGTTGCTGCCACACTTCAGCAGATCTCAGATTGAGGTATGGCCCATCATTTATTCAGATTTTTCTCTTTTGAGTGAAGGAAAACATGGAACTTATCAAGAAAGTTAACTATTTGTATCTTCTTATTATCTAGTGAAATAAAAGACTGCTGCCAAAAATTCTGAATGAGCTCTAGAAAATCTGGTTTTGATACAGTAATCTTAATTTTTTGGAATAATAGTACTGCAAGATCACTTATGAGAAGGAGAAATAAAAGCAATACTTAACAGAGTAAACATTTATTAGCCCTTTTTAGCAGTTATCCCATTTCTTCACTATTAGCTAAGCTCCAAGCTTTTATTTCTTCTGAAAACTAAGCCTGAGTCTAACACAGAACTTCTGCACTGTCCTTTTATGTTCAAGAAACCACAAAGTATTTTGCAAGATGCAATGGCAAGCAAAACAATAATATGTAATAATATTTAAAGGTAGACTTACTATTTTACTGTCTCATGTTGGTATCAGAAAAAGCATATTAATGTTACACTAATGGTGTGGAATGGGTCAAGTTTTAGGGAGTTCCATACATACATTTTATTTTGCAGATAGCAGTGGACAACCTCGCTATTGCATGTTAGCAGCAAGCTGTTCTATCAGACACAAAAACTTCATTTTTACGCTGCATAAATCCCATTGACAGACATGACAAACATTTGCTGCTAGGATATTGTTGGTCATTGTGGATAGACTGATTTACGATTGAGAGGTATTTCAGGAGTGCTGCATTTTCGTTCTGAGGTATTGTCAAGAACTTCCTAAAACAAATGAAGACACATTTCCCTGCTAGATGCCCTTATACATCTGTTTTGGGGTTCACATAACTCTAATATCTAGACCTGAGATTCAGAGTTATTAGTTAGTGGGTACTAACACCACACTGCTGTTTTTCCTAAAAGTTTGGGCCATGCCTCTGACATTTGACCACAGACCTGCTGGGCTTCTTGCAGGCCTGTAACCTGTCTGTAGCTCTGATCAGGCTTTTCTGCAAATTTTGACTTCCTGGTTATGTCCACCCAGGTTTTAAACAGGGGTTTTCTCCTTCACCCACACAAGCATAGCTCTCGTTTTGGTTTGTGGTGTTTTGCATTTTGGAAGCTGCAATGTCTTTTTCTGTGATGGTGATAAACACAGCTTTTGTCTCTATTTAGTCCTTCAAAGAACTAGAAAGATCCTTCCTAATCTGACCCCTTCCTCTTCCCTCTTTGTATCTTTGTTGGCTCTTGTTTTCCTAAGGGAGCAGACATCAACAGGCTAGTCTTCATGTCTCATTGCTATTGTAGCATCTCCACGTTCTGCTACCCTTCCTCTCCCTTCCTTGAGGTTTGAAGTTGTCCATTTCTGCAGATCCCCACTGGAAAAGGGAGCTGTTAGTTCCTTACCTCTCCCCACTTACCATTCCCCATACAGGGAAGGCCCAGGAGATGTTACCAGCCTTTAAATGATAAAAGTGCATGGCTCAAGCACTGGACCAATCTGTATATCACCCCATGATGTGCCCAGCACAGCACTGGACAGTGACTTGCTGGGAAAGATGTGTGCCCTAAAGAAAAAACACAGGCATGCAAGGGTTCCCATGGGGACTGGTGATTGGTATCAACAGCAGCATCTTGGAGGAGTCTGTTTTTTTCTAACAGTGCACAGCACTGAACATTTGGCCAGCTTGCTGCCACCCAGTTTTGCTGGAGGAGTCCGACAACCCAAGCAAGTGCCACAATGCACTTGATTTTGGGAGATTTTGGGTTCTTTTTGCAGAAGACTTGCTTCTTCCCAATACACACCACTGCCTGCAGCTCACTCTTTCTCCAAGTGCCCGTATCTCCCTGGCCAACATGTTACTTTCTGTCCCAGTCAGGCAGCAGGGCAAATGTTTTAAAAAACAAAACACAAAACACAACAAAACAAAGCAGAACAGAACAAAACTAAATTAAACTAAACTAAACTAAACTAAACTAAACTAAACTAAAGAAAGCAAGAAGCACCCAAAATAAGCGTGCCAACCCCAAGAGGAGGCTGCAGGAGAGTCTGCCAGGATGTGGGGTGGGGAATGTTTCCCAGGCGGCACATGGCGCCGGGCTCAGCCCAAGCCCGCAGCCCCCGGACCCTTGTCGCTGTCGCAGCCTGGCGGTGTCAGTCCCCTGGGCTCCCTCCGCGATCGGACAAGCCTCCCTGGCCGTGCCGCCCCCGCCGCCAGGCCATCCCTCACCAGTCGCCCGAGGCGTGAGGCGGCAAGCACAAGGAGAAGTACTTTTCCCCAGCTGGTTTTTTTTCCCCCCTTCGTGGGGGGCTTAAAAATACCTCCGCGGTCGACATCGGGCACCACGCGAGGCTTCGGCAGAGCAGAGGTGCTGTACATTTGACAATTCTATTAAAACCTTAGTAAAGTTAAAGCAGCCTCGATGGCATCTGAAACACTAAATAAGAGACCAGTTTCAACCCCAATCCTCACTGGAGGGGATACACTAGTATGTTTCTTATTTTTATTTTCCTTATAGCCTGTTAAATTGACTAATAAAGTCAACACAGAGTTCTCTGTGTGGCTTCAAAAAACTCAGTAATTTTGTTAGAAAACGTTGAAATCCAACCCCAAAGTATTCAGCCCAAATATTTAGTTAAAGTAACCCTGTGGGTTAATAAACTAAACAAAGGCAAACCATGCAAAACTGCAGCAATGAAAACCAGACTTAAATAAACGAAGGAAAGTTTATAAGAACCCTTTAGCTGGAAAAAAACAGCGAAGGAAAACTGCATGAAAGTTTAATATGAAGCATGTGATACACAGGGGCTCATTTTACAGGTACACATCTTCACTTTAGACGGTCGTTGTCTCCAGAAAAATTTCGGAAATTATTTTTCTGCTTAGCTGAATTTCCTCCGAAACCTCACGGCAGCTTTTTCTACTGAAGAAACACTCAACAGCTTTTGGCAGGTTAAGAGGACCTCTTCTCCTCCCTGTTACAGCTCTCTCACTGCCCACACTTCACCATGTTGCTAATTTCGGTGTCTGACTTGTTTAGTTATTTCAGCTCCAGTAATGTGGTTGCAAAATATTTACCTTTCACACAAGAATCTGGATTATTTTGATTAGAGACTGATGCACTCTTCAAAATGTTTGCTTATGAACAGGAGTTCTTCAAAAAGGAGCAAAACAAAAGATCCCTCTTCTCAACCACTGCTTTTAAAACAGTTGTTAATAGCTAAACCCCGGTTTGCAATAGAGATGGAGTAAGCTTTTTTTTTTAATTTTTTTTTAAGGGGCATTTAAACCAAGCTGTTTAAAATATATATGCTAAATTATCTCGGACTGCCTTCAGCACATTGGCAGTTTGGTAGTCATAATAACCATTGTTGTTCTGCAGTTTAGATCATCATGGAAGAAACCTTCAAATTAATTGTTTTTTTATCAAATAGAGGGCATGGGATTGATGACATGTTTTTCTCTATGGAATAATGGATTTCCAAATTATTTTCTTTTGCATTATATCCCCAAAGAAGCAGCCGTGGAGAAGACCGCTGGAAAAACAAGCCCCAAAATAACAAGAGATCGTTTAAACTTTTCTTAGTTTCTTTTCATTGTCAAGAAAAGCTGAATAAACAGCGTCAGCCCCGCCTGAGAGTGAAGAAAGCAGGTTTGAAATGAAAGAGACATGCAGAGGGAAAAGAGAAGGGCTTTTTTTATTTTCTTCCCTTTTTGAGCACTTAACTTTCTCCTTTTCAGAAAGGAACTTTGTGCAGCCCAGGGAGCACTTTATTTACCGTGTACGGAAGAAACAAGTCAAATTTAAAATTAACCTCCAGTCGTGCTGGGAATAGATCGGACCAAATGTTGGGGGAATTCCTTTATTTCCCCTTTCTGATATTTTTGTCCAATTCTGCTGCTTAACCATCACCCGTTGTACTGCCAATGAAGGGAACGGTCTCTTTCGGTGACAAGCCCTGATGAAATGATTTTCTTTAAAAAGAAAAAGAGAAAGATGGACTAAGGAACTTGGGGCAACAAAGCTTTACAAGGAGAGAAGAAAGACTTGGGTAAAATACGACACATTTATCTATCAATTGCTAGACAAGACAAAGAAGGCTTAACAACAGTTTGAAAAGAGTGGCCTGTGAATGGTTACTATTCAATTTGTATTTTATTCCCCGCTGGTCATGGAATTGAGATCAGAAGAAAAAGTGAAAACACATGGCTGAGGTCAGTAGGATCAGAGAACCACCACATACAGCAAAGGGAAGGAAAAGCAATGGGAACTTGTGTGAAGAAATGGATTATATAAACAGAGCTTACCATCGCCTGCACCCCATTATCCTATAATTTACACTGCATGGGAGCATAGAAATATATTAAACTAGTGATAGGTTTCACCGTTGCTTTATGCCAATCAATTCCATTATATACTTTCAGACATGTTTAGAATTCTTGGGCTAATGTGTTTATTTTAAATATCACAGGGAAATTATGACATCACCGGTAAATAATGCTGGGGAAGGTTGCCTTCCTTTTGAAGTATGCTGCAGTGAAACATGATTTTAATTACATAATCACTTTGAATCCGTAATTATATAATAAACGAGGGGGATTAAGCGGGAAGTGTATAGTACATTAAAAATTGCTTAGGTCCTGGAAAAACAAACCGAACACACAGTGAGAAGCGCTCGGTCGCGAAGATCACTTGATAAGTTCGGGCTATCGCGTTTATTTGCGTTTTGTCCGAGGCGACAAAAAGATGTCCCCCCGAGAGCGGCTGAGGCTCGTTGCCGTGTTTCTCCGGCGGACACAAGCCCTGCCCGCTGCCGCACGCCGCCGCCTGCGCCTGGCGGGAGCGCGGAGCTTGCGCCGGCCGCCGCCGCGGAGGGACCGCCACCGGGACCGGGACCGGGACCGCTACCCTCCCCATCTACCCTCCGCCTCGCCGGAGAGCCAGGCGGGCACCAATCTGATTTTTAAAAGGGGTTTAGTCGCCGTCTCTCCGCCCGCCGGGTTCGGCACACGCGGCCGGGAGCTCCACGAGGGGACTTGCTTTTGCACCCGTGGGCTGTGCACGGCACCCCAAAGCGCTCAGCGCCCATCGCTGCCGTGCCCCGCGCCGCTGTCCTCCCGAGACAGGGGGAGAGGAGGTCTCGTTTCACTTTTTAGGTGGCATTTTTTTGTGTGTGTGTTTGGTTTTCAATTGTTGGTTTCGTATGGTCGTCATGTTTCTTTGGGTTGTATTTTTTGGTTGGCTGTTTTTTGGGTTTTTTTCCCGGCTGTTTTTTTAAGGGCTAGACCGGAGCGGGGCAAGGTCCCGGGGACCCTCCCTGTCCCCACATGTTCCCCCGGGTCTGCCATCGCCTTTGCACTCTGTCCCACTGCGGCACGGGAGTCAGCTCTGCCGGGCTCCCTCTGCCCCCCAGTCCCACCCACCCAGGCCGTGCCACGCACCGGGGCTGCAGGGGGTAAGGAGTGGCCACTGGGACACACCAAGAGCAAAGGAAGCCCCGGTGGAAGGGAGGGAGAGAGGGGCCTTATCCACACCGTGAGTGCCTACACATTGCCCAGAGGGCAAAGCCTTTGGAGCAGTGGTTGGATCCCTGGACCAGAATGAAATTCAGACCCAGCTAACCCAGAGCAAGAGTCTCCGTTTGCAGCACTGGGGGTGATGCTTCCTCCCTAGGTTCCAGTGGCTTATTGCAAGGTCAGCTTGGCTGTCAGGACACATCAGACGTGGCCTTTGCCACGTGGTCAGTGAGCTGCTCTCAACTCTTATCCAGTGGATTGCCCACATTGCGGACATACCTGGTCTTTGGGTCTGCACTGTGTATTTCCTACCCATCAGGACACCTTACTTTCTGGAACGTGAAGCAGAAACACAGCAGCATGGGTGCCCTGCACTGCAGAAATTATTTGGACCATCCCACGCAGCTTTCTGCTGGACTGGAGGGCTGTACCTGGACATCTTTATCTCAATGTGGTTCTTTCAAATCCACTGCTCAGAGAGACCTCTGCAAGCACTGATAAGTCTTGTAAAGAGCTAGCATGTGGAGGGGAAAGCACAGACATTCTCTTTGGTGCAGCTTCACCTGGTCCCTGCCTGCAGAGGACAAAGTGGTCTGGCAGCCAAGGAGCAGGCAGCTCCATGAATTAGTCCAGAGAGTCTCATGCCCCTTCATCTGCAACCCATCTAGCAGGCTTTTATTTTGTCTCTGAGGTCCAGGGTCACTCTTCCTGGGAGCTGAAACTTCAACACCCACCCACATGGTTGGCCTGGAAAGCACAAAGGCAGGAGATTGCTTGCTGATGGCACAGAAAGCCAAACTATGGGAACCTCTTCAGGTGCCTCTGGACCTGGACAGACCAGCTGGCTGCCCACAGCTCCCTGCAGACAGGCCCAAAACCCATGGATTCCTCTAGAAAGACAACTTACATGCATATGCAGATGTTAACCACATACCCAAGAGGCTGTCCCAAAGAGAGTCATTTCCCCAGATGCTAGCTGTGTGGTCATGGATTCTCAGGAATATAATTTTTTCATATGAAAACATTTATTTTTCCTCCAGATGTCATGGTAATTAAGGCAGAAGAATGCACTCTGTTAAATGTGTGAGAAAGATCATGGTGCCTCACAAGTCTACAGGAGTCCCTGGAGGACCAAGTACCAGATGGCACGGATGAGTCCCTGACAGACGCATAGGGGTGTATAAAACAGGCCTCAGCAAAAGCCTTACGAGAGCTTATCACAAGACAGAAGTTGGTCACAAAGAGAGGGGGAGAATATGGCAGGGGAAGGTTTGTGGTGGAGGCTCCAAATTTGTCTAGTCAATGTTCTACACTAGCCAAAGGGTAAGCTGATCATAGGGTATTTTAGTCAGAAATTAATCTGTTTTGTGCTCATCATGATGTAATGCCTGCTGTGGTATTTCCAGAAGTCCTGGTCTCCTAATTACATGGTTGAGAACAAAAGAAGAACAGAGTGATGAACAAAATATCTGCCAAAAAAGATACAGTCTTAAGAGGCAGTGACACCTGTAAACTGCAGGCAGCAAGGATGGGGAAATATGAAGCTGTTCAGGAGCTAAAGGGCAACAAATTAATAAGAGCAGCTGAAGCACCCAGAAGCCTGCTTTCCCTTGTGCAGATGCGGAACTTTTTAACTCAGGAGCCCTCAGACCCCATAAGTGTAAACGAGTCAAAAACTGAAAAAGCAAACTTGTGCTTAGTTCATGACAGGACAGCCCCTGGATTTGTGCCTGCAGTGACTTCCTAAAGTGCAGGTTATTAGAGGTTAGGAGGTTGCAGGTCAGGATGACTCTCAGCTCACTTGGCTCTCACACATTTTTTTCCTCCCATTCTGGCACATTCTATTCTCTGTATAAACCAGATTGTTTTGGAACATCTCAATAACACTGATAATATAAGAATTCATACTTAAACATCTTACTACATCCAACTACCTCAGAGCCCTGTGCTGACATGGTTAAGGCTGCAAAATAGCCTTGGACTGATGCAGCAGTTTGTTTATTTCATATTTAGTAAAAACTATGTGTACACTTGGACGAACAGATGGAAAGACATAACAAAATTATTTAAATAGTTTCCCCAGTGGAAGTTCTTCCCTAAATACAGTGTGTTGCAAAAATTTCACTGACCGTTTGAAAAGCAAAGGAAAATGAGATGAGAACTACACTGGAAAAGTCTAAGGGTGTAATATAATTAAACACAACTTACTGGAGTGGATATTCTTGGTTTCATTGAGCATACGTTTGTATAAGATTCATTTAAATTTAATAGGAATTGTTTAGTTTGCAGTGAAATAAGACTCATTTAAATTTAATAGGAATTGTTTAGTTTGCAGTGAAATTAGCTACTTTGAGATTACACGTCCTTCCACTGTTTTTCATTTGAGTCAAGAAAAAAAACCCCAGTGTTGCTTCGTCAGGCATCCAGAAAAATGTGAGAGAAACATCTGGTGTGTCTGCCTTCTATAAAGGGTCTTCTTACCTGCTAAAGCTCACTCTTTGCTGTCTGGACTGCATGTCAGATGGAGCCTGTGCATATCCTAGTTTCAGCTGAGATAGACTTCATTTTCTTCTTAACAGCTGGTATAGTGCTCTAGTTCAATTTAGTATGAGAATAATTTCTATTGAATTTCATACACTGATGTTTTAGTTGTTGTTGAGTAATGCTTACCCTAAGGACTTTTTGGTTTCCTGTGCTCTGCACGTGAGGAGTTGCACAAGACACTGGGAGGGAGCATGGCCAAGACAGGTGACCCCAGCTGGAGAAACAGATATTCCATACTGTAGAACAGTGTGCAGTACATGAGCTGGGTTGAGCTCCCTGGAAAAGGGGCTGATCACTGCTCAGGCACAGGCTGGATATGTATAAGTGGGTGTTGAGCAGTTGTGTTATGCATCACTAGTTTCTCTTGGGTTCTGTTTCTCCTTCTCCTTTTCATTACTATGACTGCTACTACTAACTACTGTATTATTATTGTGTAGTTATATTTTTGTTTCAATTACAATACTGCTCTCATCTCAACACATGAGGCGGTTATGGTTTAAGTCCAACTGGAAAGTCAGCACCACACAGCCATTCACTCAACCCCTTTCTCTGCCCCCCCAGCCCAGTGAAATGGAGAGGAGAACCAAAACAAAACTTGTAGGTTAAGGTAAGAACAGTTCAATAATTGAAGATAAAGAAAAATACAGTAAAAATGCTAAATTATAATAGTAAGGATTAAAAAAAGGGAAAAAAAAGTGAAGCACAACACAATTGTTCACCTGGTGATGATTGAGGCCAGACCCTCCCTCCCATACCCAGACTGACTCCCTTCAGAGTAACTCCCCCCAGTTTTTATACTGGGCATGACATTCTGTGGTGTGGAGTACCCCTCTGGTCAGTTTGGGTTACCTGCCCCAGCTATGTTGCCTCACAGTTTGTTTTTTTTATCTCTTCATTGGCAGAGCACAAGACAAGGGGAAAAAGGGTCCTTGACTTAGGATAAGCGCAACTTAGCAACAAACCAAAACAACAGTGTGTTATCAACACCATTCTTGTTCGGAATCCAAAACACAGCTCTGTAACAGCTACTGAGAAGAAATTAAATCTATCCTAGTTGAAACCAGGACAGAGATTTACCTCTTCTTTCTGGCTCTCTTCCCCACTACAGAGGGAGTGTGGGTAAGGGAGCAATGAGCAGTTTTGTCGTATTTAGTTGCCAGGTGGGGTTAATCTATAAGAGTGCCCAAAGCTCTTTCTCTGATAGGTATGAGATGTCTGTGTCTGAGAGAAGACATATCTCCAACACACAGATGGTAAAGCACCCCTGCCTTGCATTCAAAATATGTAGGGAGTGGAACAGAGGCTCGGAATGGTACAGCTCAGAAGGTCCATGATCATCCTCTGGGAACCAAGAAGAGGGTTCCAGTCATTGTGGGTGCAAAGATGTTTTTCACATAAATCTTGGCAGTCAGAGAAGAGGATCTGGGCAGGAATTTCAGGTATCTCTTCTTGTGAAAACAAAATACTGCACAATGCAGTTTTTGCATCTGATGGAAGGATCTGAGCAAATTTGTGGACTCTGAGACTTACTGACAGACTTGAAAAGTCATGGAAATGAAGAAGGACAGATAGAAGTTTAAGCAGTGATAGGGAAGCACTGTCATATTACTGATTTTCTCATGTGCAGTCTACCGAGGAGAGATAACAATGTGCTGAGCTTGAAGAAAGAGCAGATCAAGTAAACAAAATGACTATTCTTTCCGCTGTTCATGTTTGAGTCAACAAAATCTACCCTTTCAAGGCTGTTGATTGACGTAAAAGAATCAAAAGACGGCACACTTAAAAATAACTTCTTGATAGTCACAGGTGTCCATTAATTAATAAAAAAATGCTTGCTGGGTTTTACAAAGTATGGGGAAGCAGGTCTGTGACTTCATCAGTGTGTCCAGAATGTCTGGGAATAAAACCTAGCAGAAGAACATTTGTTCCTTTTTATGACTAGTCTTTCACCAGAGATAAGTCTAACTCTTCTTCAGGTTTTTGGTGTAAAAGAAATCAGACAACTCTTGAGAGTGAGTGCTTGATTAAACAGAAATTATCCTGATATAAGCTGGGGCTGGGAATTGGTATTAGGCCTTATGTAGATACTTATGTTCTGATGCACTTTTAACCTAGTAGTGTGTAGGAAATTGTTTGTGAAAAACTGAAAGAGCCATTTTTCTCTGCCATGAGGATATGCACATGAGGAATTTTCTGGAATTTTTGCTTCAGTGATGCCACTTGAAACGGTGAGCATCCTTTGCAGAATAGACTTAGAAACTGTTCTTTTCTGTTTTGGGAGCAGGCAGCTTTCTGCCTGTGATTTTGTAAATGCAAAGATGGGGAAAGGAAGCTCATTGTATTTTAACTGAATTTATGCCTTCCTTAAAGTCCCATTGCATACTTAATTATTTCTTTGCCTTTAGATAAACTGGACAATGAAAGTGACCTTGAGCATTTCGCTTTAACAGAGAAACTTAATTTTATCTGAGCTTAAGATATTTAAGTAAGAATCGTTCCACTACTCATAAGACTGGAACAGGATGAAATTTGCCCAAGCATGGTCAAAATAATTATCCACCAGAGAAAAATGCTTCGTGAGGACTAGATGTCTTTATAGGAGAGAATCGTAAATTATATCCAGGCATCAGCTATTTTTTTCAAGCGTCTCAGTGGATCTAGAGTTCTGTATGGCTTGAAGCCTACATCTATGAAGAGTGGTAGTTTCTAACAACATTGAACAAATTTAAAACACCATGCATGCTAGGAAGTTTTAAATACATGGAGACAGAAGTTTTCTGCATACAGATCATGGAGGTCCTGGATGAAATGTTCCTCTTCCTCTAGTCACCACAATATCCATAGGAGGACGTGTACATAAGCCATTAAATTGTTATTATCACCTTCAACGTACATTTTTTTACCGCATTGAGTCTGTGATGCCAAAAACAAACTTCCACTGGAGCTGTTCATAACTGAACCCCACAAGTAATCTCACAACTTGCACAGGTCTTTTCTTAGTCAACTTTCTCAGAGCCTTTAAAATACAGAAACGTATAGGTCTGTGGACCACAAGCTGATCAAAAATTAATTGATTGGTTCAAACATGTTACCAAGATTCCAGATGAAAGCACAAAGCACACTTCACTGGGCAATAGAGATCATGCTAAACCATCCCTTTTAGATTTTTCTTTATAGGATAATTTGGTTCTAGAGGTGTAAACTTTGTGTTTAAGAGAGGGTCTTCTGCCTTTGAAACCTTCTCAGAGAAAATTTCTTCTCATCATAATCTGAAAACAAGTTATTCACTATTTCCCAGCTGAGCTTCCTTCAGACTGTTTCTAAATTCTCCTTGCTGATCTCTGGCCTGGTTTCTCAGCTGCAGTTATCTCATTGCCAATCCTATCTTTTGTGCATTATTTAAATCTAATTATCTCTGGTTCTTCTATGTGACAAGGTTCAAATCAGACTAATGAAGGCAGAAATCCGGAGTCTTCACAGTTTGTTAACTGCTTCACTATTTTCCCTACACTATCAACCCCAAACCTGTTGACCTAGAAACAGCTTGCAGAGGAGACTTGAGGAGAAATGCCAGCTACCCCGGCCACTTGGCTGTGACTTGCTCTCTTACTGCACACAGAAAGTAGCTGTGCTTGCATGGTTCAGAAGTTTTGGAATCTTTAGAAGCTTCAGAAACCAGGCCCTTGAGCAGGATCTGGACCAACTGACCTGATCAGTGATGGTCTTGAAAGTACATTGAGAACATTCTCAGGCTGCTGTCCTGAATCAGTACAATCACTAGTTCTGCCTTAAATTTAGAAGACTTCCCTGGAAGGTCAGGCAAGGTTATGTTGAAGTATCTCCTCCATCTCTCAGAGGGTGACGATCCAACATGTTGCACTTGAAGCAGATCATGTTGTTGGTATCTTACAGATAAATACCATTTACTGCACCAACATCACACAGTGAGGGAAAATCATAATAGAGGACACACAGTGAAAACAAATGTATTTAAACATAACCACATGTCCTGTGATTCCACAGGACTAAACCTTCAAAGTAATAATATTATTTGTAAAGCGCCTCCCTTGGCAAATTTTGCTGGACCATGCAAATCCTGCAATAAAAATGTCATTTGCAATGTTATGTAAAATCATTCAAGAGAAGAATAAATAAGGGAGCCTGGGATGGAGAAAATGAGGTTGGATAGCAGTGAAACACACAGAATCAATAGGGATCCACATAGAAGTCATATGAGGAAGGAAAAGATATGTGACTTTTCATAAGAGTAGTGGGAAAACAGAAGAAGCAGGGAAGCAGTGATGAGTGCTAGCAGTTTTAAGCAGGAAGAGAGGCTATTGAATAATTTCTTACTGCCATAAAGGAGAGAGTCTGTATCAAGAAATAAGCAAGGGATCTGAGAGTGACCAAGGCTCACATCCTCAAGTGTACTAGCCTGGATGATCCACGCCGATCTGATGCTCTGCCAGGTCTGTGTTTGAGTCTTGTCTCTTCCTCCTTCAAGCTGCCACTTGCCTGAGCACCTGGGACTACATTTTGCCAAATTGGTCATGGCCACAGGTGACTCATGGAAAACTTCCAGGTGAGCTGCAGGACCTACTTTTTGGACAGTGCTGACTGTAGCTTTCCATCTAGCTGCCAATCATATGAAAAAAAGGCAGCTATATATACTAAATATATTCTGTTAATTGCTATACTCTCTGATAAGGCAAACAGTTTAATTTTTGTGGTGACCTCACAAGAACCTAAGTACTATAGGTATGTTCATTAAGGGCAACTCTGCCTATTGACACACACAGTACTGGCACCAGACACCGATCTCAGCAGGGACTCTGGGTTTCTCAACATCTCAGTTGCTTTCAAAAATAGGCCCTTTCACCAAATCCTGTCAGAATTTTCCTGTGGGATAGTGAAACTGCAAGGTCAGAGAAGGGACCTAGCTGTGAGTGGGAAGCTGCAAGGGGGACAGGACTCCTTGCAGCTCGGTCCCATTTGCCCCGTATCTGCAGAAGGTAGTGCAGTGGCTGAGCAGCCTTCTTCTGACCTGACCTGGCTGCCAGGATTTTCTCTGGCAACTAATAATTCAATTTTTTTTATATTTCCAAGGAAATGGAATGTGACATTTTAGTGACCTAGCAATTGTACTGATTCTGGAAAGAAGATTTTTTCCTATCTACTTACTCATCTTCCCTGTTTCTGCCATCAGGGATGTAAAAGGATTCACAATTCCTGTCCTATAAAATGATAAATCAGTTGTCAGTAGTTCTAAAATAATGCCTAAAATAATCCACCTCTTAAAATTTTAAAGGCTCTTTGTGAGGCAACAAGTGAAACAAAAAACTTCTAGGTAGACATGCATGGATTTTTGTGCCATGCAGGTGTTGTTATAGATGGTTATACACTTCCTGGTTTCTTAATATTTCTTTTCATTCTCTGCCACTTGGAAAACACCCACAACAGCAACAGGTCAGCTAAGTTATGGAGGTTAAGAATGCCTAGATGTAAAAAGGCATGGCTTTACGATTGGGCTTCCTCAGTGTAAAGCCGTTGATTTTTTCTCTGGAATTTACTGCTGATTTTAAAGTATCAGGATCATTTAAAGTTAGGTCATACATGTGGCAGGCTCACTTGTAAAGCAGATTATGTCATTCAACTCATGTGGAGGAAAGCAAGAGAATAGTGTGAAAACTAGTGTGTGAAGACTTGGGCACACAAATTGGTTAGAAAAGGAAGGATAGGAACAGATGAGTTCTAAGCACTTGGAAAAAGATCTTCTTGAGAACCAGCAATTGAATCATGAAGTCCCACGCAGCAGAATGGCTCTGAAGGCCTTGGAAAATGTGCATATCTGCTCTTGGAATTACACAGCCTGTACAAAAGGATGACAGCCTGATATTATATTTGCTGTGTTAGGTTTGTGATTAAGATCTATGCCTAAGGTTTGAAATGTCTAGCCCCATTAATTTTTGAAACTGGAAGAAGTTAGCTTAATTTCAGAAAGAAAGAGAGGACATTTTTGATAAAACATGAAGATTATGCCAAGAGCTCAAAATCTAGGAAAGAAGGAAATTTGTACACCCCCCCCCTTAAGTGTTGGCATAATGAAGTAGCCCAATTGCATGTTCACAAGCTGGTTTTTTTCATTACAGTTGTATTGCAATGGTGAGAACATAGGATGCAATACTTGGGGAATAAAATAGGTTTGTTTACAGAAGAAAGCTGCTGTCTGGAGGCCTTTTGACTCATTAATTGAAGAACTTGCAAAGTATGCAATGAGTAAGATAAGTTATGAAGGCATGGTCCCAAGGTAGGTGAAAAATCTTGTAACACTTATATTCTTCTCTGTTCCCCGCCCCCCCCCCCCCCAAATTCCTCTATTATACTGGGCAAGTTACTTAAATGAAGTGATGTGAACCTGTGGCTTGGACAGCAAGCCAGAAGCAGAGACCCAGCTCATGGCAATGAGAGCAGGATCCAGAGCAAAGAACAGGACCAAAGGCAGCTTGCATGTCCAGAGGGATCCTCTCACAGTCATCATTTTGGCATCGGGAATCTGGCTCCATGGCTCCATGGCTGTCAGCACAGCAGTCAGTGCCTGCTGCCTGCAGGGTGAGGCATCCCAGCCAGGCAGTCACTTGGTCCCACAGCAGTGTTAGGTTCCCCTTTCTGGGCACACGTGTGAACCTGGGTACCACCCCACCTCAGGCTGGGTCAGTCTGGCTCACTTTATTTTGAAGTAACAGGGGTATTGCCTGTACCAGGGAAAGAGAAAAGGGCACTACATGTAAAAAAAAGAAGCCCAAAGAAGTAGTGAAGTCAGAACTAAGCAAACAAGAAATCATTTATAGGCCACAAAATCAGTGCTAAGCTGCCAAAACAAAAGAGGCCCTTCAGAGTTGCCTAATAGAAAAATCAGCAAGGAAAACAGTGTATACTGCTCCCACAAAATGCCATACAGCTAGAAAAAAGAAGTCAGAAAGCCCTCAGTTACAAAAAAGCCACAGAAACACCAAGAAAAAAAATAGCTGGAGCACTTTTCAAACATCCAAAAGTGAGAAAAGATGCAATTAAACAGAGCCAGGCCTATGGTGCTATATGACAAGACTTAAGCCATAAGAAACCACGGGTTTTTTTCCTTACTTCTGCCATATTTTGCCACATACTTAATTATGTCAATTGATTGATCTCAGGGAAAGGAATGCTATTTCAGTTTTAACTGTCAGAGAATCATAGAATCACAGAATAAGCTGAGTTGGAAGTGATCCACAAGGCTCATCATGTTCAATTCCTGATCCTGCACAGGACACCCCAAGAGCCACACCATGTGCCTGAGAGTGTTATCCAAAGGCTTCTTGAAGTCTGTCAGGCTCACAGGTGCTGTGACCACTTCTCTGGGGAGCCTGTTTCAGTGCTCAGACAAAGTCTGGGTGAAGAAACTTTTTCTAATAACCAACCTAAACCTCCCCTGACTCAGTTTCATTCCATTTTTTCAATTCCTGTCATTGGTCATGAGAGTGAAGGGATCGGGACCTGCCCCCCACTTCTGCTTGTGAGGATGTTGAGACCACAGTTAGGTTTCCCTTCAGTGTCCTCTTCTCCAGGCTGAACAGACCAAGTGTCCTCAGCAGAACCTTGTAAGGCTTTCCCTCCAGACCCGTCCATTGCTTCCCCTTCACCATCCCTGTGTCCCTCCCTTGGACACTCTCCAACAGCTTTATATCTCTCTTCTATTGTGGCACCCAAAGCTGCCCCCACCACTGGAGGTGAGGCTGCCCCAGTGCAGAGCAGAGCAGGACAATTCCCTCCCTTGCCTGGCTGGCAATGCTGTGCCTGATGCCCTCCTGGCTGCCAGGGCCCTGCTGGCTCATGTTCAACCTGCCATTGACCAGGACCCACTGGTTCCTTTCCACAGCATTTCTCTCCACCCTCTCCTTCACCAGTCTCTACACACAACTAGAGCTGCCCCATCCCGGGTGCAGAATCTGGCACTTGTCCTTGTAATGCTTCATATATCTGGTCATTGTCCCTCTTTCTAACTAGTAGAGGTCTCTCTCCAGAGCCTCCCTGCCTTCAAGGTAGTCAACAACTCCTCCCAATTAAGTGTTGACAGCAAACCTAGTGTTCCTTCTAGTTCTCCGTCCAGTTGTTAATGAAGATATTGAAGAGCACAAGCTCGAGGATAAAGCTCTGTAGAACCCCACTAGCAACAGATTGCCAATCTGATGTCTCTCAATTCACTGTAACTGTTTACATCCTATGAGCCAGTTGCTCTCCCATTACATAACATGGTTATTCAGCTATCTGATGGATATTTTGTCCAGAAGGTTATTGTGAGAGCATCAAAAGTAACTTCTGCCCCGTTTTTCACCTGTCTCTCTAGTCTTTGCTTTTGCCTTCCTGGGTGTTGAACCCCATGGACCAGATTATGTTTAGTCTTTTTTTCTGAGAAAATGTCAAGGAGATAAAAAGTGAAGACATCTTTATCAATGGCTCAACTGTAGAAAAAATCCAGTGAAACATGAGAGAAGGGAGCAAGGATTACAGACCAGGTAAGTCCAGTGAGGAAGCATTCACAACATGGTTGCAAATAAATGCTTTGATGTGTCTTTTTCCTATGATGTTTGAAATTGTAGCAATCATAGATTTATAGTAGTCTAGAAGCTTAAACAGATCTGTTAGTCTAGTAGCATATCCCATGAAGGACTTCTAGTGATGGGTTACATACACATGAGTAAATTTAGGCGTTCAACCTTTGTCTAGGACTTTCAGGTTTTTCTAGAGATTTGATACCCCTGACCTTTTGCACATCACAACTTACCTTTATTTTCACTACAATGTTGGATTCAGTCACCCACACATCCCTCTCTTTAATTTCTCAGCACCAATCATAGGAATAATAATAGTAATTAGTAAACAGTAAATAGTATCATTAATTTAATGGAGTACTTGATCATTTAAATAATAAAGTGCTTTGCGTTAATTTTCACAATAAACAGAAATAGAACTGTGCTCCAAGGGCAATAGGGGAGAGAGGCACTGGCATCACAGAGGAGCAGAGTGGGTAAAGTGGGCAAAGCACTACTGCTGCACATAAAGACACCCTGAGCATCACACACAAGTGGGGCACAAAGTCCAGTTGCTAGGTTCCATCTGCCATATATCGAGTTTGAATCATGCCACAACATCTGTAATCAACCCTTTGCCCAGATCCTAAAATCACACTGTCAGGATCAGGTTGACAGGGGAAGGAAGCTGACACCAGCTGAGATCTGCAAAAGTAAGAAGCTTTTGTTGGTGTCAGGGTAGTATTTCTTTGAGATTTTTTTAGTCTATGTAGCCTAAAAACAGGAAAATAGCATTCACTCCATTGCTGAGATGTTGTCTGGAACACATAAACATTTTCCAGACATCTGTATTTTTAAACACAATGGATTTTTAGCTTGTCTACTATTTAAGCCAGTGAAATGAGAGTATAGAGGATGCCCCTTGTCCATGAAGTTTGTAAGAGTTAAACAGTGATAGAAGAAGGGACTACAGATCCTTCATGGGAGCTTGTTTTTGTATAAAATTGCAATCTATATGTGAAAACTTTTATCGTTCAATCCACATGCAATTAGACAGGCATCCTTGGTGGAATAAACCATCGATTCTTACACAAATTTGCTTTGAAAGTTTATTTTCCAATGAGATGGCAGCCTGCTTTCTCTCTGCACGACCATCTACAAGCATACACTCCCTAACTAAAAACACCTGTGTGGATGGTCACTTCTCTCTCCAGCGAGTGCCATAATTTATATCAAGGTGTTTGCCATCAGCTAATGTGTGCTCACTTCTGAAGGGCAGTTTCTGCAAACACCAGTGTCTTTTTTTTTGCAAAAATGCTCTTAAAACCACTGCTGTGCAATGATTACTAGGACACTGATCCTTTCTTTATATTATGATCTCTGGTTAAATCAGAAAACCTGTGAAATCAAGAGTGATGCAGTAGAGGTCACAATATACATAAGTTCCCCATCATGTTAGAGCAATGAAAAGCATTCAACTTCCTTACATATTTCATGGCACTAATGCACTAAAATGAATTGTAAAGGCTGAATTATTTTTCCTTTGTTTTTGACTAGTATATTTATTTCTTTTCAGATATTATGTTTATTATATTAGGGTCTTTGCTAAAGCAGTGAAACTGCTTCTGAATTATTTATTATTATTATTATTATTACTATTTTAGGGCCAAAAACTGTGGTAACTGGTAATATTAACTAATATAAACCTCAATGAAAAGCATGCTGTAAAACAATGGTGTTCTCATGTACCTAATAGAGAATGTTACACAATCTGCAGAAAGTAAACATTTTGACTGCTAGTTAAGAACATATTAATGGTTGCCATACACTCTACCATATACTTGTTCCAGCTGTTGCACTTTAAAACTATACTTTTTCATCATATTTTATTTATTCTTTTAACTTTTCCAAAGTGTGACAGGCCATGTTCATGGCAGTTTAGAAATATAAGCCAGCATTCCCTCTATATGAATTTTGCTTAATAGTACCTTGGGAACCTTGAAGAGATTAATTAGACCAAGACTATCTCAGGCACGAATGACAAAAGCTGGGCAGCCACATTTCTATCTGTTTGCTAAAGAGACAGAGAAAGAGATCTGTCTGTTGTTTTTCCCATCCTGTCTGTCCATTCATTTGAGATGGAGCTGATTTTTGTTATGAATCCCATTCCTTTTGCTATATAGATATGTTGCCCCAAAGACAATAAGTTCTTTCAAGTCCATGAAGTTTGCAAACCTCACCTTTTTTGTGTGTGGTTGGAATATGGCTGTATGCAGCACAAGTTTTGGAAAGGCCAGTGTTGATTTATTGACTGCTTAACAGTTTCTAAGCAGCAGCTGTCAAACATGTTGGATATTTTCCCTAGTCAAAGTTACTTTTTGAAGAGCAGTTCATTGGACTTTGAATGTGTAGGTCTAACACCAAGACACTCAAGAAGATTAATCAGATGTAGTAAGACTCAAATAATAATTAAAAGATAGGCATCTTGACTTCATCAGAAAATATTGCAACCCAGTGAAATTCAGCTAAGCTGCCATGAACTAGACATAACCTTCATATCTGCTCTGCTGGAGGTATGTTTATTCTATCAGATGTTGTGGCCTTGCAAGCCTTGAGCCATGACACTGACAGTAGGTCATTGCTTTGCAGGCAGACATTCACCATTCAGTATTGTGGGAGTCTCCCATTCTTTAGCACTGAATGTCAGATCCTCAGGACTAGCCTGGTGGTGCAATGAGAAACACAACAGCTCTGAAACTCCCTTGTCCTGAGGTCATCAGGCATCCCTCTAATTCCAGGGTGGTGCAAAGGAAATTTAGCAAGTCAGGCAACCTAGTTCAGCAAACATAGTCTGCTTCACTTATTACTCTCTGTGCTGCAATTATCTTCAGTCTTTTTAACAGATTTCTGAGTCCTGCAGGATTTGCTTCAGCATGAATCTCTGTAAATTATTAAATGTGTTGATTACAATAAAAAAATTGGACTCTGCTGTAAGTAGTTATCCTCCTGTGGTTTTGCTGAGAAAGACAGGCTATTCTTAGGTAGGGCTGTTCAATCAACATGTGAAGAAATGTGTCACACATTTAAGTGACGTTTTGCAGCTTTTCAACCACTAGCTCTGGTTTGTTCATTCCTATCTTACAGATGGAACTTATATATCAAATCTAAATCCCAGTGTCTTTAGCAAGAAATCTCACCAATTGCATAACTGTAACAGAAATGAGGAATTACCAGATTTTTCAGATTAAGTTCTTACTTTTCTGGTTGCTTTTCCAATGTACATATCAGTCAGTCCATATACTAATCAGAAGATATCTGAAGCAGTTTCTGATGGACAACCTTTTTCCTTGCAAGGAGATGAGAATATCTTCTCCCAGCATAGGGCATATCTTGTTAAAGAACCACAGAGGTGAGATCTGTGGATATTTTTTGCCTTTCTCCTTTTCAGTTTGGCATAAAAGATTTCAGGAAAACAGAAATGAGTAGAAAAAGAAGTTTTCTGTTCCTTGCATGTCAGGCAAGATGAGAACAGAGAAGTAAGTATGGAAATCACCACAGAGGTTGTATTTGCAAAGGACATATCATGCTGGATTTAAGGAAAATTTATAGTCTGCAAAGGCTCCACCAATATACCAGGTCTTGCAAGGTCTCACATCAAAAACTGATACACCTATTTTTGTGCAGTATATATCTGCAGATAAAATAATTTAAGATATTTAAACCACTCCTGTCTGAAACAACTTGGATTTGAGCTGGGAAATAGCAAAGGCTTATTAAAAAATTTAGTATTTCCAAACGGTCCAAATTTTGTGCAGATGTTTTTGTGTTTCATGTGATGATGACAAAGAAGACAATGGTGTTTCTCATCTGCTCCTCAGATCAGCTGCAGGTTTGTGCAGTGTTGTGGACATAGATCCCCTGCTGCCAGTCAGGTTAGCTTTCTTGGGTGTATGGTCTCACCTTCCTGTCATTCAGCCTGGCTTTTCAGAGTTTGTTTCTACAACATGGTCATAACCCAAGTAAAAAGGCTGATTGGCCATGTGAGGTCATACATATCGTAACTTAAATTGCCCTCTGATAATGGGTTTGTGTGCCCAAAATCACAGAACTATAGAATGCCAGGTTGGAAGGGGACCTCGAGGACTGTCTAGTCTAGTCTTTCTTGGCAAAAGCACGGTGTTTACAAAACTTCCCAGGGCCATGTCCAACTTGATCTTAGAAGAGTTCTATGCTATAAAATCCACCACTTCCATGTGGAGTTCATGCTGGAGTCTGATGGTTCTTATTGTGAAAAATTTTCCTCTTGTGTCTAATCAGAACCTCTCCAAGGGTAATTTGTACCCTCTACCTCTTGTCTTTTCCATGTGACTCTTTGTAAAAAGGGAATCTCATATTCTCTGTACCTGTGCTTTAAATACTGGAACATGGATGATAAGGCCTCCCCAAAGTGGTCCTTGTCTCAAGGTTGAACAAACTCAGTTCCCTCAGTCATTCCTCATATGTTAGGAAGTGTCCACTTCCTCTTGGAGTTTGTTATCTTTGGCAAACTTCCCTGGGTCACACTTGATCCAATCTTCTAGATCACTTATGGAGATACTAAACAGTGCTGGGCACAGTATTGACCCTGAGGAACCCCAATTGTGACAGGTTGCCAGTTTGAAAAGGAGCTATTTACCAACACCCCCTGGGTGCCACCTGCCAGCCAGTTGCTCACATGCCAGATGGACTGCTTGTCCAGACCATAACACAACAGTTTCTCTGGGAAAAAAGACACCACCATGTCAAGTGGTACCACAAGCCTTCAGAAGTCCAGGTAGACAATGTCCACCACTCATCCCACATCAACCAAGCAGGTTACTTTGATATAGAAGGTAATCAGGAAGCGTGTTCTTGAAAAATTCCCTGAACTTTCTAGCTTCTCTGTCCTCCATGGAAGCTTACCATTGAATCCCTCTCAATAGATCACTGAATGAGCTGAAGTTTGCTGTTCTAAAACCTCCTCAAATCTAAAAGCTTTGCCTTAGTAGTAAACTTCAGTGTGCTCAAATGAGTCTCAAACTCTTCAATATTGTAATTGCTGAAGCCAAAGTTATCACCAACCAAGATTACAAGATTACAAAGCAGATTTTCTTGGTTTGCCAGCACAAAAAGAAAATTTTATTTTTCCCTATTATTTTTGTCAGTTATCCATGGATGATATCTCTAAAAATAGTAATAAAGTTATAGAAATCATCAAGCAGTGACTTTTTCCCCCAGATGCTTGCAGTTCTTACATTATAAATACTTGGAGTGGCCTCCCTTCTGCTACTCCCTGAATTTGTCAGCACCAGACAGACATCGCTGAATGTCTGTTCACCTCCCCAGTGCTTGTATGAATGCCCAAAAATCAGCAAACCCTGATTTTAATTTGTGTCTGCAGAAGAAGGAGTACATAGTTCATGCTCCAAAAAATTGCAAATTAAGAGACCAGATTCTGAGTGCTGCTGCACTGCTTTTGAACAAAGCATGAAGATAACCCACATCAAACTTCTGAAAGAACATACAGCAGTGTTACACTCTAGCTGTCTCATCTTTTAAACTCTTTTCCTCCTCCTATTTCCAGTTTTATTTCATGTATCAAGAATTTTTCCTATATATATATTCTAAAAGTTAAATGCAATCATGTTGTTTGGGTATCTTCTTTCAACTATCTGGCTTTCTGCATGAAATTATTGTACAGACTGTAACTAGTAATTACAAGTAGTAATATTTGTTGCTGAATATTACATAGCCAGTATTGAATTTTGCAATCTCACTGATTCCATCCATCCTGCTGTATTACATTGCACAGTGTGACCATATTGAGCAGATAAATTATAACCCACAACTATTTTTCTCTTCAAAGTGTTTTGATGATCCTTGGATAAAAACTTGAATCCACTGAAGTCCTCAATTAACTTTCAAACTTCAGTGACAGTTAGTGTAAGTAATATCTTCAGAAGAAAGAGGAAAGGCAATTAAAATACTCACAAATGGCTTTGTGGACACCAGGTTTCTTCTTTTGTATTGTAAAAATATTTGCACTTGGTATAATATCATGTTGGAATGGTGGTACCTGTGGACAGCTCTGCTCCCCTAGCTGATGAATTACTATGGCTTCACCTTAGTCGGAGTCACTACATGCTTGCACATGTATTACAGAGCACCACCATATGGCCCTATAAAGGTTACCAACAGCTACTGGAAACTGCAAATGCACCACATGAAATATTATATAAACATACTTTTATTTTAAAAAGCTTATTTTAAAAACCTGTCAATATTAGAGGATAGTGTCTGCTGTCTTAGTCTATATGTGATATGGCCTATATTCCTTAGTCCATACGTAGTGAATCATAACAGAATTTTGAAATATTGCCTGAGATCAAATGACACTGAATCTGTCACTGTAAAAGTGCATATGTAAATAAAATCCAGATCTTACCCCAAGTTCCTGATTCAGATTTGAATTTGGCTTCTTTTGCTGTGGCTAGACATGTTTGCTCAGCCACAGAGATGCTAAATTAAGAAGCAGTTGAATAATGTTGCTTTCAATTGTAAATCAAACAACAAATGTGGAACATATTACAGCTTTAGAAAATAACCCAGATCACATACATCTGTACCAAAAGGTACACCTTTTGGAAAGAAGCTCCCTATTTGGTACCTTACATGACTGATTTCTAAACTATGTTGACTGCTTCCCCGGAGTTGTTACATATATCTAAGTATGTACACTGATTTGGTGCATGTGAGATCTGCTTTGTTCCAACCTTTCCCTGAGAGATGCCTCTGCAAAGACAACAGGTGCATGCAGACTTTTCAGGGACTCTGATTGCTAGGAATTCCAGCTAGTGGAGGAATGGTCCTCTGTAACTTTAGCACACATTTTTCTCTGCTGACCATTATACAGGGCTCACCAGATAGTCCCAAGTCTGTTTATCATTAATTTATTTCTTTCATAATCAAACTGTTCTGCCCGAACAGCAGATCTTTTATCTTCTGTAAGAGTATTTGCTTTGGAGGGCAAAGGGCATATCAGTCACTTGTTAGTAACAAGGTCAGACTACTTTCAGTCCCATGGTCTGCTGCAGCAGCTCAGCTTGGTGGCCATGAAGAAACAGAGCCACAGGAGTCACTGTTCTTACTCTGGCAGACAGAGGGGACTTTAGGGTCCTCCCTGCACCCCCTAATCACAACAGGCATTTCTCTCTCTCCTTCTGAGAGCCACATACTTCACATTTTCCCTGTACAAATAACTGCTCAGGCCCTTTTTTCAAAGAGCCTTTATTAAACCACCAACTATTTGCTGTCAAGACATTTAGGATGAAATCATCGTGTTAAACAAATAAACGCAGCTTCGTACAGATCTCTGCTCTGGGAGCAGAATAAGAAAATAATTTCTGTCTGCTCTCCACAAAAGCGGCTGGAAAGGCTGAAAGAAAAATATTATTTTTACTTCATTGTGTGAAATATCGTTTTGGAGGATCTGACGCGTTGAGCGTTTGAAGAGTTTTTGCTGGCAGGTTTCAAGGGTCCCCTGGGTTGACCCCCTGGGATTGTTTTCTTCATTAATAAACTTTGCATGATGTGTGTTAAAAGGAACATTTTGTTTACTTTGTAAATAAGGGATGTCAAACAAGAAGCAGAAGCCTCGCAGACACTAGGTGAGGTGCTCTTCAAGGGCAGGGGATGCTTGTGTGGAAAAATAAAAGTCTCAGAAAACGCAAGAATAATGTGACTGCCCTATCCAAGCTGAGGCATTGCTGTGGAAACTATTCTGCCTGTGAACTCAAACAAGATAGCTTCTCTGAAGATCCCAGAGAAAAAGAGGCACGTTGTGCCTCAAAGCAGCAGGAGAGATATTTTAGAGGGCAAGTGCAGGAATATGTGCCCAAAGCTGGGCAAAGCAAGATGGTGCAGAGCAGGCACTGCCATCACCATGTGGAAGAAGCATTTTGACAGTTCTGCAAGCAGCCCCAGGGAGAGGGACTGAAGAGAGTTTCTGCACCAGCATTTGACAAGTCTGATGCTGCTGTGGAAATTACTGTGGTAAGGCTTTTGACCGGATTTAAGACAGTAATTTGCAAGAAAGCAATCAGCCTTCTGTTGGTCCTGGGGTTTTCTCTCCCATCACAAACCAGAAGTAAAAATAGACTGATGTTTATTGGTGTTTATTTTCTGTTGCCTGCCTCCTTGCCTGTATTGCAATTCAACACTCCCACTGCTTCTGAAACTATTAATTTTCCGTCTGTTGTTGCCTGCCCCTCTGAAGAACCCTAATAAGCCTTATAAAACAACTTATCTCCTCTCATTCACAGCTAGAGTATCTGAGATGCATCAGAAATGCCATAGTCAGGAAACGAAAACGTCCCCAGTGTCACTTTGGGTCCTGTTTCAGGCAGGGGTAGAAGCAGACAGGCAGGCTATGAGACCCCTGCTAGGCACTGGATGGACCAAGCCCCTCAGCTGGCTTTGCCCAACCTGCACATATTCCTGTATTGTCCTATTCCTTTGACTGTCATCACAGGGAAAAAAAACCACCCAGACTGCTTAATACTTGTTTGCATTAGGAAGAGAACAGTTTAGGGGCACAGAGCACACAGTTTAAGAGATGAGGCAGAATCAATTCTCTAACTTAAGTGATCCAGGAGAGGAAACATTTCAGTGTCCATTGGATGTAATTACAGCTGACATGATCCTAGTTACATTTACCATTTCGTGCAAAGCTGTGTAGTGCAACAAGGAGAGATGCAGCTTCCGCAGCTAAGCCTCAGGCTGGCTTTAGAAGCAATTCTAAAACAAACATGAAATTAACAATATTACCTTTTTCTTAATCTGTATTGTATCTTTATTACTGAAATATTTATCATATGTAGGTCACATACAATGCAGTCAGTAAGCTCACTAAGCTGATTTTAGAGCTATGTTAATAACTGAAACAAAAATGTTTAATTTGTCTAAAATAAATAAATACATTGTTTCGGTCATTTTTGTCACAACAATGGTGAAATTGCAAACAATTTTTTGAAGAGGTGAATTGGGTGCAGAATCTTAATAATCACCATAACAAGTCATGGTGACAAATTGAATTTTCAGCTAATTTAATTGAACAATAAACATAAATGATGTAAGGAGGTCTGCCAAAAATTACGAAAGAAAAAAACTGGTTTTGAAGTGATTTGCAGTGGATTTAGAATGGTGAAAATAAGACTAAAACAAAAAAATCTATTTTGCCTTTGGAAATTTGCATCTGTATATCTCCTTCCACAAGCTCTCTGCCTGGAGTCCCAACTTCTGTTGTTTTGGAGTTACCATCACACTTAAAAAAATTTTGTGCAATGGGTGAGATTCATTAAGAATTTGCTCTCTGTAATGGTTATGCCATATATAGTCTTTCCATGTACAAATGTTCCTATTTTGATTCTTCACCCAAATTCCCCTTTATACATTTTATATTATCAAGAAACCTAATTTTGATTCACATAATTTGCTTGATCTGATAAGAGGAAACAAGCTTATTACCTGGTCTGAGTTAACAGTATACAGCTTGTGAGTTTACATAAGGGTAGGACCCTTTCACGGGACAAGATGGACTAGAAAGCTGTCCCTGAAAAAATCAGGTCTGGGTACTTAGTTGCAATACAGGTCAAGTAATTGATCAAGCGCTAATTTTTAGAGAATTTAGGGATTATATGAAATTCCTCTCTTCATCTTGTTGTTTTCTAGACAGGAGATATCCATTCAACTGGTGGCCCTGATAGCAGCCATATCAGAGATGACAAAAAGGGCATGAACATGGAAATTGAGGTGATCCATTTGAAAGACAAAGATCTGATCAGATAGCAGCATATTAAAAAAATCCCCACATATCATCGATAAAAAGCTGGGTTGGAGGAAGTCAGGTTTTGTCCAGGTTATGTCAAGAATTGAAAGCACTAAATGTGGAAACATCCTTAAATCATGTCCAAGTATTTTTAAAAGAAATTAGGGTTTATGCTGGTATTCCCAAAAAGCAAAGCTACAATATAGTGACAAGTAAAGTATCCTGAAGCATTGCCTCATGAAGTTTTAATGGTAGAGTACCATGACACACAACTTTTAGAGTCTTCTACTTCAAACAAAAAGACATTTATCATGGTTACTACACGGATTTTTGGTGATGAAGCTCTAAGAATTGTATAACAATAGTGCTAGGGACAGCCCTGCTTCTCATGTGAGTGGTGCTCATTACACACTGAACAGACTAGAAAGATTAGCATGCTTCTAAGTATATAAAGACCATATCTTACAGGTGTTTGGATAACCCCTTTTAAGAATTAAGATTCTTCTGTGAGCCTCTCTGGGCAGTCTGTTCACTAGCCTTGGAGTTAATGAATTGTCTAATCTATCTTCTTTGCTCAAGTTAGTGTGCTTTTTCACATTCTGTCCCCAGTGGACATAGAAAAATGATTGATCACTGTCCTCTTCATAACAACTTTTTACATATTGGGAAATTGTTATCCCTTCCTCCCCCTCCCCTTGAGCCTCATGCTTAGTCTTCTCATTTCTAGACTAAACAAACCCAGTTCTTTCAACCTCTTCTTGTAGGTCATGTTTTCTAAACCTCTGATCATTCTTGCTGCTCTCCTTTGCACTCTCTTCAATTTGTCTACATCTTTCTTGAAGTGTGGTTCCCAAAGCTGTACACAGCACACCAGCTGAGGCCTTACCCATGTAGCTGAACGCAGAACACTTACTACTTTTTTTCACTGGTAAGACATTCCAGGTGAAGAACCAAAGAATAATATTTGCTTTTATCCTAACACTGCACCAGCAAGTCATGGTATTGTGATTGCCTGTGACCTCCAGATCACTTTCTACAACTCTGCTGCAGTCATAATCTTTCTTATCTCGTTTCTGTGTATTTAGATTCTTCTTAAGCCATCTAACATACTTCCCTCTCCTTTATTTCATCTTGAAGACTTCAGACCATCTCTTCAATTTATCAATACCATTTTTTATTCTGATCATATCCTGCAAAGAGTACCTGTATGACACCAACTGCCATAGTTCAAAGAGGCAAGTAGCAGGCTGTTGCACACTGCGATCTGTGACCTGTTACTGTCCCAGGACTGAATGGCCATGGCATGTCCTTAATTGCAGTGACATGCGCCAGTCTCCAGCCCTAGTAACTCACCAAACATGCAGAGAGGAAAGCTTTTGACCATCTCATGTGTTCACCACAACCAATGTGCTGTTCAGAGCAACTCAAAGAGCAACTTCAGCCTCTACTCCTCTAGCCAGGGAACCCCTCTGAGAACACAGGTTACCTGCTTGAGTGTATCCCATATGTATGAATCAAATGTACCCTACCTATACATTTTCTTTAAAGCAGAATAGTCTGCTTTTAAGATTATTTAATTGGCCTGGACTGCTTTGCCTCATATTTTATCTTCTGAAACCTGATGCACTGCTTTTTCAGTTTAATACTTCACTTTTTTGAAATGTAATGTTATTCTACTGCCCCTCGTACTTCTTTCCACCTGTTCAACCTTCCCTTTTCATCCCAAGGTCAATTTTGCTCTGCCTTCAGATTCTAATATTTTTCCTAGAGCCAGTGTATCTCCCCCCATAACTGTCCTTTCCCTTGAACCATTTTCTGAGGACAGCTTGAAATTTTCAATACATGCTGGGAACATGATGGACCAGTTTTCACTTTTGCAACAGAACAGCAAGCTCTGCAGAAACTGTCCTTTAGATATTACTATATTTCAGGTTTTGGAGTTTATATATTTTGCAACTTCCACCTCACCATCCAATATGATGATTTGTAGTCCAACCCTGCAAAATCTTTCTAGCCCCAGACATAGCCAACAGTGCTGCCTCATGCATCTCTCTGAATTTCAAAATCATTACATAAGCACTATTTAAGTTCTTATATGAATATGTAATGGAACTTAAACTTTCATTTTCAAAATAAACCTACAAAACAACATAAATAAACCTACAAATTTCAAATAAATTCAAATAAAAATAGAGAACCTAGTAGTTACAAAACTAGTGGTGAAACCTGCTTTGACATCGTCCTCAAATTCTTGGCATTTGTCTGGAGATACATCAGCAAAGTGTTTTGCTGTCTTACTTCATTTTTCGCCTCTCATGTTTCTTTTCCCCCCATTCCATTTCTTCCCTTCCCTCCCCCCCGCCCCCCCCCCCAATCTAGTTCCAAGCTGTTTCCTGGATCTCTGTTTCTGGGTTTTGTCCATTTGAAGATCCTCTCAGTAGTTTCCTTCAAAGCCAGTGGAAGCCCAGGCCCCACAGAAAGTATTTTAACAGTGATCCCCTTTCTGTCTAATTCTCCTTTGCAACATACTGTCTGCTGTCTAAGGAAGCCAAAATCCTTCTGTCAACACTGTGCAGCCAAGTATTCTCCTCTAGCGCTGGCTATCATAATCTCTGGGATCACATTCAGACCCTCTGTTCTTAACCTCCCAGAGCTGTGCAGCTGCTGGTCATGTGGATCCAGTAAATCAACCAAAGTCTTCCTTCCCCCACCTTCCAGCTTCTCTTAACCTGGCTCTGGGTTATTGCAAGCTGCATTGTCTGAGCCTCCACTGCCCACTCTTGCCATTCCCGTACTGTGCACAGGTGCAGGGACCTCCTGAGGTGCCTTTGCATGTCCCCTGCCTGGCCAAGGGCTCTCATGGCTCATCTGCCAAGGCCACCTCTCCCATGTCACTTTGCCATGTTCTGTCCCCCATGCAAGGCTGCCACAGCCTATCCACTCCCGTGTCTCCTGCCTGAAGACATCAAAAGGCATTGCAGATTTTTTCCACCAATGAGTGATACCAGGAGACAAACCAGTGATGTAATTACTGCCATGTGACCTGGTAAATTAAGAACCAGATTAGAAACAAAACTGGTGACCTTATTCTAGTCAGCAGCCTCCAGTCATGTCTGAGTTATGGAACATCTGCAGAGGTCTAGAGGGTCTTTTAACTTTCCTGCAGATTAAGAAATATTATTAAGCCTGCTTTATACTCCAGACATGGATAGTCCAAGTGATTTGTTCTCTCAGCAGAAAATGTCCATTGCTCCTAAGCAGTACTAGGCTAGACTCTGCTGCTTTCCGGATTCAATGTTTTTTAGTTACCTCTAATGTTTTGTTTTTTTAATTGCTTGGTTTGCATGACATGGTATATTTTAGGACATTGTTGCTGTGACATTTCTTTGAGACAATAGACTTTGCAATTACAAACTTTGTTCAATGACTGGTTAAGTGCCCTTTGAGGAAGCTTGTCCATTCCTTTATATGACTTCAGTCTTATTAAAAAGAAGTATTACTGCGGAATAAAAATCAAGTTTTGGAACCTTTCCATTCAAAGCCATCTATAAAAGACATTTTCCTTCTTTTTTTTTTATTTTTAATTTTTAATAATGGACCCTTTCCATTGATGAGTTTTTGACATAGCCTGTTCTGAAACCTTGCTATTTGAAACAGCTTGCTGATGTTTTCTTAAATTACATCCTCTTGCGGGTCCATAAAATCCTGAAGTTATTACAAATAAATAAACGAAATTTCTCTTCATGATGTAAACCAGCTTTGAATGAAGTCATTGAGTAGAAGTTTGACTTGGACTGCTTCTGAAAAGCTGCTCAGACCCAAGGCAAAGTTCTGCTTTTCCTCTCTGTGCTGCAGAAATTGGTGAGCAGCTGTTCTAAGTCAACTGAGGGGAGCAAACCCCTGTTGCTTAATGCCTTGTTTTAATTTCCAGTGGGAAACCAAGAATCAGAACGTCCGTACTCTCCAGTCCTTTCCTTTCACTCACTTTTTCCAAGTGGTATTGTCCTGAGCATGTTGTACAGTTAAGTTTCAGTGAAAGATACGAGATCTGAGTTTTCCCTTCACTCTTATGTTAGGCATCTTACCCCATCAGGAAACGCAGTGTGCCTCAAGCTTGCCCCAGATTAGTGGAGTTGGCACCAATTTTTAATGACCTGTGACCTTCTGAGGTGAACCACTAAGCTTGAGACACCAGTATGAAGAGCAGACAGCACAGTTCAGACTCTGCTGTGGGACACGGGACATGAACAAGCTGTGCTGTGAAATAATGCCTGCACTTCACTTGGTTCTCTCTACGTTCCTCCCCACTGTGATCCTCTGCTCTTGCATAGATTGTCATGAATCTCATGGATAGTCTTTATGTCACTGAGAGAAAAATTCAACCTCCTGTGGCCCCCTGCAAGGATCCAAATGTGAGTCTGTATCACTCCAATGAGAGTTTGCTCCAGTGCACTCTCAGGAGATGCCAAAAAATAGTTTTGCTTGTTGCTTGTGTGTTCAGGAAACAGGTTTGGTCTCAGCACAAAGCTGCACATTTCTTCAACAATCATCTGGAGCTCTGATCATTTATATTTATAATTTCGGCTTTTCAATTTTAGTGCAGTTTTTGCAAATACCCATCGACAACCTGAACACTCAAACAGGTATGAATGATTTAATGTGTCAAGCATGTCAAACAAAATGCTTACAACATGTTTTTTAAATTATTTCATTAGCTGTACTTATAACTTAGCAATGCAACCAATAAACATAACAGACTGTCTCATAATACTGAAGGCAATGGCCAGGACAACCTGGTCTCAGATTCTGACTCCAGAGCTGTAGACCATGTTTTAAATTATGCTGCTACCTGAAAAACCTTATGCAAGCATGGAGATTGCTTATGGAATGAGGTACTACCTAGGCTCTTGACAACAATTATCTGGCCATAAGTCTTCACAGGAACCAAATCATGGATGAAGAAAAATACAAACAAGATGGCAGGACCTTAAAGGTAAACTGAAAGCTATATTACATGGCATGGCTTGAATTAAAAAGAACAGTTTGTTAATAGGTGAAAGTCTATGTAAGTATAACATTTATCACTGTGAGTGAGATCTAAGTGCCATTTGCTCCTTCTCGGTTGATAAAGCTCTTTAGTGAGCTGGCTGCCAGGGGTTGTCTTGATTCCTCAGGGGCACTCACACCACCACATTCCCCTGCCCATGGGTAGACACTAGCACTGGTTGGAGGGTGATGTTGTATTCCTACCCCTCTCTCCCCCTACCTTGAAAACTCAGAGCTGAAAATCAAAATATTGGAAGGTATTGCTCTATACCTGGAAATGCTGTCTCTGCAGCTTCTGGCAGAGCTTCCAAGCCCACCTCTCTTGCTCCTTGCAGTGAGATGGGGAGATGGCCCTCCTCATCCTGCTCTGTGGGATGGAGGTCAGTCGAGCAGCACATTTTGTCAGATTGAGCATAACCAGACATCCTGACTGAGATGAGGAGAGCTGCTACATTCAGCTTCCAACCACAGCTCCCATGAAACTTTGTGGCAGCATTTCAGTGTGGAAATACTTTTTCAGACTTTAGGGGGTAGAGTATGGGGTGGAAAAAGCTTGTTGAAAAACTGATACTGTTTGCAGAAAACTGATACTTAAACAAATAATTCATTTAGCTGCACACCAATTTTCTGTCAATAAACAGTTTTGAAATGTGCCTGATCCCTAGTCAAGTCTGCAACCCATACTGAGCTATTTTATTACTTTGAGTACCTCTGGATCTGTTAACCCTGCTGTTTTCTCTTCCTCCACATAAGGTAGAGATTTGTTCATCTCGTGGGATGCTCAGTCAGTCCTTGGCTCCCCACACTGACAGCCAAGTTACAGTTTCAGCTCCACAGAACAGTGTTTATATAAGAGCTAGAGAGAAAAGACACCTATGAAAAAAGAAAAATAATTATATTTGTTTGTGTTATAGAAGCCCTCAGCAGCCCCACTCACAGTTGGGCCCCAGCATATAGCACAGGGTAGGATCATAGTTGCAGTCAAAGCTGCTTGCAACCTAATTAAGACAAGATGTAACCCACTGATGCAACGAATGGTTGAGAAGGGGATCGACAATGGGGGAAGAACTCACTCCTTAAGAGGAGAAAGAAACTGGAGATTTTTGCAAATTTCCCAATTCTTGGGAGCATCTGGGGCATGAAAAATCTCACTGGCTATTGCAAAACCATCAAATAATCAGGAATTTGCAATAAACCTTGAGAGCAGGTAAAGGATTGACATATTACTTGGCATTTTCTGCTTGGAGTTTGTGTGGGTTATTTTCCCTTTCCATGTGTACTTCATGTTTGTGCCTTTGGGTGAAAGGTGAGTTAGCATGAGCAACATCTGCCTGTATTTTGGAGTGCTATATATACTGTGATTGTCTATCCCAGGAATTAGCTGTTAAGGTAGGCTCTAGAAGGCAAAGGTTTTTCAGGAGTCATCATTGTGGAGAAAGTCTTACAAACTGGTATGTTGCATACAGTCTTGACAGATCAGCTCCTTGAATCTTTAAGTACAATGCTGGAAGAACACATCAGAGACATGGATCTGTTTTTTCATCTGAAAGAGAAGCTGAAACTTCAAATTGTCCATAAACTTTTGTGTTTCAGTATTAATTACTTCCCCATGAATAGTCTTTTTGTAGGTACTCAGGCACTGAGTTCACATCAAAGTCCTAGCAACTCCCTGTATCTTCACATGTCCCAGCTCCCATTGGTTTCTAGATGCTCGCCCAAATTTCAGGAATTTGGAAGGAAGGACTGCACATTTTCCTATTTAATTCTTCAGAACAGCTCTTCTTTAACAACTGCAGAGAGCAGGCAGTAGGAATGTGAGTGTTCAGGAAGTTTTATATCAATTAGAGTCATGGTTGTGAGTTGTAGTGTCATACAGAAACATGGGAAAAGTGACAATATGTTACCCCGGTCTTGTGTTAGGATGTCCTGATATTTTACTGACATATTGGCATTCTCAGCAGAAGTAGTTTGGTAGATATTTGGAGTCTACCTGTAAAAGAAAAATGCCTGGCAGGAGGTGAAGGTAATGGTAATTCAGTCTGCACCAGTCTTCTCTTTAAATTACGGCACTCAGACAGTTACAGTTCTGTTTGAAAGAATTCAACAAAACCAACCTTTTGTTTTAAAAAGTTTCAGAGTAATGGCTAGGGAAAAGCAAAATAAATCCAGTAAAAGGTTCTTCATCATGCTTCAGTCAGTGATTGCTGGTGGTGGAATTTGGAAGACAAAATCCAAAAATTTCACCTATTCAGTAAATTTTTGACTGAAAATTTGTATCTTGGAAGGAGCGTGCTGAAATCTCACCACTTTCACATGACAAAGTCTTGAAAATGTGTCAATATGTTAAGTTTTAATGTGTTTACAAAACTTTACAGCTGCTACAGGCAAATGATCTAGTATTTAGAACTGTTACAAGCAGGCATATTTAGATTATCAATCAACCATTTGTAAAGTACTGCAGTAACTAAATTACAGCTCAGTCAACCTAGCCTGTGAGTGCCAGTCTCCATTTCTAATGATTTCAACATCATTCTTAGAATTGCATAGTTCTAAATACCCCTCAAAACTTTACTCCAACTTGGTCTAATTCTTCAGAAAATATAATCCTTCAGAAACAGTACTGAGTTAATACTTCGATAGGATAAAAAGGGATATTCATGATGCTGATTAGAATGGACTGTCAGTCTGACAAGCCATGAACATGTAGTGCAAACTGCTTGTGATCATTTAACTCCTTGCAACACAGTGTCCCAAAATTAGGCTGTTCACTCAATTTCCCTATCAAAGCAACTACAACTTGCTCATGTACAATTTTACAGAAAATTAAACATAAAGGTAATATATTTCTTCATTTCCTGCCCTGAGTTTCTGTAGCACTGCTGCTTTTTGTTAAAAAAGCTGCCATGTTCCACCCTACCACTGGATGTATTTCAAAAGTAATGGAAATGGTTGCTGAAGTATACAAGGAGAACCCACAGTGCAAAACCTGTTTGCACAGTTATTTCAAACTATTTCTCTGTTCTAGTGAACAAGAATGTTTGTACAATCACATTTGTCTACACTTAATATCTTTGCTCTTTAGAATAATAGCATCATTCCCCTTAGGCAGGAATGTAAAATGGTAAAACATGACCAGAGAGGCTGCCCACTACTGAGCCGTGAACCTGCTGTTCACTGTACCAATTTTGATTTCTGTTTCCTAGTCAAAGACCAGGGACATGTCTCTCATGTGGCTCAGTAGAACTCCCAAGCTTGCCAAGCTAGCACGGAAGGAATGCAGGCCTGCCCATCTGCAGCTGGTAGAAACTATATCCAGTAAATGTGAACTAGTGATCTAAAATCTTTTGCACATTTGAAGTCAAGGAGAGTTTGAAAACTTCAGACTGCAAAGATAATACTTACTTTGATAAAATGATATTTCTTTTTCTAATATGCAATTTATTAGAATAATTAGGGGATTGAACAAGAAAGAACAAGTAAGCATTGAATCATTCTGGCTCGGATCTGAAAATCCAGAATGAAATTTTGGGAAAGAGGTTTTTTTAAAATAATTTTTCAGATATTAAGCCTTCCATCTCTAGCTGTCAGCATATTTTGTCCTTTCCCTTAGCCTGATCAAAGACTTTGTATACTTTTATGAAGATTTTTTCCCCCGTATCTTTATGGAAACTTAGCTGTGGCTTGAATGAGAAGAAATAAGAGGTGGGCAGACCTCTTCTTATCAGGCAGTCCATGTTCCATCAAGTCTCTCCAGATTGCCACTGGGAGCTGCTCACGGGCTGACGGCAGCCTGTAGAGATGTGCTAATGATGAAGTGCCTTGGGAATATGAGAAAATATTTTTGTTGTAGCATTAGTAGCTCATCCACTTTACAAATATGAGCAATGTAAACAGGGGTCTTTCTACATGTGTCATAGCAAGGAGACCAGAAGTATCATGGAAGGTGCTAGTTTAATGGTTCTGGCATACGGCAAACAAAAAGGCCAGAAGGTCAGGCCCTTTCAGAGGTGCAGGGTGCAAGCTGGTGCTGGAGGAGAGGTAGACATTATATCCACTGGTATAAAACAATGTCCCACCAGCTGCTCTGATTTATGGGACCTGCAGCAGGGCAAGCCCACTTCAAACCAAGGGGATAAAAATCAAGCTTTATGCCTCTCAAGTCCCCATCTTTGTAGTCATGAATTCTGCTCACTTCCCTTTTGGAACCTCTAGATTTTCATCTAAATATTAAAGGGACCTCCAAGTCTAGAGATCAGCTCAGACTTTCTTTGTTTACAGCTAGCCATTTTCTTTCCAAGCCACAGACTGGTTATCTGTCATCTTTTCACATTTTGTTCATGGATTTCCCAAAGTCAATCAAAGAAATAAGTGTCTCTTTTATACAGCTAGCAATACCTCAGATAAAACATTTATTCTAATACATTAATCCATACACATTAGTTTCAAGTATTTGGGTCTATTGGTTTGAGCTACCTACTCATCAGTTGGTATCAAAAGGCAGATGTACACCTGCAGTTTTCTGCTGTAATATAAGAAAATATGTACAGATAGCCCTGTACAGCAAGGTAAAGAAACCCTGCAGCTCCTTCCTCATGAAAGTGTAATCTTTATTTGTAATAGATAGATATCACAATATAAGCAGAAATACTCCGTTCATGTAGACAAGGGCTCATAGTCTCCTAACAAAAAAAGGGCTATCTGCACCCAGCTCAGAGAAACCCTTACTGCACATCTGTTCAGATGCCACTGGTTGCACATCAGGATGTCTTTCAGCTTGAAGGCTGATGCTCTCCTGAGTGGGAGGCCACAGGCAGAACCGCCCTGGGCTTCCCACATCGAAGTGTTCAAAGCAGGGGGAGCCAGGCTCCAAGCCTGGCAGTCACACTCCCTTTTCAGAGAAGATAAAAGCAGCTGAGGAGAGTTACAGCACAACCGCAGCATCTCAGCTGTTAAACAGTACTCAAACACAATGTGTTTCTGGTTAGTTTAAGGAAGGATAAACAAGATTTAATATCTGGCAATGAACACAGGTTTTTTTTTTCTTTCCCTATTAATGATACTTGGATTCATTCCGATTCATGTAGCTTCCACTCACGTAAGACTCCATTCCATTTCCTAATTTTCCATCTTTTTTATTTCCTAAAACATGAGTTGTTGAGCTAATGAATTAAAACACTCTGAGGTTTGGTTTTGGCTCTGTGTGCATCTGTGCTCTTTTACTACCATAATTCAATGTGACAAGTTTATTGTCCTAACAAACACTAGCACCTATTGTAGAACTATAATAAAAAAAGAAAGATTGCCTTAAGCAGCACATTTTCTTCAGAGAAGACCAAATACTACCTATTGACATTTTGTTTTCCTCACATCATGTTCCTCTTTTCATTCCGTAGTGGTCACTAAACATGCAAGTCTGTAGGCAAAGTGGACTAGATTAGAGTTTAAGGATCAGCCTCTGCAATGAGCTGGATCAGATGGAATTCATTCTTCTTATTAGCTTTCAGCTGATACTTATGAGCCTGAGCTCAGGACTCCGTTTGTGCAAGGCACATTAAACACTGTGAATGCAACCCCTGCCCCAAGGAGCTTGCAGCTCGAAAAGACAAGTATGCAAAGATAAGACAGATAAAAAAAAAGACCAGGACTTTGCAAAAAACAAAGCCAAGACCTGCCTGTGCTAAATCAATGTGCAAAATACCAACACAAATGAGGACGATTTCTCCAAAAGAATCATCTTAAATATTTCTATACAAATCAGGCACATTCAGTGCAAGACTAGCCCCCCAGATGAATGTCTGTCCAAAAAACCACAAACCTCCCCAGATCTGCAGCTAAGTAAATAAACTAAAATGACCCAAAATAAAATGTGAAACGCTGTTTTTCAAGGCTCATGAAACAAGATTTTAATGATGCATACGGTCCTTATTTTAACCATAATTGTTCTTTGATATATAGTGGCAAGACTTAAATCCATTGATGGAATAACATGTTCATGCAATCCATTCTATTGCTAATGAAATATTCAAATCTTCTCTCCTCGTATCTCTTTGAAATGCTATATTCAATAGCAGTTTTGGAATGTTCTACCAGCAGAGGAGTGACACAAGAGTAGAACACACAGAAACTAATGAGGAGTCTGTCACAACTTGTTCCCTGTTAAAAAGGAAAAAAAATTCCATTTCTGGAAAGAAATGGTAATTCATTATGGGTCTGACTCAGCAGAGGTAACAAGGCAGTTGCCCACCACAGAAGACTCCTTTAGGAAAGACAGTGCTCTCTTCTAAGGTAATTACAGTAGTGATGGAAGAGCCCTGGAAAGGTGGACTTCTGGCTGAAGCAGGATGTTTGGCATGGGCCAGGGGTGGTGGTAAGCACTTTGCAAAAGCACTCTTTCCTGCTGCCTTCAGTCCTCTCCTCCCTAAAGTGCAGCAAAAGCAATGACCTGAGGTCTCCAGGGTTTGCCTCCCTTGCTCTCCTCCTCAATCTTGCTGTGGCAGGAGTATCCTGACCCCACTCAGGTCCAGTCCTTCATCTGTGGGCTCAATCCTGCCTACACTAGCAAGAAGTCTCAGGCTGTCTTTCACAGATAAACTGAGGGGAAATTTAGGTGTGGTGGAAACCCTGTTCTCTTTCAAACTAGTTATTTCCATGCAATTGAGTGTTCAAGAATCTAACTGAGAGTAATTAATGCATTTCCCCATATTAAGGACTCTCAAATTCCTTTTTACTTTTTACCGTTGTGAAAAAGCTCTGTGTCATCAAGTGGTAGAGGTATTGTCTCTTCTTAAAATATTATATACAATTTATTATGTTCACCAATGCCTAGTGATATTTGATTGCCTTCGGAATCTGAGCATTATGCATTAAAAACTGGAGGAAGCAATCTGATGCTAATTTCAGGTTTTGTAGTATTTTGTTCAAAATGGTTATACAAATACAGCAGGCATCTGTTTAGAGCATCTTTGGCACTGGTCAGAGAATCTATATTTCACTCAGCTTTCATCCTTGATTTAAATTAATTACTGCTCAGGGAAGGGACAGGAAACAGACACAGGTATATGCAATGCATGTTACATATGCCTGTTTTCCCTGTTGGAAAGGAAGTGGTGGGGGTTGCAATTATAAAAGCTTCCCACTTAGCCTACTTTTTCTGCTGCAGTCTAGCTAAAGAGGCTGCACAGCCACAGCTGTTTGGTACAGTGAGATACCACGTGTAATCCGAGGAGGAGCAGGAGGTAAGCCTCCTCTCACATCCCTCACAAATTCATAGTCATTCCATGCTCTACTCCACCAGTCAGACCAAGAGGTTCTGTTTTCAGCCCTCCAGGACACTGTGGTGGAACAGACCCTGCCTGCAGCATGCAAGTGAAGGGAACCCAGAGGTTGAAGGGGAGCCCCAGTTAACTGAACTTTTCAGCAGGGGTACAATTTGGTGGATCTACATACAAGGCTAAAATCCCTGATTTAGTTTAGGAGAACAAGGGAAGTCAAAGCCTATTCTTCTCTGCATTGGTGAGGACCAGCATGGCACACAGCTCAGAGAGTTTATCTCACTGTATGTGAAAGTAAAAGAAAACCTAAAAATATAAATTATTAATATTTTGTTTTGCAGCTAATCTCAGAAAAATAATGAAATATGAGCTGTTCACTACATTTGTCGATTACTAGGAGAGAGAATAACATGTCTTGCACTAATAAAATATTTTAACTGAAGCATTTAATATTGCATATTAGTAGATCTATGCATACATCTTTATTTCCAGGCATAGAGTGAGGACAGAGATGAATTTTTCATATTCAGCAATTTCCCTGGTGGAAGTTTGCTATTGAGAGTTACAGCTAACATATTGAAATATATTAATAGGGTTTAAGGTTTCCATTTATCTTCATTAAAACCAGTTTGAGTCTGAAAGCTGACTTGAGGATAATTTTTCATATCAGGAATGAGAAGACAGAGGTTTCACCCCAGCTCTTCAGCTGACTTAAGCAGTGATTTCAGACAATTCCTGTCAGTTTGGAACACAATAAGTAAACTTAATAGCACATATCTCTCCCCAAAGTAGCCTGACAGCTCTTTAAAATGTCTCTGTGAAGAAATGAGAGCATTGTAGGTGAATCAAGTTAATTTCTCCTGTCTAATGATTCAGAATCTGAGCAGATGGACCTTCATATACCTAATCCATTCTGAAAATTTTATCCCCTGGGAAACAGTCTGCAGCTCTTAAAAAAATTATGCATTTTGTAAAAAAAAAATGTATATTACTGTTTTTAACAAAATTAATACTTTTCAAAAACATATATAAGTCAGTACAATAATGCAAACTTACATGCTGGGAACTGCTTTGGAAATCATACCTTTCCTGCATTAAAAAAAAAAAAAGTATGTCCTCACAGTCTTGTGCAGATAGGCAGAGCAGTGTAGTGTAATCCTGTGATGTCCTCTGGGGCTTCATCTTTTCCCCTTCATGCCCTGCTCTGTTCCTGGGACCATTTGGACCATCTGGGTGGGAAAGCAGTGGGGAAAAAACCACAGCACAGGACACCACAAAACCCTGGGTTCATGCTGAGCTGCCACAGGTAGTGGTGTGGACTTGCTGGGGGAAGATGCAGCTGAGGGAGAAGTTTCCTCTGTGACCAGCTCTAAGCACTGTTCCTTAGCAAAGTGGAAAGACTGCAGTTCTTTTTTCAGCTTACAAATAGTCTGTGGATAGATGAGGCTGGGAACAGGCACCCAGCAGAGATCATAAATAAATACTTTGTCCCAAAACTCTGAATTTTTGACCTTTTCTGAGAGGGCAACAGGATATTGCATTTTTGTTCTTCAACTGCTCTGCAAGTGTACCACAGTGCACACAAGTGCTGCACAATCCTGCCGTAATTTCTGTGTTGTCGATAACACCTCAGCTACAGACTTCCCTGTTTCAGCAACCTTGGTGGTGCTCAGCAAATCCTGCAAGAGTTATTACATCTCACAGGAATATCAAGTGAAGTAGTACTGGAGTAAAAGTGTCTTGAAATGGTCTGAAATTAAAGGGATTTCAATTTTCTCTCTCCAATTGGAAAGGAGCTCTTGGAGCAATACAACTCTTAGTGTCATGAAAATTTTCTGTCTCTGTTTTTTCTCCATAAAATGGGTGTAATGATACATACTTCCCTTGGTAAATGCTGTGAAAGCTACATATGAAAATTCTATATGGAACCTTGGTATTTGTAGAGGTAGTATTACTGCTGTTGTTTGTGCGTTTGCTCTGAAACTAAAGTTACTGCGCAAGAACATAAACCATAAAAGCTTACTACAAAAACACAGATGTGTGAATAAACACCATAAAGAAAATTCACACGCTCTCAGTTAAGCAAAATACCTTGCACAATTAGGTCAGACTCTGCAGACAACACTTGCAAAATTCAGGCCCCAATTTTTATTAATTCACCCTTTAAACTGAATTCGATTTTGATTTTGACTGGTTTTCAGCAGTGCTGTGAAAAAAACCAAAATACCTTCTAAGGGATTATGCCAAGCAGTAGTTTTGAACAGGTTTGGGGCAATATTCAATGAACTGTAACTAATCATTTTCATCTTATCGCCTACATTAGAGTCATTGCATTGGAATGATGTTTGGCTAATTTTCCAAAGGACACGTTTACTATGGATTGTTCTACATAGCTGTCAGGAGTGACAGTGAGCCAAAACATACTCTGTCAAGGGAAGTGTTTGGTTGATGAAATTATAAATAAGTCATCAACCAAAAGTCTGTTAAAATGAATCATCATTAAATGTTTCTCTAAATACAGTGTTTAATATCAAACTCCAAAATAGGAACTGCAAGACTGTGTCTCCCTACCTCATTCACAGATCTCCTCTTTGAACACATCATGACAATATTAAGTTAGTTAATTTAAGCTGTATGTGCATGCAAGCACATGCAGAGAAGCAAAGACTGCGATATGTTTTACATAAAGCAGGCCATTGTGCACTGATTATAATGTGTAAAGAGGAAATATGTTTATACCACAATCTATTCTAAACTCAAATAGGCAGCAGTACACTGTGTTTATAAATACAAATGCAAAACCTATGTTAAGATAATGTTAAGGGTCTGGATTCTGACCACAAACCCCAGGAAATTCAGAGCAAACCTTGAAAGTTTGGGCCTGATTCTGATTTCCATGTAACCCCAGTATCTGCAGCAAAGTTTGTAGGGGAAAAAACAAAAACTTTGGTCACAGGGTCTCTAGGTATGGCAGGACTTGTGCAAAGTATTATCATATTTAGGTCTGAAGACTAGATGCAAGACAACAATGTAGGCAGCTGTGACAGTGTCCCCAGGGGCATCTCTTAATCTAATGAAGTGTGTATATGTATATGTGGCTATGTGCAAGAGGGTAAGGATGGAAATGTGCAGTTTTGACAAGCACATCCTCCAAACTCTCTTTTGTTGTCCAAGACACATGTAGACATTACAGAAAGCATGGAGCAGGCTGAAGATGATCAGTCTTTCATGATGCATAATTTACAGCATTACGCTACCATGTTTTAAGGAGGCTATAACAAAGGAGCTCAGCCAGGGATGTCCCCATTGAGATACACAACTGAAATATTAATCAAAAGATGTCAATGGGGAAGGAGGAGCAAATTACCTAAGCCTGTGTAGTCCTGTGTGATGTTCCAGTGCACAGCCATGACAGTAAAAGAAAATCCAATAAAGGCAAGAGCAAGGTTGGATCATTCCAGCTAGACAAGAAAGGGACCTGGAATGAAGAGCAGTTGATCTGGTGGTAAGCTCTAGCAACTGGAGCACGTGTTGGCTCTTGTTTATCAGCAGAAGTAAAATAACCTTCCAGATAGTAATGCTGAAATATTGGAGCAGACAAGAAGGATCCCTATTGTTACAGTGCATATATACACCCTATAGTGAAAATGGCTTAGAATATCTCATTTTCCCTAGCAATAAGGCTGGTGGTCTAAATAATATAGCAAAGCCTTTCCTGAGATATAATCTTCTATGAGTGTCTTCTAGATAATTAATTGTGGAGTTCACAGACATCTGTAGAGTAACCCAGTATTTATCCAGAAGGGACTGATAGGTGGTCAAAACAAGTCACCACATTACAGTGTGTTATGTCTCTCAGTAAATGCTCACCCAAGACCAGGGTCAAACTTGGTGGTCATAATGAGGCTCCTGAAAGAGCCCTGAGAGAGTAGTTTAGGTGGAATTTAGGCACTAAAGAAAAAGTGAGCAAGCCACACAAACATATCCAACTGCTTTGCTCTGAAGCAGCTATAGGTGTCTATAAATGGAGCAGCCATGTAGCACAGATCCTGTAAGCTCTGCTCACAGCTAAAGGAACAGAGTGGAAGTGTGCTAAAAACCTCCACTCTGAATGGCCTTAATTTGCCTAAAAGCAAAAGTTGACCTCCACCTATCCTATAATATCTGATGGTTGGTGAACCTCCTGAGAAAGAAGAGATACAGGCTGCACACTCTCCTCAGGCTGAGGCAGTCCCCACTCATGCCCTGCCACACATCCAGTTCTCTCCTACCAACTGCCCCAGAGATGCCCAACCATTCCTTGTGCTGAAGCTTCCTTGTGGGCTGGAAGGCAAACAACACCATCAGAGAGGAACCAGACAGTGCCCACAGCCATTTTTCTTAGTAACACTGGCAAAAGTGACTTCTGGAAGGACCGGATGGCACAATCTGACTAATCTGGAAACAGATATGTAAACCTCCTCTGACAGACCCAGAGAAAAGAACTGGCAGTCTTAAATAAAAGGCTGTCCATCTCACTTCTTCCAAAAGAAAGCAAAGTCCAATGCACAGACTGCGTGAAAGGCAGAAAAGGAAGTATGCTGAAATAACGGTAGATGCTGGTGGAACCCCAAAACAACATCAAGAGGAGTGGAATATACCTAGAGGAAATACGTCAATAATGGTTACATTTTCCTCGACATATATAATTTTCAAACTTATTACAAAGGGGACCATGTTAATGAGTTTCTGTTCCCAGTTAATGAAAATTATTCGTCTGATATTTCTCCTGGCTTTCTGTACTATTCATCAAATGATATTTAATGAGACACAACTTCGGCTGCAAATACATTGATCATCTTTCCATGAACAACATTGACACACTTAATGCAATCCAGGATCACTGCTTTACTAGCTAATCCTAGAGTTCATTACTGTAGAAAACCTGAAAAAATGGGGGTGTGTCATTTGCTATTAATTCTCTGTTTATTTAAACCAGTACTTTCCTTCAGATGAGCTTATTTATGAATTCAGTGTCATAAGTAAAACAGTCAGTGCTTTTAAAAAAGTCTAAAAATTATTTTAAGTGTGTAAGGAGATGAAAATATTGTGACTGTAGCCCCAGTTGACATACTCAAGTGAAAACCAGGCATCAACTCAACTAAAGGAGCTTTTCACGGGCAAAAACAGATTATGGGAGAAAACTCAGGATCAGTTCATTGTTCCTACCCCAAGGGCAACAAAGAAAATTCCAGGAAACTTGTTCTTTATTAAAAAGCCATAAAGAGACATACTGTACAAATAAGTGTGCCAGATGAGAGCATTTCTATATATGGCTGGGTCTAAAAGACAAATTCAGAGATAAATCCTGCCTGCAGCCAAATATACCAACACAGATCATCACAAAAGCAAAGGGAAGATCTCCAGTAAATTATATTGTCCTTCACCAGCCAGCTTGAGACACCAACACAAGTTCAACCTCATCAAGACAGAAATCATCCCAAAGGAATAATATTCTTGTCTTCCTGTGAGTAGAGTATGTTTGTACATACTGCAACTATTATTAATATGTCATGGGAGATCCATACAGCATTTCCATTGCATCTTGATGGAGTTGTCTCCTGAAGCATGTACTGAAGTATTGAATTTTGTAATATGTTCTTTCTATGAAGGACTCAGAACCAAAGCCAAGGAATTCTTGAACGCTTTCAATTCTTGATCATCTTGAAAGAGGTCTTGATATTCATTACGAGTTTTTATTTCTCTTAGCAGAGAAATTTCTTTATCTGATAAAGATTAGATAGACAGGGTTAGGCTGATGGATGAGGAGATGGGCTCAAGCCAGAGATGAGCTAGTTAGACAGTCTGCTGGAGACCCTGCAAACCTCATCACAATGCTTATCACCCTGTGCTGAAAGGAGCCCTCAAGACCACAGTCAACAAGCTATGGAGATGGCTGCCTGGCATCATGTTGGTTGTGGTTTTCAGGCTTTATTCCATTTGTTGCCATGCTGATATAAATCTTGAATAATGCCATTAGGGATTGCTATGTTAGTGTGTCAGCCTAGATTGGGATCGCTGGAAAGCAAGCTCGGCTCCTGCTCCATGGGGCCTTACTTGCTAGACAGTGAGAGAGCATGTTCAGACTCGTCACCTATTAACTGTCTGCTCCTGACAAGGAGAAGGAACTAGCCAACTACATATAGAGAAAATTAGATTATTTAAAATTATTAATAAAATTATTTGCTTAAGAAATGGTTACACCTCAAAATCAGAACCAAAACTTCTGAGAAGAAAAATATTTATTAAAAGCTTGGAGTTTTGATGGATTTTTGTTAAAATTACAGCCACTTAGGAAAACACCTAAACTCCCATCAACTCTATATTTTTTGTTTTGCTTCATAATAATTTTTTAAGCATGTCCCATAAATTATTTGCAGATAATTAAGGTTCTTTGTATCCATAATTTGATGGTAAAAATGCTTTGAAGTTTCTGTGCCATATCCTAGATTGCTTTTCTGTAGAGAAATATGGATTTTGTTCATTAATAATCCACCTGGTGATTTATCACCAAGTGATAATTTAGGCCATAACACATTTTTTTGCAAGTGTCAGGCATTTCAGAATGCATGACTGCCATAAAGACAGTACATCCACCAAAGGATGTAGAGGTTAAAATCCTAGTTAGGTTCAAGATAACCTCATGCTGCTCAAATTGGATAAAAATTCAGAAATTAACAGATGAATCTCACTGGAATCACTAAGGCAGAGGAACAACATGGAACTGAGACAACATTGAAGGAAGATTAGATGTGTTTTAGAGAGAAGGACAAGTTCAGGGTCTTGTCTCTTCCTGAAACCGAAACCAATCTACAATAGATACAAGCTTATCTGAATCAGGGAACTAGACTAAGGGAAAGAAAGTAAGGAGGGGCAAAGGCCTCATAAGCATCTGGATAAATCATCAAAATTTACCATCAAAGGAAGGAAGGAAGGAAGGAGAGAGAAAGAGAGAGAAGTGTCTGTAGGGCTTAGAATATCTGGGAGACTGAGAAAGAAGAGTGTGAGCAAAGTTTTTCTCCCAGGGAACAAGATAACTTTAGATGGAATGTCTTGTCCAAGGGGACTGGCAACATGCCTTAGGTTTTGTGCAGCATTTTGCTCAGCACTTCTAGCATCTCCCACGAAGCCTTGCAGACACATCTAAGATCTGAGAGTTCTGTTTGCTCTCTGGGCTTATCTAAACTTTGAACTTTGCCCAGGCTAATCACTGGGGTGCCACTTGCAGGTTATGCTGTGTAGACATTGTTCCTACAAAATCTTTGCCCAGATACACCAAAAATTCTATTACATTGAGTGACAGAAGGTCTGAGGGTTCAAAATGTCACCCCCAGAAAGTGATAGAAGCAGCAGCTCTCAAGATATTGAGGTGATTAAAGTAATTGCAGATGTAAGACCAGCTGCCAGATGTTGTGCTTTGAATTATAATTTCATACAGAAAGTGCTCACACCAAGCCATATATTATTTATAATTTAAATTTTTTTTAAGAATTTGTGTGGTAATTTTTTTTCTTTTATCTTTTTTTTCTTTCAAAGGAAGTCTGAAAGGCTCATTTTTATATCTGAAAATGTACCCAAAGCCTGTGGAGGAAGTCCCTGTCTCCAGGCAAAATGGTGTTGTCTTCTTTCCCATTTTCCACAGTGGTTCAGTCTTTTCTCTTTGATGTGGTCTCTGGCACCTGAAAAGCAAGTAAGCCCATTTCAGCTCTTATGTGCCAGCATTTCAATACCTCCAGCCACCATCCTAGTACTTGCAGCTGAGATCTGGGGCTTGGGAATAGGCAAAGGAGTTTGAGGGACATCCTGAATTGCATTCCTGCACATCCTGACTTCCAATTCTGAAACCAACAGCACAGCAGTTAACCAGAAACCTTTACCACCAGAGTCAAATAACATCCAAAAAACTAGGATTTACACACATGTCAGAGACTGATTACAGCTTGTCAGACACTCCAGGCTAAGTGATTTTAGAGCAATTTCTTCAATTACCAGACTTTTTGTTTGTGTGGACCACCATGAGCAGATACCCAGAAATCTCACCACTCCAGTAAGGACTTGGCAAAATATACAGTCTTGCACATATACGTATATGAGCACTCACACACACACACACACAAGAGAAAAGGACTGTCATGCCTGCAATTTCCTAATTTACTGGCTGGATTACTTTTTTGAGACTGGTTAAGCAGACACTGTGCTGGGTGGTTAGTGATTATCATTTTTCTGCAGTGTTAGGGTACTTGACATTTTCATTCCCCAGAGACTTCAGTTAAAAACAAATAGGTCTACCTGCAGTCCACATCTGATTGCCAGATGGTCTCTTTGCCTATGAAGCTCCCATCTCCAAGTGAATTCAAATGACCTCACACATACATCTTCAAACATTGCTATCTGACCACAAAAATGTATGGAAAACGCAACATCTGTACATGTCTGCATCTTAAATCCCTGTTGTTTTACAAAATATATTGCTTGTCACCCTAAAGTCTAAAGCCTCTTAATGATCTTCAGGGGGAGATGCAAATGGTAGCCTATGAATTTAGGGGTTGTTTGTTGCATTAAACTATTTAATTTCAACCAAAGGTCAAAAGACAGAAAACTATTCATTTGAGTTCGCTGAAGCAAACAAATATATCCCCATTGAATACTTCAAATGGTCCTCAATGCACAGCTGTGTGTGACTGTGTATCTCTACGTTGTGTGTATTATTGTGCAGCCGATGTGTCCAAGCAGTTAAAATAAACTTCAGATCCTATGAAACCATCACTAAAAGTGCAGAGTTGTTTCCACCTGGGTAACAAAGGTTTATTGAGCCACACAGCCTGTAAGATGTAGCACTGGTGAGAGGGAATACCTTGTCATATCAACATCATTGTACATGTAAACCCAGCAAGAGGGTAAACACTGGTCCACTCAAATGACTGGATGAAAAAACAAATGGAATATCACAAACATTTTCCAAACTGCAACAGGCTTCTAGGCCAATTAAATATGGTTAGCTTTGAATGGGAGAGGAAATAGTTTTCTTTGCTGTTAAATGTCAAAAAAATTTTCCTTGAGGCATAAAAACTCAGTTCAATTTTGGAAACTTGTTAAAATTAATCAACCCTGTGTGAACTTTTAACCAAAGTAAAACAACATTAAAAAAATAGAAATATATGGCGGAATATCAGAAAACAGAAGCAGAACAAAAAGATCTTTTGAGTTATGTGATACTTAAATGAGTAAGAGCTTTTTCTCAAGATGACTTAACCAATCAGCATGAAAAACATTTGCATTTTATGCTCAGCAGAATATGAAGTCGACCAAAAAAAGGGCTGTTTTATTACTACTACACTCTTTCAAGCATAAATACAGTCGTGAGAGGTCAGAATGAGATTTTTTTTTCATGAGAAAGCCAGTGTGCAACATTTACATTTTCAATTTGGTTTTTTGTTCATTTGTTTACAAAGCAAACTTAAATTTTGACACCTGAGAACTGTGATTTGCCTTCTGTGAAATTCATTAAGATGACTGGTTACCAAAGAGGAAATACCAGTTTAAGTTATTTGCCCCTCTACTCTAATGTGATTTTATTTTAAAAGGGAAGAAATCACATTTAAAATCTTCCAAATAGCAAGCCACCCCAAAGTTCAAGCATCAAAAGTTTTGTGCACTGATACACATTTAGCTCCTTCGAAGGGAGAGCCTTCATCACACAACAAAGTCAATAATGGCCATCAGGAAGTAAAGAAAACATTGGAGAAATTCAGTTAATCTATCCTAGTAGACGAGGTCATGACAGGACCACGTGCATAAATAGCAGAGGTATTATTTTCAGATGTAGATGTTCCAAACAGGACTGGACCAGCTGGGGAAAGGCTTCCTTCCAAGACCCATGAATAAATGGCCGGTTTTGGCTAGGGAGAGTGTGGGCTGCAATGTCATCCTTTTCTATCAATGTCAGCTCAAGGGAAAGTGAGAGCAAACCTCACACCAAAAACACAAAGAAAATCTCTTCTCCTGAGCCTGAGGGGGAGTAGTGCAGAGGAATGGCAGAAAGGAAGAAGAGAAATTGCTTTTGTACTTGCATTTGTTTTCATTCTTACTCTTTTTTTTTCCCCTGAAGAAGAGATGGGTACAAATACTCAGCCTACAGTTTGCAGTGTGGGTTTTTCATACTGAACTTAGATGGGCTGTTTCAGCCTGTGTGAATGAGAACTGCCCATTTGCCCCGCACTGTAAGTCCTGGATAGTGCAGGATTTAACCACTTACTCTCTAAAACAAATAAATGCAGTCAGACCAATGTCCCGGGGGACTTTTCAGTCATTCTATGTCATCTAACATTTTAAAGTGTTTGGGCTTAAATTCCCTTCACATTCTGGACTTGTAGCAGTAACCCACAGCCAAAGCATTTCCGTTCCCTTGAAGCTGCTGTTGCAAACACTTTTTACACCACTTGTCAGATGTGTAAAGAGGATGATATAATTGAGCCTGCTTTAAAAAAAAATCAAACTGACATAATATTGCTAGTAACTTGACAGCTTTATGTAAAGCCTTACCCTGAAAACCCAAGCTGATCACACTGTTGAAGACAAGCAAAGGTTAGGGAGAAGGTTTAGGCTCTAGGACTCCTAGACTCAGCCTTTCAGAGGTTCGGTCATATTTAGCTTGCCCTTTGACATGACCCAGGCTTAAACAATAGCTTTGTGGATATGCTAAATGGCCACATCTTGCCAGTTGCTGCCAAATTAATGAGCCCATGTCATTTTTAGTTTACAGTTCAGTCATAAAGCAGCCAAGTGGAAAATGAGGCAGGGACCGTTAAGGAGTGTCACGCAAATTTTCAAAGGGTATAGTCCCTAATTCCTCACTGCCCCTTTCAAAAGTCTCTAATCATTGTTCACTTTCCTCCCCTTGATTTCTTCAGATCCTCTAAAGATCCCCCTCACTGGGCAAAACAGGCTGGTCAGAGAAACTAGGTAGTGGTGGCTATATGCAGGAGAGTTGATGAGGAGTAAAATGCAACCTGCACTCATGGTTTTCACAAAAGTTTAAGCAATCTGAGTGGTCACCTGAGTTCCCCAGCTCCCACCGCGGGCATACACGCCTAAGTGTTGCATGCAAAGCAGAAGGGCTTCACAGCTAGAAGGGACAGAAGCAAATGGGAGCTTTCACATAAAAAGGGATTATTTTAAAGGGAATCCTATCCAGAAAAATGCTTGGAGAAAAGAAAAAAAAACATAATTTTTTACTCTTTTACATCATTTACAGGCAGGAAAACTTAAAGAAACCTAGGATCCCATCTGCACTTTCAGAACTCTATTCTTGGTCTGTGGCTTAATCAGAAACCAAACATTCAGTTCAGAGTTGCAAAGCTTTCTGCTTCAATCCTACAAAGATGCACATGCTGTACAAGTGGTTTTACATGCTTTCGACCTGAAACCACACAAATCTTGCCAGCTTTCCAGTGTGACTTTGGAATTTTGAGCAGGTCTGCTCTTCCCTGTCTCACTCAGCTCCTACTGGTGGTTTACCTCCTCCTGACAGCTGCACTGGCATATTTCCTCATTCTTAATCCACTGTCTTCTATATCTTCTGTCACTATTTCTCACCAGCTGTAGACTTCATTCTTCTATTCCAGAGCCTGGGCTTCTACCTTGGAAATGTCTCAGGTTCTCAAAGTTCAACTGTTGGATTTTCCTGTGTGTGGCCTCACCCAGATGCACAGGATTCTCCCCTTTGCAATTGTCAGGGATCAATGTTCGCATTATCCTCAGGCAGCCTGTGTGGTTCCCTATTCAACTCAAATTTGTCCTTGTTGTTTTTAAAGCCTGCCTCAGACATGCCTCAGGCTCTCTCACACAGTTTCTCTCTCTCTGTTCCTCTTCTTGTGCTTCCTGATTGTCTAGTGCTTAGTTTCCTGTGTCCCTCCAGGTTACATGTGTATTCCTTGAAATTTTTACTAGGACTATTCAATTGTGCAAAAAATGGTTTTATTTCATGCTGCATTCACACCCTTTTGGCTGAGCATAGAGGATGAACTTGCTGGCAGGAATATTTGCAGGTGCAGCAAATTTGAAGAATAATCTTGGAATATGAATACAAGTATTTGCAAAGAAAGTCAGTTCTAGGAGATACGTTCTTCCAATTGGGAAGCAGAGCGGCTGTCACATGACCTCTGCGCCCATCCAAAATTTGAAACACATTTCACATTTTAAAGACAGAATTTTCTCACGGAACCTCTTGCAAACCATTTACAGACCCTGGGTTAGATTGTGGTGCTGCACCACATGCCCTAAATAGAGAGCAGTTCAAGGCCACACAGGAAGAGCCAAAGATATTAAGCCTGTTTAAGAAGTAATTCTTCCCCAGGGTTGCTCCCTATGTGTGGAGGTGAAGAGTTAATATAGTTGGTAGGAACAAAAAGATTCAGGAATACAGAAATCAGTCCTCAGAACACCCCTGGTTGTCTTGGGATGCACTTTAGGTCACCCTTCTCTCTACCTGAGCAAGCTTCCCTCAAAAGCAGATATGGTCCTGTTCTCCTGCTCTATCCAGAAGCTTATTCAAGCACCACACCCGTCTTAATTTAAGGAAACCTCTTCCGGTTCCCAGCCTAGTCTTGTTCCCAGCTATTTCAGACACTTGTGTGTTTTTGATAAGAACACCATTAAGCTGTCATTAAGCCATTTTTTGCTTCTTAAATGCCAGCCCATGTGGTTGCTTAAGCAGTAAGTAGATCCTCTCTCAGACTCTTTTGTTGGACTAAATGCTGTCGAGTGATTTTAGTTTTCTCTTATAAGACCAGTTCTTTTTCCCCTAAGTTCTTGTCCCCCTGGAGTCTTGTGCTCCAAGACAACCCGTCTTGGCCTCTGCTCCTGTATGAATGCTTCTTCCTGAAACATAGGTGCTCTGAAAAGCACATTTTATATCATGGCCTTCACTGGTATCTGTGAGATTAGCATCAGTCCCTCCTTATCTAGTGAAAATGCCTCCTTTGACATATACTGTAACCACACTTGACTTACTCATTGATATATCATGCCCATATCTATTCTATATTCCTATTGTTTTCAAATGACCATCTTAATTTTTATTGCATAATCGCTGTTACTTAGCAATAAATGCATGATCTTAAAATTTGCACTAATGCCTTATCCTATTTCTATTACTTCAAAACCAAAGTAATTCAAGTTTTCATGTTATATATTCTGGCTCACCACCATACACTCTCCTTCTGTGCTGATAACAAATGTCACTAAAACATTCTCCTGCTTTCTACCAAGTCCCTTTCTATATCATTAATTAAATCCTTAAACAAGTTAACTCGAGATTAATCTTTGAAGAGCTCTCTCAATAACCCTTAGCCAACAAGATGCTCCTTTTTTTTCTTATTGATTTTCCACTAGTTCCCATATCTGCTTCACACAAACTTATACTTTCTTGTGTAAGACCATGTGATATGTTCTACTGAAGCTCAGATAAAATATTTCACTCTATCACTCCTATTTCCTTAGCTAGTAAGGTAGTTAACAAGGAAAAAGTCATTGTAGCCTTTCTTGTTTCACCTTTTTCTAACTCAAATCCTATATTTCACTAACTTCCATATGTGTAACTATCCTTGTCTTAGAACTGTCATACTGATGGGGTTAGACTAAAAAGACTAGTTTTCCAGCTTGCCACTTTTGTGTTTCCTAAAACAGTATGTACAACATTTGCTCTCCTCTAGGCAGATGCTACCAGATCTGATTTAACTCATTTATTCATTACCACAAATTACAGTCTCATCTGTCAGTTCATTAGGGACTCAGAACAAAGTCTTCCCAAAACACATTGTGCTCTCTGTATCATGTTCCTTCTCAGAGATTGCAAGTTTCCATGCTCATGCCCTCATTCTTAATTGTCTGCCCTGTTCCCCTGTCAAGAAAAAGTTCCTGCAGAAAGGGAGGGAAAACTCTTAACTTCTCAGACCCAATTTAGAGTATGCAGAGGATCCACTCCCCTAACTCTCTAGCAATACATGGTCATCTTATTTTTTTGTTCTTCCTCACCTTCTTTCATCCCCTTTAATTTCCTTTTGCATGGGCTCATCTTTGACCTCAGCAGTTTCTATTCTGCTGCTGTACTTCTGGAGCTGGTACTTACCTCCTCACTACCTCTACAGATCTTGCACTGGAGCTGGGCATGATGTGCCAACCTCATTCAACAAAACGTGCCCCAATACCTGTTACCAGGCACCATCTCCTCAACTTTTTGGTTCTTCCAACCCCTTCAAACACTCTGGCAAAGCAGAGCATAACTCCTACGAGCAGGTGCTCCTCAGGGTAGGTCTCTGCTGATTTAACCCCATTGTACAACTGTGGAGATTATTACAATCTTCCTTCAAGGGCTGCCTTCAGAAGATATCATGAGCAATGGACAAACTTGAGACAAACTGGGTTGGTTGCACAAGCTATACGCTGAGAGAAGAAGAGGGACAAACAATTGTCATTAATAAAAAGATACTTCAAGTTACTCACTCTAGTGTGCATGAAATCTTTCTATCCCTTTCTCTTCACCTTTCTTTCTTCCTCCTTCTATCTTCATTTTTCTTCCAGCTCCTCATTTCTCCATCACTATTACTGTTCCCTGGATTTCCCCACGGCTGTTTGAAAGGAGCTTAGAGCACCATCTCAGATGCTTCATTCTGAAGCCATGGAGGTGTAAGGTGTTTCTTTTCCACTTGCTGCAAGATATCAGACCAAAGCCAGTACAGACAAATGCTGGCACTGGTTTCAGCTAAACCTCTTCAGTGAGGTGTGGGGCATAGTGGTGTCACTTGAATCCTTCACAGTGGTTATTTCTCCAAACCTATCATAAGCCATGGAGAGGAATGGGGGCAAGGGAGGTCAGAGTTGGGCCTCTCAGAAAACAGACAAGAAATGTGCTCAACACCAACAAGGGGCACTGAGGTACAGCAATAGCATCTACACCAAATAATTTTGATATTATTTGGTAGCAGATAAATTTAGATCACTACTGAGTTACCAGCTTTCTGTGTACTGCTGCTGTTCAGTGTCCTACAGAAAAATCCTCTCTCATCAGTGGCTTAACTGGGCTTTGCAGAGAACTTGCCAGAAGGGTGGGCACATGTTCTGTGTTGTTTGCTCTCCCTGCACCACAGCAGAATGAGCAGTGGGGAGCTGTAACTCCTTAAACAGTTAGAGTAAGAGTTGCCAGAAGAGGTAAACAAAAGTACAGACCCAAAAATACCACCAGATCTATGTTACAAAATCCTTGGTGAAAGACTGACATTTTCTTCATTTGAAGCCGAAGACCTCACTTCCCACTGTAGACATCATTCACCATACAGGCCTGCAACCCTGACCAAGTATTTCTTCCTGGCCAGCTGGATTTTTACACTATGCACATATCCAGTAGGATGCAAATCTTGTCTTAGACAGTTATAGGTGAAGTTTTTGAAAGACAAATATGTTTCTAGTGGCAAAAGTTCATATTCTAAGTCACTGAAGGACTGTTTATTATATTCTAATCTCTCATTTAGCGGGTATTTTATCCCTCACCTTCTGACCTTGAGCACTCTGCACAGCAGCTCTGAAGCTACCCCAATTAATTACTTAGAACGTAGGCTGGCATGGTCGAATGGCTTGGCATCTACAGACGTTCAGCCATAACCTGAGCAGCTAGATTTGCTTTAATCCCATGAAAAGTAGGCAGGAATACAAATGTGCCAGATTATCAGCTGAGACAAACTAGCTCTGCATCACTGGGCTCAGTGATGCTGTGTTGATTGAATCCATTGAAGCATTTGGCCTCAATATATCCTAGAGAAACAGTCTTTCAGAAAAATAATCAATGCGAAACAGTGTTGTCATTGGAAAGCCTGGAACTGATGCAAGTTAGAATTATTCAAGTTCTTTGGTGTGATATTTAAATACCAGTGTTTGAATGCCAGGGAACTACAGGCCAAAGAAACTGTTCCAAGTTGGATTTGGTAAGCACGGGGTTTTGCTTTAAAGCACATTAGTCAGACAAGTTCAGTCAAAAGTCATATGTAAGATTATTAGCTCTTGTGTAGGGGTTTTCTCATTTGTTTTGGCTCTTCAAATGCTGTGGAAGCTGTACTGAGCAAAACACTGAACAGCTGAAGATGGTTGTGCTGGAGGCGGGTTTTTTCCATGCTTTCCTCACTGTGCATCCTCTTGCTATTGGAATCCCACAAGAAACAAATTCCATTCTTACAATCATAGTTTTGGGAAAGCAGTTCAGCAAAAGGGAGGGGAAAATATTATGACAAAGCCTCCTTTTTCCAGCTTTCTTAGTATTGGAGACAATGGACCCCATGGTGTCTCATATAGTTAAATAAGGGAAGGGACCCAGCGGTAATAAATAGCATAGTCATACTAAAATAACGTTTCTAATGCTAGGATTCCAAGTTGTGAAGTGGTCACTCAACCTTAAGTCTGCCCCTTGAATATATGGTGAGAAAGCCCCTAATTCCCTTCTTATTTATTAATCCTGTCACTGAAACATATTCATTAATGAATTAAAACATGATTCAAGAAAAAAAGCTAGCAGTATGTGAAGCCCAACAGGTGGCTCTTACAAAACTAGGACCTTGGGCTCATGAAAATGCGAGCAGCCTGCAGGGGCCAGACAGCTCAGGGACCAGCAGAGGTTCCTCAAGAGTATCCTGAGGCTCCAAGTGACCAAAGGACTCACAGCATAGGAAAGGTCTAGAGTAACTCAGAAACTTGGAATACTTGGACTGCCTGTAAAGACCACAGCAGCTGGAGGACACTTTTAACACAGGGAAAGTTGTGACCAATGTAGCCTGGCAGGTGACTTACCTAGCTGAGAGCTTCATAGATGAGTCTGGCTCACGTTAGATCCTCCACCAATAACCCAGTGGCTGGAGCTCCACATGGCAGTGATGTTTTGTTCCTGTATCCTTGCCTTAGAATGTGTTGTGCGATATCAAGCTGTGTGGACTTTAGCCTGACTGGGCAAACCTTGTATTTTATGTTCTCATGACTTTACTCCGAGTGTACCAGAAAGATGAGTTGGAGCCTAACTTAGTTCAAATATAACAGACACATTAGGAAAGACAAGTTATGGCAGATCTGTCCTTACAGGCAGTCAAAGCAAAACAGCTAAATTCATCTTGCTGCCTCTGACACTATGGCTCTTCTGCTCTTTCCATTTTATTTTCATACCTGATATTGCAAGTCACTTTGAAATCAAGTTCATGTTCATGTTTGCGTAATATATTTTATTGATTTTTTTCTCTAGATTGGCCCAAGGCTGAGCTGCTATTCGTAAGCAGTGCTGTCAGCACTCCTGTGAATGGAAAGAGGCAGCAAGTACCTCTCAGCCTGAGTTCCCTCTCCCTCCCTCTCCTCCACTGGCAGTCTCAGCTTTCAGCTGCACTGACCTCCTGAATGGCCTGTGGGTGTCTTTGGGAAGGAAACCCGAGCAACCACTTTGAAAAAGGCTTAGGCATAGCAGCCTCTGTGAATTTTTTCTATACCATGGTCTTCCTCTGTATTCAGTTACAAGCATTATTTGGCACTAAAGAGAAAAGAACTTGGAAGTTACTTTCATAATATCAATTTTTTTTCAAATCATTTGCCTCTAGAACTGGACTCATGCCTCTTACATATCAATGTCTCTGAAAGCATAGCTGAAGCCAAAGCTACACTTCAAAGTGAAGTTAAAGGTGCATGTGAATGCATAAATCTGTATGTTTTGCCTTTTTTCCCTCAAACTTCTCAGCTAACTGTGATGACAACACTAGCACCCCAGTGGCAGGTCAGTGCTGCCTAGCAGTGGTTCAGAGAAGATCTTCTCACCAGGTGGGAAGTGGGGCTGTACCATCCAGTTATGACCTGCAGCAAATCCTCCTCCCATCCTGAGCAGGGAGTCACATCTTCCTTCAGTCCCTTCAGTCTGAGGCTTAGACCTCTGGCTTGCCTTGTTATTTTTTTTTTAACCCACTGTCCAGTCTGCTGCTGCTGAATTTTGGAAAATTCTGCTGCCATATGTCATGATTATGCAAGGTGCTGGCCAGTCTGACACAGAAATGGAGACTGGCAGTGAAACTGTTGGTCTAAGAGCCTGTAAGAAATATATATAGAGAGAAAGAGACAGGGAGAGAGGGAGAAAGAGTAGATCCCCTTTCTCTGTTTTATAAAGTGATTTTTTTTCCTTTTTTTTCATGGATTAATGAAAAAGAACAGCTGAAGGGAGATGTTGGAAATTTTTATTCCATAAACATGAAAAAAGTCCCTTTTTTTCTCTGTACTCACCAGTAAGCTGTCCTGGTTACCGACCTGAAATTACTGATTAGCATCGTGGACTTGCACAAATGCACAATGCACTAATAAGACTGTTGCTGTATTCTGAGTAGAGAAAAGTTAATGATTATCATGTTTATAGCTTGTGGTAAAATGAGAAAGCCATAAAGGCAAACTTCTGATAAGGTAGTACCCATATCCTAGTGAACTGTGAATTTTCTACTGGGCATCAAGGTCTCCAATCTCGTTACTGAGTCACTTGGGCAAGCTGCTTCTGAGGTAATTTAACCTATCAGGACTAAATCCTACAGTTCTGTAGGAACACTACTGTAACTCCTTGCTTTGGTCAGCTGCTGATGTGCCAGACCTCCTCTTGGGTGTAACTCTCAAGGAGTGTTATTTTTCCCCTTTGTTTACTTTGAAAATCCAAGGGAATCAATCCAGCAAGAACGTGGCAATTCTAAATTGCAGTATGCAATTATATTGGTGCAAACCAAGTGTTTACTTCAGCTGCGTCATGTTGCAATAGATGGGTCTTTCATCAGCAGCATGAGAAACAGAAAAACCTGCTGAAGTCAGAAGGGGACTTTTGTCTTCACATCTCAGACCTTCAGCAGTAACATGTGCCATTGTCTGTAATGCTGCAGTTGGGATACCCATCTGCTCTGCAGCATGTTCCCACAGGTGTAGACTGCTGTTGTTTCTGGCCTTTTTATACATGCACATCTAAACCATTGGACAAGCATCTTTTTGTTTCATTAATGTTGTCAAGCCTGTTACCTACCCTGCAGCTAACAGCTTCATGTAGCAAGAAACTCAAGCAAAGCATTATTGAAGTACAAACAAGGTTTTCCAAAACTTAGCATGATCACTCTTGCAGCCACTGGAATTGGACTGAAACTCAAGCCTTGAAACACAGGTGAGGTTGGAGAGGTGAGATCCATTTTGCCTGCTAGAAAAGAAAGTAATAGCCAACTGGATGGTATCTCCTCTATTGTCCTAAAATTTGTGGCTAACTGATTAGGATGAATGGCTAGAGATAGTAAAAGAAAAGAGTGAGGAATAGCTACTAATTTCAGATAAAAAGTGCAATTGCATCACACTTTCGGTAGTAATTAAATCCTGTGGTATTTTTGCAAACATTGGCCTGCATACAGCAAAAGGATGAAAACTCTAAACTGCAGTTTAGATAGTTGAGAGGTGTCAGGACACTGAAGAAGGCCAAGAGCTGCTGGTGGAATATTAAGTCTTCTTCTGTTGGTTAAGTCTGGAAAGGAAAAAAACCCCACAAATAACATGGAAATAAATGGAATAAGCAAGCATTCATTCACTAAAGCTCTGGAAAACAAAAGGACCACCTTGGGAGATTACGGATAAAGAAATAGATTAAGTTGTTACATTTTATAAGATAGCAAAACAGTTATAGAAAATACTTTGTAGTGCTGCTTATACTATCATAATTATGAGAAACAGTAATATATTGACGACAGGGCAACTGTAAGGAATTGTGTATCGAGCTTGTGCTTTGCTAGTCAACACATTGCAATAGATGGTTGGGTTTGATTAATTTGCTCATGTGTTTTTTTTATATCAAGCTACAAGTAAGGATTGCACCTTGAAATTACTAATATCTCTTATATTTATAAAATAGGTTTCACATGAAAACTGAGAAGAATTGCATCTATAGTTAGAGGACTCCCAATGGTATTGTATTTTTTGCTTTTGGCACAGCTGGGAAGTAAAAGTGTCTTAATTAGCAGAAGCATCTTAAGTCTCTCTCAAATGTGAAAGAGTTTTATTACCCATTACTATTTTTCAGTTCCAAACTAGCTAATGACTCTCCAAAAATAATCAGAGGCAGAAAGATAAATGCTGTCCCCATATTACAAAACCAGCAGGAATAGAAAGAACAAGCCTTGCACTTGACAAATAGGGGTTTTGGGGTTTTTTTTTCCCTTGTGAATTGACAACTAGATCATGACATCAAGAGGCAGCCCAACTTCCAAGTGTGTGACTCCCAGCCACTTGCTAGGAGCTGGTGTGGAGCTAGTGAATATGCAGTTTTGATGTCTTTTTTTTTTTTCTTTTGGATTGTCATCATTGCAGAGGTAAATTTGGAGATCTACAGAATACTGTCTCTTGGGTATTGCTAATTCTCAGGATTGGAACAAGCTTTTGGAAGGGGAGTCACCAGGGTGGCTAAACACCACAAACTAAGGCCTGGCATAGGGAGAATGGGAAATTTGACAAGGTAGGCATGGGACATACACAGTTACCAAATTAGTCAATCCTAAAGCAACAAATTAGGAAACAATGAAAAATAAATTGCAAGAAAACATACCTCAATGATGCATTCTCACCCAACACTCCCTTCCCCATCCTAAGGCCACATTGAGACCTGAGAAATGCTCATTAGACCTTGGCCATGATGAACAGTGCCTGGGCTCAGGTCCCCTTGAGCTTATTAGAAACACTGTCTACTCCCAGAAACTTGTGTTGTCTAACAAGCTTGTTTTTTGTTTAATGAATAGTCTTGGAGAATTATTTTTTCTTGCCTGAATAACAACCCAAGTGGAATAATATTGTTGTTATCAAACTTTCGAAGTTACCAAACTGGATTGTAGCCAGGATGGAAAATTTCTCAGACTAAAGCCCACTCTCTTGCAACCCTATAAATTGCAGTCCAAACTGAGACCCTTGGAGCTCTCCTGGGCCGCAGTGGCTATGACCAGCAATTTCCTTCTGAGCAGGGCCTCTCAGAGCCAGCGAACTCTCACGTTTGCTGTACTTGGAGGACCGCTGAATGACAATGATGGATGACACCAGGATACCTCAGGATAACCTTCAGAAAAATGTGAACATAGGGCAGAAAGACTCCCCAGAGAACGGTTTGGTATTACACTGTGCAAGGGGTGGTTCCAGGACCCTGAGATCCTCTTTGATTACCTACTTTGAATCACCTCCTCTCTCCAGTTATTTTCCAAATTGTGACACATTTCTGTTGCATTGCAACTCACAACGGAAGGCTGCTATCTTGCTGGCAGTAATTTCAGGGAGAATGAGTTCTAGCACTAGTGTCATTAATACTGTGTGGTCCTCTGACCTCAATTAATTTGGCTCCTTTTGGTATCTCCTGTTGCCTGGAAGCTGACCCATCACAGTTCCAAATTTATAAATCTTATTATCAAGAAATTCTCGTAAATATATATCCATACTTTTACATACATTTATATATTTTTAATTTATATATAAAAAAAAAATACTTAGAGTTTGCATAAACTCATATCAAGTGCATCCAAAGTACAATATACAGCAACACTCAGCTAAAAGTGTTTATAAAAACCTGTGCTATCTGAATTAAACTCTCAGTCTACACTGCTGTTACTCTGCCTGTGGAGCTAGAGACTATCTGAAGGAATTATGGAAGACCCCCGTAAGACAAATAATTATCAAAGCAATCTGGCTGAGCAAAACTGTTTAACTGATGGCAAGCTGCTTCACACTGTGCTGCATTATGTTTTACCAATCAAATGCCTCAGTAGTTAAAGTTAATTCATTGAGCTCCACATGGATTAAACAGGCTAGAGTGCACTCATCCTCTCCTTACGCAAAAGGAGAAGATTTGGTTCAAATGTTGATTTGCACCATGTCAAGAAATGTTTGCTTCAATTAAGTAATCTCATTTTAAAGAGAGTTCCATGCCAGAAAAATAAACAGTGCAACTTTTCTACACATGCGCAGTAGTTACATGCAGGATACAATCTTATGATTTCTGTGAGGCAGCCCTGGAAAACCAGGAATTCGTATTATGTCAGGATCACAGCTACAGAAATATTAGGCAAATTTTGGGTTCCATTGCATCTGTGTACATTATAGCCAATTCATTTCTAGTGAATGTATACAAATTTAGTGATCATAACCGGGAGAAAACATGTATTTCATATCAGCGCTCTTCAGTGAAGAATTAATCCACCGACTTTGCTCCACACAAACTTCACTATTAATACTCCATTCATGCAGCTTAATTCCTCACAGAAGGTTTATTTTCCTCTGGTCAGAAACTAACTGGCTGAAATAAAAATAGGAAATTATTACTAAAAATAATAACAGATATGTTTTCTCTGATTTTTACTATGAAGAAGATCAGAGATACAAGATAATCACACTCCCCAAATGGATCAAATAAAACGAGAATTCCATCATTGTCAGACAAAAGACAGGTACAGAAGAATAAATGTACAATATGGTTTTATCTCATATTCAAGCCCAATGACTAGGGGCTGACCACACATAACCTAAAGTCTGTGCAGTTACAGCAGAGGTGATTTTTGGCCTTGTGACAGGGAATTTGCATTAGATAAACTAGACCTAAGGAATATATTTTCACAGGGCTCTATGATGGCATATCTGAATTAAGAATAATTACTCCCATCCCACTGAGAGCCCAAGCAGCACACCATTATGCAGCTCATGGGACATCCTGGGAAACTGTAACTAAGGCAGCTTTGCTTCTTTCTGCGGTTTTGCTCACCCAGCTGCAGTAACTGGCATGCAGTGGAAGAAAGCTGGGCTCCTTGCTCTGCTGTGACACATACTGCAGTGGAACAAAACCCTGGAAGTGTGACCCAAGAGGGGAGGAGACCCAGGCAATTCAGGTAGCCTACACAAAAATATGGTCCAGGTCATGATTTCATCCCTTGATCAAGTTTTTAGGGAGCACAATGTAGGGTGGGGTTGCTGGATTTTTTTTTTTTTTTTTGGATATGGGGTGGGGGGGTATTTTTATTTTAGGGAGATACACTTTTAAAACATGAAATAGTGAGTCAGCACTTTGTTTCATACTTTCTATGAATAAAAAAATCCATGATTTTCTGTTACGTATACTGAAGAGAACAAAATAAGCAATTCTTAAAAATGCAGACAATCTGAATATCAAATATATCTATTGTTTTGTCCTCAATGTCAGGGCCAAATTAAGGGAAACACATGACAGAGAAATAGATAATCTATCAGTTACTACATACCTCACCAACCCAATCTAATAAACTCTGTTGGAATCTTTAAAAGATGGTGATCTGACCTACACCATATTGCTCTGAGCATAAACTCAAAGATGCTGCCATGTCCTTTGCAGAGTTAGTGACAAGGAAGGCCTGGGACACACTGTGATTCCCTGCTCCTGGCCTTACACCACCTCATCCTTGGTGTGACCCCACTTGGTGTGACCCCACTGAGGCCAAGTATTCTGACAGAAAATACACACCTGCTGACGATCTGATTAGTGGGCTTCACCCACACATGTTCCATAAACACAGCCTAGGAAAGAGGCTCAGGCATGGTCCCTGACCCATCCCTGCATGCCTTGATGCCAGCTTTACAGGCGTGTTCTAGCACACAGCCAATGATCTCTAGGAAAAAGCCTGATGGTGTTGGCCATCTGGAGGAAGACATATGGTGGCCAGCACTGACAGGCTGTAGAAATTCAGGCTGTACTCCAATATTCCCCAGTTCTGGAGTTTACACACATGCTTAAACATGGTCAGGTAATAAAATACTTAGAACATGAAGCAAATTTGGATTCAAGTGCAAAAGAGGTTTACATTCATATGACAAGCAAGATGTAGTGAAGTGGCCAGGCCATTGTCCGTCAATGAGCACAAGTATTAGTGAGAGTGTCTAATCAAACAAATTATGGCATAGTAAAAAATTACTTTATCACAAAATTACAATGAATTTTTAAATTCAGATTTTAAAATTATTTTAAAAATGTTTTATGTTTTCCAGACACTGTGACATCTTTATGTTTAAAAGAGAGGTAAAAACTTCTTCATGGGAAAAAAACCTAATCCCTGCTGGTGACTGGATTCAGGTTGGCACCTGCACAGGTAATAGTCTGAATCAACATCTCTCCTTGATTCTGCTTTGCCTCCTTTCAGAGGAGGCTTAGCAAAGTCAGTAGGTTTTTTTATTATTGTTGACTGTCTGGGGGTGAGCCTTTACTTTCCTTTCTGTGCATAAGCTTTGATTTGCTCTAACCTTTGCCACAGAGATGCTGCAAGGACTAAGTGCAGCACCACATCTAAGATCTAAGTAGGATCCCTTTAAGCAACTGGCAGTGAACAGTGCAGGCAGTAGTGAGCAAGCTCTTTCCCATCAAGTTCCTGTTTTATTCAAGATGAGCTGTTGGGTGCAGTAGGTACAGTCCTGTGAAGTTCACCACATGTACACACACACACTTTCCGTTTCATTTGTAAAGCTGATGCCCTTTCCCTACAGTTTGCAGAGACTGGGATTTGTTTCAATGGTTTTTACTGGGCCACTGCTTGTTCTCAGTTTCCTGTTGCTTTGATCATGGTTTTCCAGCTCTCCTCAAGTAAGTTGTATCCTCCAAGGTGGATTTTCTCCTTTCCTGTGCTGGGCCAAAGCATCTAAGTAACTTTTGATTTTTTTCCTTTTTCCCCTCTTTTTTTTCCCCTTTGGACTTTTTTTTATTTTGTTTCTGACTAGCCATATGTGAGATAATTGTGCCCACAGGAATTCCTTTCAGAGTGCCTAAGCACAAAAGAAAAACACCCGGCCAGTTCTTTTTCTAGAGCAGTACAAACATTTCCTTAAACCTAAGTGTCTCAGGAGGGGCATTGACAGAAGGCTCCTTTCACCCAGAAAGCCTGCTCTGCGCTGAGCTGCCAGTGAACCCTCAGCCGCCTCCTGCATTTTGACGTCACTGATGGAGTGAAAGTTTTGCCAATAAAAGCAGTCAAGTTCTTTGATTCCAGCTTTATGACAATGGAAAGGAGGCCAGGGCCAATCATGCTGTGGTGGGGTTTATTAATGGAAAAGGGCAGTGGGAGCCAGTAACTCTTTGGCAACTTCATTCCTTTGACTACTGTCCCCCTACACTGCACATGATGGATGGAAAACTGCATGCTCTCCTCTTCAGTGATAGCTTTCCCATGCTAATAATCTCCCCAGTAAGAAGGCCTGGACTAACATTAGGAACTTGCACAGCTTGGGAAGGGCAAAGCGGATCTTAAAACCACCCATGTGATTTGACGGCTGCAAGGAACCATGCTAAGAAAATATCCCTGTACTCTGAACTCATCTTATTAAGGGAATAAATCTGATTTCTTCTTTGAGCTCTCCTCCCCTGTGGTCTGAACTGCTAACCCTTTCGTTTTAATAGATGAGTTATGTCCCTGGACAGTGACACAAAAATTGTAGTCCTATTTTCAGCATATCCCAAGAAAATGAGTTGTGATCTCTCAGCACAGTTTCAGGATGTTTCTCTCTGTCTGTAACAAAATATGGGGTTGATAGTTAGCTTATCAGGGGGTCATTGTTCCCATGTTCAGCATGGTTGTGTGCTGAGGAAAGGGATTCTGACTCTGAATCCCAATTTGTGGAAAGGGTAGCTAGGAATTGCTTTTCCCCCCTTCCCAGCTCTGTCACTAAAACTGCCAGTAAATGCCTGGAACCTGTCCTCCAAATCAAGAACCATCCCCGTTCCATGGACCACTGCATAACAGCAGAGACAGAGGGACATCTGCTTTAGTGGCCAAGTCAGCTTTAGAGAGGACCAAATCCAAGTAAGGAGCAAGACAGGCTGGAGCTTGGCTGGAAGATAAGAAAGAAGGGGCACTTCACTGGGAAAGAAGATGATATGGGGCCTAAGTGGTTTCTTTCTTCACCAACCACATCGCAGAACGAGTTACAGCACAGAAGTTTAGGAGCTCCTTCCCATTCCACTTTGCAATGCAAGGCATTCCCAGTGCAGTAGGAAGTTGCCCAGTCTGTATAGTTATTCATAGACCTTTGCTGAGCACCAGCAAGGAGTCAAGCACATAAATTACATCCTGAGCAGTACACTCCTGAATACACCTCCCAGGGAAGCTGTAGAGGATATGGAGTTCCCGGCAGAAGAATTTTGCAGCACAGTCTAAAATAATGTCAATAAAAATTCTGAAAGAGCACAACTCCATAGGACCCCACGCTTTAGGGCACATTTTGGGTGTGATGCTTTTATTGTTGTTTGCAGAAAAAAAAGAAGTATGTAATTTGAGCTAAACATCTCCAACATTTGCAGCTGTAGAATGCAGGTTTCAGAACAATCCTTGCTAAGAGACTTTACAGATAAGAACACAACAATTTATTCCTCTCCTTGTCTGAGAAGGAATAAAACATCTCTCTCCCCAAAAGTGTACAGTTTTAGATAACTAAATCTCCTTAAAAGTGCATAGAAGAAAAAATTGCATTGAAATATGACTTATTAATTGGCAGTTGTGGGGGATGAGGATGCTAAATGTCTAGGGATTTGGAATTTTTATGAGATGGACCCAGATTCATAAGAAAAGTTTGATATATGTAGGTTGGGGATGAGGGTGTACAAGATATATAAATGTTAATGTCCACAATATGCCATTCAAGTTTTTCATAGCAACTTGAAACCAGAATTTATAGGCTGCTATTAAAATGTCTCAGTTGTATGTGTTAGACCTTAATTGTAGCTGGATTTGCCTCAATTTTTATATTTTTTAGGGGACAAAGAAGAATATGGCTGTGCATCCCAGCATGTGAGTGAGTTTATCAAATACAAGGCAGCAGCCAGAGCAACAGGAAATCACATAAGAAAGCCCAACTCCTGGTTGGCAGAAGCATGTTGACCTCTCCTTCATGTCACTGGGTTTAATACTCCAACTTCACTGTAAAAGCATCTTCCCCAAGCTCGGGTTCATAAAAGTGTTAGTGGTCCTTGATGTTCCCAGAAGAGGACAGTAAGGAAAACATAGCCCTGAATAGCTCACATTGATTGCAGCAAATACAGAGCAGGAGGGTCAGAACCATTTCCCAGCCCAGAGCCAGTGCTGTAGAACTGAGCAGCTATTCATAGCCACTGGATCCTCTCCAAGCCGTGAGTGTAAATTTACTTGTATCATCTTTGCAGAGAGGAATTGTGGTCCCCAGTGCCTCCCGCTTGTTTCGGATAGACTGTTTATTTGTTTAGTCCTGTAATGATATTATCCACAGGGCTAGAGCCACACAGTGAGGATTAGGAATTCCTGGAGGAGAAGCCGTGTGTTTATTACCATGACAGCCCCGTGTGACACAAGCCAACAGTTATTTGTAGTTGTTCTCCTCTTGGAGCTTGCAGCCGTGGGGTGAAGGTGTCTGATTGATCTCGCAAAGGCACAAGTCGAAGAAGCTGTCACAGGGAAAGTGGTAGGATTAGCATGATAGAGACTCCTTCCTCGACTGTCTACAAAGAGCTCTACCTCTGGATGTTTTCAAATGTGAATGACGGGAAGGGGGGGGGACATCAGAGACCAAAGTCTTTCAAACATTGATAACACTCCCTAACCTGTGCGTTTAACCTGCCTGTTAGAGAGCATTTAATAAGCCATGCAACTCAGATTTTAGCAAAAAAAAAAAAAAAGAAAAAAAAAGAAAAAAAAAAAAGAAAAAAAAAGAAAAAAAGTCCTGCGTTTCTAAAACAACAAATAAAAAAGCACTGGCACAAAAAGCTCTTGCAAGTATGTGCATAAGCCCAGTGAAAGGGGAAGAGGGGCCAAGGGGGAGGGAGAAGGTTGCTGGGTTGGGGTTTTGTTCCTTTTATTTTTCTTTCAAAAAAATTGTTTCCTATTTTAATAAATATTTAATCATGGAAAGGGAGGGGAAAGGCCAAAAGTAACAAAGAACTGTAGGTTGTTTAGATTGCTTGGGAACTCCCTCTTTGCAGCTGACCATTGCTACATGTAGGTTAATTTCCACATGGAGCTGGAGAAATTCTATACCCGGTTTGTGAAGTATGGGTCAGCCGAAGCATGTTAATCTGTTTAGCATGTGCGCTTCGTGGAGGTGCCAGACCACCGCCGTGCAAGAGCAGAAGCAGCAGCAGCCATAGTCCTTGGGGGTAGTTAATAAAGACTTAAAGGGAAACAAGTTTATAAAGGTTTCAGTTCGTGCACCGTGCCAGCTTTGAACATTTCAGGCTTCCAGCCCTGCGGACCAGAAAGCTAAGGAATCCCTGGGCTGTTTATCGCAGCCATAGAAGACGAAGCGCCGGTGAAGGAGCTTGCGCAGCCGGGGCAAGAGCGGGAAGAGCCGTAGTGCTTCTTCTCCCCGTGAAAAGGGGGCACCAGCTGAGTGCCCCCTGCACCATAGGGGCATCCCGAGTGCCCCATAGCCCCGCACACAAGTGCATCTTCACTGCTTTAGGTAGATAAAGATGGTTTTGGAACCTCGGATTTTAACCCTCACCTTTCCCAATGCAGACCCTCACTCCCAGCCGGAGGCTTGGACAGTCGTACGAGCCGCTAAACGAGATAATAGCAAATAAAACTCCAGGGGCTTATTCCTAAAACCCCCCACAATGCAGACTAATCAACGTCTCGTCTCTCGCTCGGAGATGAGCTGCGAGACGTGGCGCTCGGGCTGACACGCTAGTTCTCTCTCGTCATTTTTTTTTAATTTTCCTTTGAAATTCTAGACACTTATTAAAGTGTTTTTAAATAATCAAAATATTTGCTGATGAGTATTTATTTTGACAAGAGTTTTGGTTTGGCTTTCGACTTTCCATTCGACTATATAGACTGCAGTGTTAATTTACTATAAAACCAAATGTGGTTAGATTATTCTGCCTCGACGTTAGATTCCAGTCATTTGGGAGAAGTTTTCCTAGTAGATGAAATGAACAGTCACAAACACATCTCGTTCCATTTTCCAGCGTGCTTTGCCATGTGTTCTTCGGAGCCAAGGGAAGCTGAACACTGATGGACAGGAAAAGTATCCCGCTAACAGATACGTACCATGGACATATCTAGAAAACAGGGGCATTCATGCAGTCCCCTGGTGTCGCTGTCCTTGCCGTATTTAAAGCGGCCGAGCGGGCGCTGCACGTCGAAAATCAAAAGAAGCCACGAACTGGGACAGGGGCTGTCCCAGTAATCCGGAACCGGATTTCTCCGCTCCGAAGGAGGTCCGGAAGGTGCTTTTTTACTGCTGGGCGCTCGGACCCCAGCCCGGGGAGGAACCCCCCGGTTTGGACAATCTCCACCCTCCTAGGCTTTTTTTGTCTCCAGGCCTGAGCGCTCTTGTCTGTTGCTTAATGAGTTGACAGTGATAAAATCTCAAGTAAGGGGCCAGAGCTGCCATGTAAGTGCAGCTGCCTGGAGAAGACTCCGCCCGCTCTCCGGTTGCCTGGCAGACCGGCTTCCTGCCATCCTTCCAGGAATAATAAGCACTTGCAATATTTCCCTCGTTTCTTCTTCATTTGCAGGGGACAATAGCGGTGGTCATCCTCTGGTGTCTGCTGGCACCGGCTCATCACTGGGTTGGGGTCAGGCTCCTCTCAGCGGTTCCAGTCCGCTCCAAGAGACGGAGCTCAGCGCCAAAAGAGCCTCCCGTTAGGTTTCCTGGCCCTCCGTGACATCTGCAGTGGTTTACTTTCCCCTGTAAAGCTGGGTTTTTTAAATTTCACACTGTTGGTTGGTTGGTCCATGGGCACGGTTTGTTGTTTGTTCTTTTACATCCTTGCACGTACCTTTCCAAGCATACTTTTTATTAATGATGAAGGAATTGGTCAAGACCTAAACCATGCACTATCTTTTATGCTAGTACCCCTTGGCTTCACTGTTACCTGTACTGACAGAAGGTACTTACCCCCATTTTGAGAAGCGGTGCAGCTCATGGCTTGAGGTCGCTTCTGAAACCAACCTAAAAAGTCAGTAAAAAACACTGACACTAAACATCAAGCGTCCTTAGGCCAAGGTGTGCAGGGTGAAAATTTAAAATTTACTGGTGAAAAAATAGGTGTTTCCGCTTTCTTCGTTGAAACGTTTTACGAAACATTATTGCCTTGAGAAGTGTCGGGGATGGGAAGAGTGGTATTCCTGGATTAGCACTGTCTACTAACGTAAGAAGCCCTTCCCTGCTAAGGGCGTTTAACGCTCTGAAGCACCCTCGGAAAGCAGTCCTGTCCTCCTCGAGGGGAAGCAGAGAGCTCCCCTCAACCATGTCCTGAGCAGGCCTGTTCTGGCCCCACCAGCAGGGTACAGCGCACCTGGGGAGACGACATTGGGATTTCAAGCCACTAAAATCCTTTTGTATTGTTCTAATGACCTACAACCTATTTTCTTTCCGTCAAGGATCTGAAAAGACCTATTCCGTTTGAAACCGTTGCTGCACAAGTCTGATCACAGGCCAAGTAAGAGTCCTGCCAGAGGAAGTTCAACAATGAGTTTCAGAGAAATATGTATATTCTGCTCTGGAAATGTGCTCCTGGTCAGAAACCCGGGCGTTCCTCACGAAGCAGCTCTGCTCCCGGGCATCTCTGCTTCTTTTGGAGCAATGCATTATCACCTTCACTTCGGTCTGTAAAGCCAAACCAAGAAAATTAGCTTGCACTGGCTCATGCATAAACACGATAGTTTAATAGCACGTTGACTTTCAGACCCGTTATATCCAACAGCCGGGCCAGTCTTTTCGGGGACCAGAAGCATGGAATAATTATGTGCAGATACCAGGCTGGCTCTCCAGTAATAAGGGGAGCTCAGCCACCTTCAAGCCTGCCCTGCCGCAGTCGCAGAGGCAGCCGGGGGAGCTGCGTGCACGGGGAAGGTCCACACTCAAGGCCAACTAGCACGGAAGGGACGGGCAAACGGAGCCGACGGCTTCTTCGCGCTGCTGCAGAGTGGGCGCGGCGTCGGGGGAGCTCCCTGGACACGCTGCAGCAGGGAGGCACGGCATGCCGGACAGAGGGTGCCGCGGGCACGGCCACCACACGCGGGGAGCGAGGGGACAGGGCTGCGAAGCCATTGAGCGCTGAGAACAGGAATTCCCCGGCTGCATGGGCTGGCACCCTGCGTATCTGGCGGGAAGTACTGATGCGTTTTAGTGTGGAGACAAGAGTGCCAGACCGAGTGCGACCCTTCTCCGCCCGTGAGAAGAGAGGAGGGGAGCCTGGCTCACACGGAAGGGCCATAGCGGCGGTGACATCCAGATCCCCGGGCTTTCGGAACAGCCCGACAGCACCGGAATGCCGAGTGACAGCACCCGCACGGTGACTATCCCGCCGGCGCGCTCCGCTCCTCGGCGAATAAGGCTGAAGAAAAAACAGAGAAACAGCAACAAAATAAACAGAAAGTCCTCACAACTCAAAACAACCATACAAAATATGCACCCAAACAAACCCGCCAATTAACCCACCCCCTACAAGATCAGGACGTGAAATTAAGGTTTTACAGGAGACAGGGCAAGCAAGCATCAGTGTCCACTCATAGGCCGAGAGCCGATGCAGCCTCCTCGAGCGGCTCCAAAGCCCTTGCCCGCGGGGCTCCTACTTGCCGGCTGGCTCCGTACGGACGCTACAGACGGGTCCCACCTCCTCGGCTTTGCCCGCAGCCGGCAGAGGATTTCCGTGGCAGGAGGTCGCTGGCTCCCTTCCCTCGGCCCGCGAGGGACACGCGTGGGCCCGGTGGGCACCGTGGGAGCAGGGGGTGAGCTCCTGCCGCACTGCCAGCACTAGGCCCACTTGCGGCCCTCTGTGCGTGTCTCAGGCAACACAAAGTGCAGTACCACGGGCCAATAAATTCCCCCAGCGCGACGCGGAGTAGGCTTCCCCCTTTAGAAGTTCTCCCCGTGTAAAGAGGTATTTGGGTTGTCTACGAAATAATAAATCCTAACAGCAGACAATAAAATTTACTATCACAGGAGTAACAGAAGCCTAAAATATTCCGAACATATTCCTTGAACAAATAACATAATCCCTGGCACACTAGAACACATGGTTTGCTTCAAACATGTTTCATTTTGTCATCGCATTGAGTGTACAGTATTTCTCTTTGGGTGCAAGAGTGATTGATATCTTTGGAAGAATTGTTTGCAAGAACATGAAAGTTGCCAAAGCAAACACGTTGGAGGGAAGTGTGCAGAAGGGGGAGCAGAAGTATTTGGAGTAGATCTGGGTTTGGGGAGTTCACACAGAGGTGAGACAGCTAGAAGTAGAACAAATAAAAACATTCTGCACACTTCATCTAAATAAATTATATACAAAAATTGCCCTTTTGTAGCCGGCAATAGCACAGTTACCACACTTCCCTCATGCCCCTACAGAATGTGGGCTGGAAGCCAACTTTCTTCAGCTAATGATTTGTAACTTTTGCTCCACTTGAATGAGTCTATTAATATTTAGATCTCTCAAATTCTGCTCCATACAAGCTGTCAGCATTGTTAAACAAAATAATCTATTTACCTTCTGTTGTACGTGTCCAGCAGTGGCTTGCATGGCTCGATGATGTACATTAATATGTTTTTCTTATGCTCCACTGCACTGGCCAAAGACAAAATTTCACATATTCTGTTCTTTCTTTTTAAAAAATAATGTTTGACAAAACTCATTAGATAGCGCAAACTTTGGGGTGTTAATTTAATAACTACCATTCCTGAAGGACAAATATTTATCTTAATTCTCTTTTTATCTCTTTCTGCCATCAACATCTGGGGAAAGCTGTTGTTCTGACTGGTTGAGATGGCCCGATCACAAGGGTACTTTGGCGGGGGATGGCGAGGAGTGCGTATTTTCAGACACGCAGATCGCTGTCCCTCTGAAATTTCCCTTAGTAAAGCCCCTGACCCTTCGCGCCCTACCATCACCGCGGCAGCGGCCCCCGGGGCCCTGGGAAAGGCCGTCCCCCAGCGGGGTGGGGTGGCGTGGGGCCCCTGTATCAACCTGCTTCAATCTGAAGCACCCGCTGGAAAAAAAAGAAAAAAAAAGAAAAAAAAAGGAAGAAAAAAAGAAGAAAAAGGGAAAAAAAAGAAAAAAAAGGGGAAAAAAAAAGGAAAAAAAAGAAGAAAAAAGAAAGAAAAAAAAAAAAAGAAAAAAGTAAAAAAGGAAAAAGGAAAAAAAAAGCAGGGAAAAAAAGAGAGGGAGACAGAGAAGAGAGAAATGTCCACAGCTCTGTACATCTTCCCCATGGGGTGGCTATGACCCTGCACCCCTCCCTGTGTGGAATTTTTACTGAGGTCTGGATTTCAGAGGCCTAACCCATCTTCTTCCCTCAGGCTCCCCCTCCCAAAAACATCTAATCTCCCACCACTTGCCTTCTTGACCAGCCTGGGGTGAATGGCATAACTCCACAAAAGATATCAGAAGCAAACGCACAGCCGGGACTAGAAGGAATAGAGGAGTGGATCAGTATCAGGACACAGGTTTCAGCTAAACCTCTCATCTTAGAGCTCTGCCTCTCTGCTGCTTGCACAAAGTCCACAAATGAATTTATTAAAAAACAAACAGGCAAAAGGTATAAGAAAAAGTGAGAAAATCTCAGGGCTAACAAGGAAACTTGCTGTACAACGCCCACGAGGAAAACAATGTGAAACATGTAAAATGTAGACAAACAGCTCAGCCACCTGCTGATTGCGCTGGACTACCAGGCACACAGCTGCAGCTGCCCCTGGGTCTGGACACGAAGCTCTGTCTTCATCTGCTTGTTTTCCTAAGGAGAGAGGTCAACATCATCAGGGTCTATCCTTGGACTCAAGAAATGTAGATACTGGCCCTGGGAAGATCCTGCACTCCAAAATTAAGAAATTCTAAAACTCAGTACAACTCAGCCAACTCTCAACTACCCGTCGTGCAGTTCTTTGATCCTTGAAGTACGGGCACTCCTCCTGACTCTGTCTCGAGCACCTCTGGATTTGCGCTTCATGATGGAGCTCCCTAGAAGCTGTGCGTGCTGGAGGGGTGTAGGCAGGGTGACGGCCCATAAGCAGGGGCAAGTGACAAACGTGCCTTTTGGAGGGGGTGTGTGTGTGTGTGTGTGTGTGTGTGTGTGTGTGTGTGTGTGTGTGTGTGTGTGTGTTCTCTCATACAGCCAGCCCCCAGTAATACAGCTCGGCTCAGCAACCATGAAAAAGTCTCCGGCTCTTTTCCCAGGGCCAAATAACTCCCTCTGGCGAGGGGTCTCTCCTCTCAATCCGCAGGTGGATCCCAAAGGAGTCCCTGAACCGTGGACCCCAGTGGAGCAGGGGTGAGAGAACATTTAATGAAGAGATGCGCTCTCTGCAGCCGGACAAATCTGTCCTCTGAGCTGCACTCGCTTTTGAAGGGGCGCGGGGCGGGGGGGGGGGAAGTAGACCCTATGTCCCTAAGGGAAATATTTGATCGGTTTTGTCCTTGCAACTCGTCCTGTTGAGTTCACTGGAATCAGACATGATACAGCGTGAGCAGCTCCCCGTATGTCCCTAAGGGAAATATTTGATCGCTTTTGTCCTTGGGACTCGTCCTGTTGAGTTCACTGATATGAGACATGGTACAGCGTGAGCAGCCCCCCGCCTGGCCGAGGAAGAGCGCGGCAGATCCAGAAGACTGCGGAAGCTACCGCGCTTCCCACCTGCCGGCTCATCCGGGTCTCGAGCCAGTCCTTCCCCCGCTGGTAACGTCGCCTGACTACTGGGATGAAGAGGAGCAGATCCTCTCAATTCTATCTTGTTCCTCTACCCTGCTGAGGCTTTATGGAGAAGGTGACTCTGGAGGCTTGAAAGAAAGGGAAGATGTCTCTTGGATTTCTGTGCCTGCCACGCCCATAGGACTTTCTCGCAGCAGGTCTCACCTGCCCACGCAGCAGAAGCTCAGAGGGGAATCTCCTGGGGCAATACGGAGAGAGCTGGATGCACATACGTTACCCTGGTAGATGGGGCAGTTTATCCTGAACGCCCACGGCGTCATTGTCAACGACAACAACAAGAGCAACAAAATAATAATAAAATTTACCAATTTTATTGTCCTCTGCCGCTACTTGGTTCGCTGCAATCACCAAAGGTCCCGAAGTGAAATACGCGCCACCAACCCCCTACCGACCCGATGGTTCCGACACAAGGTTTGCCGGCACAAGGGAGGTGCGCTCCCCCAGGTCAGAGCCGGCTGTCGCTGGCTCGCCGCCTGCCAAGTCGTAACTGCGAGCTCTTTTCAGGGAGTTTTGGTCATATCTAGCCCGAAAATTAAGACATTTGCGCGTAGCGGGCTTGGGCTAATGAAGAGAACCTTTTCCTCATTCCTTCCCCCTTCAGCACCAATCTTTGACTCGCTTTATGAGGACAAAGTGTATCTCTGACGGGGGACGGGGGACGGGGGAGAAACGGAGCCGCAAATTTAGGAGGTGCCAGACACTGCGGTGCTCGGCCGAGGCTGCCTTCCCCGGGAGAGAGGCGACCCGAGGGCTGCCCGTGCCCCTCCGCCCACCCGGTGGGAGACAGAAGCCCGCGTGTGCGTGCTGAGGTGCGCGGGGCTGTTCTCACATTAGACATGGAAGCACAGGGGGGATTCCCAACCTCCCATCCCTCACTCCACCCCGGGGCCTGTTGGAAACTGCCGCTCTGTTGATGGGCTTCCCGCAGGTAACGTTTGGCGGGCAGGAGCCTGGGTGGCCTTTCCCCACCCTCCATCCACCCTTTACTCCACTGTTCTTTCGGAGGGGCACAGCGAGGAGGGCAGCGGGGCAAGGAGGCAGCCAGGCTCCACACTCCGCACCTGTGCGTGCAAGGGGAGGACAGCGACGGCCTTTTCCCCTTCCCCTAGTTCCTGACTGGCTTGCAGCAGACAGCAGTGAAGGAGCTGGCCAACCTAAACCTATACCGACCGCTGAAAAATAAATCCAGGAAAAAGATCCCGGGCCTGCCGTCAGGAAAGCTGGTACCAAACATAACGCTTGGGGAGGAAGAGTTTGGCCTAGCATCATTTCTCTGCCCTCCATTTTTATAGCTGCGTTATCTTCTTCTCTCCTTTTTTATTTTTTCCCCTCTTTCTCTTTTGGAAGTGGGAGCGGGGTTGTGGAGAGAAAAGTAATTCTGCTGAACAGAAAAGCCAAGCCAGGGAAGGAGTTCCTTTTGACTGCTCAGGGTGATCTATCCAGGCCCTCTAATTAGAGAGGGATGCAGGGTGGCATTAGTTTCCAAACATTTTAATCGAGCTTTAAGCAGAGCTCTTTTCAATGGCAGGAGATAAATGTAGCAACTGTTACCGTCCCCCTGAATGGCCACCTCCCATGGCGGGCATTCAGCTTTCCTTTCAGAAGTCCTAAGCAGTTTAGTCTATGGACCCAGCAACACTCCACATATCTTCTAATTAGTCTAATTAGAAAGGTGGATTGATAGATACAAGGAAGACGCAGTCAAGTTAAGAAGATGCTCAATGCCTCCAATCTGTGCCGGGAAGCCGCTTGTACTCAATATGAGGGGAAAAGAAATAAAGGGGGAAAAAGAAGAAAAGAAAAAGAAAGGGAAACAAGGGAGAAAGAGAGCAAGAGAGAGAGAAAAAAACGAGAGAATGAAGAATCCCCGAGCCTGACAGGAAGGGCAAGTCCAGAAAAATCCGAGGGGAAGGAGCTGCTGTCTTTTAAGTGACGGGGAGACATAACTGAGGTGTCTTTCCTGGCCGGGTTTTCCCCCAGTGACTGACTGACTGATCGCCATTCCGCGTTGGAAGCGCTCGCCGCTGCACGGCACAGCCCCGGCCCGGGACGCGCTCGGCGCCACCGCTCCGGCCCCTGCCGGCTCTTTCCTGGGACACGGGGCCCTGCGCTCACACACATACGTAGGGGAAGGAAGAGAAACAGAAGGGTCCGAAAACCAGCCACCTCGACCCATCACCTCCCATGCTGTCGCTGGGGAGATGTCACCCGCGGAGACCTGTCGAAGGGAGGCAACACGGGTGGCTCAAGGGAGCCACCATTAATTGGACTATAAATCAGAGAGAGGAGCATGGGGCAGTGCGCGCAGGTGTCAAAACAGAGGAAAAGTCGGTCGGTCAGCATGACAGGGCAGGGCCTCCTCGCTTCCTACCCCGCTAGTGTCTCCCCGTTAACTCTCCTGCCCTCAGACGGGAGGTGAAGAGGAGGGCAGAGGGACAAAGTAGAGCCCCCGGATTTCGAGTCATCTCGGGCCACGGTGAGGAACGGGGCCACGCGTGTTGTATTCTACTCTCTGTGTTCCGGGCAGGTGTGTGCACCCGTGGTCTTTTTCTTTCTTCTGCCAGGCCGTCACAAAAGGCAGCAAGAGAAGCTTGGGAAATACCCCCACCTCTCATTTCGACATCCTGTGGCAATTGAGCTCCCACTCCTCTCCCTCCTTCTCTCCTTGCTTTTCCTTTCCCTACCTGCATGTCTTCTCACTTGCTCGATTTCTAGCAGACTGATATTATGAAACAAATTATGAACGATTTCAAATTCAATACTTATCTCGGGAAAAGGGTGTGGTGTGTGTGTGTGTGTGTGTGTGTGTGTGTGTGTGTGCGTGCGTAATTACAATCCAGCCTGTCAAAGTTCCTAATCAAACTGCTGGCGAAAGGGGATTCGTAGACAAAAGGAAACAATGGAAGTCTCGTTAGATCATTTTTCTGGACATTGTTTATGGTCTGGAAGGGATCAATCGTTTCAAAATGTTACGAGTAAAAATGATCCTGTGTGGAATGCAGCTAATCCTTTTAAGTTCCTGTCAACTGTTTCCACTCAAAGAATCCGATTTTCCAAATCAAAGGTGCAGAACTCAATTGCCGAGGGATTTATAGCGTCGGCACCGGGCTCCCCTCAGCCCACACGCCCCCGCACTCCCCACCGTGGGTGTCGAAGGCAAGACCGAACCGGGCCGGGGGCTGTCCTTGTAGGGGCGAGTTATGAATCCAGGTTGTTTCGTCGACGGCAGCAGTGGTCTGCTCCGCCGGAGGGCGGCCCAGCCCAACCCTGTTAGGAGAGCAGCGTACCTGGGGCCGGGAGGAGGCACAGAGCACGGTCCCACCCGCCGGTCTGCCGGGAGCGCCCCCGGCTCCGCCCCGGCGCGGCCGCGGGGGTTTGCGCCGCTTACCCGGGCGAACCGCGCCGTCTTGCAGCCGCAGGCGCAGCAGCATCTCCGGGGCTGGCTTCAAAAACTGTTGTGAGATCGCTAGGTTTAGCTGCCCATATATGTTAGCAAGTTGTTGCGGACTCCTTCGGGGTGGGGAGGAGGCTGGAGAGGAAGAGAGTTTTTAAAAGCAAAGACATCCACTCCACGTCTCTTGTCGGTAGCCCCGCTCCGGTGCGCGGGAGGGGGGATATTTCTTAGGGGCGGACGGGAGGGACTGGGGATTCCACCGAAAAGCGTGTCCCGGACGGAGATGTTTGAGCGCCCGGAGGAGAGACGTCGGGAGAGAAGTTGTACTGAAAGCGATCTAAAGAGGTTAATTTTCAGAGAAGGGCCGCCCTTTGGCTTCTCGTACAGAAGCGAGAAGTAGACGGGAAGAGGTCTGCGGTTTGGTGTTAGCGGGGCCGCCGGCTGCCTAGCGCTTGCGGGACAGTGAGAGGATACACACTTGCTTGCGCTGCCCCATAGGCAGCGCCGCCTGCACGGAGAAAGACAAGTTAAGGACTTCCAGGAAGGAGGGAAGGATGTTTGACAGAGCCCACCGAGAAGCCCCAGACGGGATTTTGTGCAATCAGAGGCAGGCTGGAATGAAAGTATAAATTATTTTTTCCATGATCCGTAATTTCCAATCCCGTCCACTTTCGAGCAAAGTCACCTGAACATATCTGTACCTTCTCATTCGGCACTAGACAATTTTTTCTTTTCTTTTTTTTTCCTCACCAATGGTTCTTTTAATTCTCTATTTATTAGAAGAGGCTGTCCTCCTCTACCCGTCCCCTTATGCAGCCGACAGGTGGAATTTCACTGTATACATATATATTAGAAAGCTATCTGTTTCGTCTAGTTGTTGCTGAATAAGCAGACGTGACAGTGTTTATTTTACGAAAAGAAAACCCAGGGAAGACACCTCATTAATCTTGATTGTGTGTATTTAATATATTTCGTGTATACAGGTGTGCATGTACTCTCCTGCAATGAAAGCAGAGAAGCAGTCCTACCACCACCGCAGTACGGAGAGACATTCACGGGTTTTAAAAGGACTTTCCAAAGTCTGGGCATTAGCAGGAGCCACCACGGTAGTGGTACAATTGTGCGGGCAGGGGGTGGTGATATCACAGAGTGCGGGACACACACTCCTGAAGGTTCACACGGTTTCGATGCATTCGCATGGTCTTCTATTGCACGCAGGGGACAGCAGTATTTTCGATTTAATGTTAGGTAAGGTTTTCCCAGTCTCAAAAAAAAAACAAACCAACCCTGCATTAATGCAACAACTGAAATATCGAATTATCCTTTTGCTTCTAACACAAATTACGTAATCTAGCATCTAAATATGGGGACCGGCAGACTTCTGCATGCCGTTTTGGTGCATCAGCGAAAGAGAAACAGAATAATTCAACAGGTCTCTTGTGGCTTGGAGGAGGGGCAAGTTTAATTATTTTGATTGGAAAAAAAAAAAACACAACCACAAAATTTCTTCTTAGTTCAGCCTAGTGATACAATTTCTGAAATTGACGAGACACCGCACTTAAAAAAAAAAAAAAAAAAAAAAAAGAGGCCCCTTTTCCCTGCCCAGTTCATAGTTTTGTACTTTATGGGCACTACGGTGCCTAGCCAATAGGTCTCTCCGTGGCGTGGAGCACAGCGGGTGCCTCTCTATCTCTCACCGCGACAGTCGGCGGAGCCGGGGCGCTGCACTAAGGGCACACCTTCGTAAGATACGCATCTTCCGTGGGCTTCCCGCGGTGATTCCCACAGAGCCGCCGCCAGGTGCCTTCCCGCTCCCAAGGGCGGGCTAGGCGCGGAGTAACGTCGAGGCCGAGGAGGCTCTGCCCCGCTGAGCAGCTGTGCACAGCGCTCGGTGCCACCCGCGCTGCGGCAGCCGGGCTGGGGGCGAGTTTGGCCGAGGGGCGCCACGTGAGTGCTTCCTCAGCCCCGCAGCCTATGCTTGTATTCTTTTGGGTCGTGCTAGTAGCTGAGAGGCGAGCCGATCAGGGCGGCTGGGAGGGAGCCGGCGGTGCTCCATGGCCGGCTGCCCGCAACACACCTCCAGGCGGGGACCGGCGGCGGGTAACAGAGATCTTCTGCAAGTGAAAAACAGGATCAAGAGGTTTACCAACTTGAAACTCACGTTCATTTCTCCGTTTCCCACCAAAATCGACTGGCACCCATCTGCGCAAAGAGGGACCGAGCACGGTTGCTGCCGCAGCTTGGATCCGGCAGCAGCTGGTTACCTTCTGGAGTGCCATTTTCCTGCGCACACGTACCCACACACGTGCGAGTGTCTCCTCCGCATCTTAGTCGTGCTTTGCAGCGCAGGAAGGGGCAGCCAGCAGAGACCCACCGGCGACTGCTCGACGTGACTCTCACGGTGGGGGTTGCAAAGGATAAGGAACTTTTGGAGAAGGGCGGAGAGGCCTTGCAGTCACCTGCAGCAGGTTACTGAGGGCTTGAGGATGAGGGACTACGGACGCAGAAGCCGAGAGGACACCTACCTGGTGGTGATGCGCCCAGCCGCGGGCACAGGGCGGCCGGTCCCCGCCGGTGCCCGGGCTCTGATGGTGTGCGAGGCCCGGCGCCGAGGGAAGCTGGGGAAATACCGCTGCGGGTGGGGGAGCCACTGCGAACAAGCTGAGAAACGGATCTGCATTGGTTAGCAAGTTACAGAGCAAGAGCGTATGGCCATGATCATAATTTCCATTATTTCTGTCAAATACAATATTATCAGAGACTACGGTAGTACTTCCGGTAAGTACTGAGGGAAACTATTACATACGGAGCGGAGTCTCCAGGCCGTGCCAAGGGACAGTTAAACCAGTTCCACTTTCCCACAGATCCCCCGAACAGGCCTCAGTCTCGACGGGGACAACCGTGCGCTCTGCCCTCTCCACCAGCACTGCAAGAAAGGGACCAGCTGAGAGCAGGTGAGGGTCTCGCCCCCCTCCTTCATCTTCCGGATTTGGGGATGGGGCCGGTCCTGGCTATTTGAAATCAGCCTGCAAGCACGGGATGTGCACCCCGCTGATCCCAGGAGTGCTTCTCACTGCACCTAAAACACAAACCAGACCGAAGGTGCGCTCCGAAGAGGCTGCGGGTAGGGAAGGTTTGGGACCAGAGCAGCTTCAGGGCCAGGAAACTGTACACGGGAGCCACAGTGCTCGGCCGGACCCCCGGGCTGCCCTGTCTGCCGCAGCCCACGGCGGTGTCGACATACCGGGCACGATGTCCGGCCCCTCTGCACAAGGCAGCGGGAGAGCTCCAGCGGGAAGGGAGCAGTGTGTGGACGTGCAAACTAATCATCTTCGAAACTGGAGAGAGAAGGGGAAACCTCTTTTATAGGGGATGTGGGAAGGGACCTAGTACAGTCCTGCTTAAGGGAAACGTTATACAAGATGCTTGAAAAGAAATAATTTTTTGAAAACCTAATTAAAAATATATAAATCACCCATCAGAAACAAAGAAATATGTGGAAGGAAACATTTCTGGCTAGAGACACTGTGTGTGGCATAAAAGACGATTGAATACATAAGGGCTTCATTAAATTCCCAATAGATAACATTTGGCTAAATCTATCCCTAGATTAAAACTCCTCATAATAGCACCATAAACTAAAAAGTTTCTTTTTGTGTGGTCCTTCTGGATGAACTGATTGAAACATTAGCCCCCTCATAGAACAATCCCCTCCCAATTCAGATCCAGTAATTCGTCTCTCAGCCCTACGGGGATATGATGAGCAAGGAGACGGGTTAATGAATCCACACTTTGTCTCTGGGAGGAGGAGAAGGAGGCGACACTATACTGCATGTCCTACCAGATTGTTTATTAGCCCAGACTGTTTTGGAGGAATTGTTCGTCCGGGCAGGGTCCTTGCAAGGACTACACTGTTAGTCTCTAGTCTTTAAAGCCGAGGGGAGCACAGCGGGCTATTAGCATGCGAATGGGACGCTTCGGCCCGGCGGTACTCCGAGCTCATCAAAGGGCTGTGGGGCCAGCGCCTTTTCTGGCGGCACCTGCTCCGGGGCAGCAGCGGGAATAGGGATCCTCGGGACCGGGAGCCAGGCTAGGCGGCTTGCCCCTCGACTCGAGAAGAACACGCAAAAGGGTCCTCCACCAGCACCCAGACCTCTTCCCCGACCCTCTTTCTTAAAGAAAAACAAGCAATCTATAACCACGTACTGCAATTTGCTGCTGTCAGCTTCCCTACCAACTCCCAACGGAAGGCCATGTCCGCATGGGATGCAGACAACCGGCGAAAAGCGTGGAAGGAACAAGTAGCCAAGCAGTTTGCTTGCCCTATACCTCTCAGGAGACCTGAGGGACCGGCGGTGGGCATACTCGGACCCCGCCGCCGGCCGGGCTGGGCTGGGCCAGGCTCTCTGCAGGGGAGGTCGCGGGGCTCCCCAAGGTCTACGGAGGAGAAGCCAAGAGAAACAAGCACAGGGTGGGTCGCCGGAACCTACCCTTCTCATGTAGCTGCTCTTGGAGAGCCCTAGGACTCGGGAAGCCAGAATCCGGACTGAGGGCCCGCAGCACCCCTTCTCGGGAAGCTCCGCACAGCCGCACGCTCACAGCTGCCTTCTCCCCCGCAAAACCTTTCCCGGCTTGATTTTATCTGCCTCTTCGACGGGGAGCTCTGCTGAGCTCGGTACCCCGCGCTGCACCGGCCCGTAGACCCGGCGCGTCCCTCGGCCAGGCCGGGGGAAGGTGAATTAATCGGTCTCTCGTGAAAAAGACGTGCACTCGCCGGAGGATACGTACACGGTGCCTCTGGGGTATTTTCCATTTTGTTTAGGAAATTAAAATGGGCTTTACTTCTTTTTCTGCTAAGGAACCCGGGACACCCAAAGAGGCCTTCCAGCTGCAGACTGAAAATGGAGCCCAGCAGAGATCTTATGTCCAGTCTTTCTGCTTTTTGAAACCCACTATTTCAACACAACATTGCTATAAACAAAATGGAAAAGCACCACTTCTCTATCTGTGAGAATACTTAAAACCAAGACGATGAAGTACTTCTATATGTAAATCCCCTCCTCACTCCAAAGAGCATTGAAAGGCATCTCTCCCTTTTTGGTTATTTTTTAATTATGAAAATTCACATAATTGATCCCCGAGTCTCCTAAATTGCTATAAATACAGTCGTAGTTGAAAACCGCCCCCCTGGTTTGAAAAACTCGTGTACCTAGCCCACAACAAGCATTCACACCCCTACTCTTAAAAAATGCGATTCTCTTTTCCATGTCTAAGCTTTAAATATTTGAGACCACTTTTTTGGTTAAAATTTGGTTTTAGTCTATAAAATAGATATCTATCGACCTTATGCTGTTAGAAGCGAGTGTTTGGAATCAGAAAAGCTGCTTTCATGGTTTGTTTCATACACTTGCATATCGTTACTTCGACAGCTTATACACTTAATCAACTTGTCACACGAGGATATTACAAAGCTCATTTTATATTTTATGTATTGGAAAGTAGAAACACATGCCACTATTATCGTCACAGAAACATAAGTGTCTAGAACAAATCTCTCTTAAGTTCAATGCATGCCCTTTATTAGTAGTATTTTCCTTCGGGCCTCTTCGAAACAAAACTATGATGCAGTTGCGATTTAAAACACACACGAAGTATAAAAATAGTTTTAAACCGACTTTTTAATCAATCCCCTGATTGGTGCGTTACAGAACTGGGCCTTACTCCCTCGAGAGAGACCTATTTCTATTTATCCCCTCTTTTTATTTTGCCTTCTGTTTTTTGTAGATTCTTTTCGTTTTGTTGGGTTTTTTTTGTTGTTGGTGGTGGTGGTGTTGTGTTATTTTGTTTTTTGATTGTTTAGTTTCTTTCGGTTTTTTCGTCTTTCATTGTCTGCTAGGGTTAACAATGCATTGACTGCAAAGATCATATTTTTATTTTCTTCTTTGCAGTCAAATCCGGACATAATAAATTTCAAGCCAGAATATCCCCTGACTATTGTGCTATTAATCCCGAAGAAAAAAATTATCAGTGTCCCAAAGAAAGGAGAAGTGCTAAGGAGGGAAGGATCCAAAGCCAATAGTTTGGCTTGGCTCCTTTGGTCTTTGGGTTTCGTTTTGATTTTTTTTTTTTTTTTGAAAATTAAAAATTTTATTTTTGAAAATGTGTAAAAATTTTACATTAAAATGGTACAATAATAATTGCCAGTAATTTTTAACAATATTCCTTGTAAAGAATAAGCATAAAGTACAAAATAAAAAACTCCGTAAGTCTATTATAATACAAAACACAGGTTAAAATAAGAAATGATAATCTTGACTTTCTTCTGTGTAAACACGTTAATCTTTTCTTTTATAAAAGTACATGAGACAAGTGTACTAAATGAAAAAGTATTGCTCTGCTGTCCTCGCTCAAGCCTTTTTTTTTCCTCCTGCACATTACTGATTTCAAGCTCCTAGACCTGAGAATCTCTGAACTTTAACGGTTTAGAGACATTATATATCACCATTTTTGTTTCTTTTTAAGAAGTAACGAGTAACTTTCCGATGTATTGACCGCCTGCCCGTGCAGTATCTAGATCTAGACCTGGCTTTGCACTAGTGCAGGTCCCGGGAGGTCCGTCGCTCGCGGCGGACGGCCCCCGAGCTCCGTCACAATTATCCCCACGCAAAGACAGGCAGCCCCTGCGGGCGGCGGCCGCCGGGCATCCGAGCGGCGGAGAAAGGAGATACCCCAGATCCTACCTTCGGAAAGACTCCCAAACACTTAACAGTTAGAGATCCGTGCCGCGAAGCCGGGGGCGGCGGGCAGGGCGGCGGCGGGGGGCAGGCCGCTCCCGGCGCTCCCCAGCGAGCGGGCCAGCCCCGGCGCCGCGGTCGACTGCGAGGCGCAGCTGCTGCCCGCGCCGGGGCCGGGGCCGGGGCTTCCCCCGATGATGCTCTCGATGGAGAAGGGCGAGCGGGCCAGCGCTGCGCCGCTGCCGGGCTTGGCGGAGTGCAGCGAGGCCGCCAGCGCCGGGCCCAGCGGGTGCGCGTAGCCGAAGGGAGTCCGTGCCAGCTCCGCCGCCGGCAGCAAGGGGGCCGGCGGCGCGGTGGCGGCGGGGGGCAGCGCCGCACCGGGGGCGCTGCCGGGGGCGGCAGGGGGCTGGCGGGGCGGCGGGGAGGGGTGGTGGAAGGCGAAGAGGGCGGAGTGGGGGTGGTAAGGCTGGAGCTGGAGACCGTAGCCGCAGCCGTAGGGTCCGTAGGCGCAGGGCGGTTGCTGCGGGGGCTGCGGCGGAGGCTGTGGGAGGAAGGCGGCGGGGTCCACGGCGCGAAGCAGAAGCTCGGGCGCCGGGAGCTGCTGCCTCTTGAAGCGCTTTCGGCGGCGCAGGAAGCTCCCGTTGTCGAACATGTCGGCGGATTCGGGGTCCAGCGTCCAGTAGTTGCCCTTGCCAGGATTGCCGGGCTCCCGGGGGATCTTAACGAAGCAGTCGTTGAGGGAAAGATTGTGGCGGATACTGTTCTGCCAAGCGGGGAACTTCTCCCGGTAGTAGGGGAAGCGCCCACTGATGAACTCGCAGATCTCACTCAGCGTCAGCCTCTTCTTGGGGCTCTGCAGGATGGCCATGGTGATGAGAGCGATGTAGGAGTAGGGCGGCTTCACCAGGCTGTTCTTGCCGCCGCCGCTGCCCGCCCCACCGCCGCTGCCGCTGCCGCCGCCGCCTGCCCCGCCGCCGCCCGCCGTCGCCTTCTGCGGGCCACCCCGCGAGGGGGGCCGAGAGCCGCCGGCACCGTCCCCGCCGCCCGCCCCGCCGCCGCCGCCGCCGCCTCCGCCTCCGCCGCTCACGGGCGACCGCGGCAGCAGGGCGGCGGCGTGGAGGTCGCCCACATCCTCCTCGTCCTCCTCCTCCTCCTCTTCCTCCTCCTCCTCATCCTCATCCTCGGCGTAGGAGCGGCGGCGGCGGCGGGTCTGCGGCTCTTCGTCGTCCTCCTCGTCGTCCTCCTCGCCCACCACATCGATGTCGGTTTCTTCAGCCAGCGTCGACGCCTCGGACATTTCCGAGCTAAGGGTCATGGCGCGGCGGCGGGGCAGCGCATCGGTGGCGGCCGGCGCGGCGCGGCGGGCGAGCGGGCGCCCTCCTCGCCGCCGCCAGGCCTCCGCGCCGCTCCGCGGAGAGCCGCCCCGCCGCCGCCACGGGCAGGCGGGCCGCTCCGAGCCGCGCCGGCCCCCAGCGCCGCTGCCGCGACTCTGGAGCTCTCCCGCCGCCCGCTCGGAGGCGGCGGTTGGTTTGGGTTTTGTTTCGGGGTATTTTTCGCTGCCGTTTGGATTTCTCTCTTTCTCTTTTTTCCCTCTCCCTTCCCCCCTTTTGGGGATCTTTTTCGGGTTTTTTTCTCTTGGGATCGGGGATTGGGGGTGCTGGGAGCCTGTGCCGTCCTTCCTGGAAGTCGGTTTCCCCTTCTTTCTCCTCACCTCAGCCCCCAGACATTAATGGATGCGGGGCAGGAGGGAGCGCGCCTAGTCCTGGGAGGAGGAGAGGGGAGGAGGCTGGCGAGGAGGGAGGGCGTAGGGGACGGCTTGCCAGGCCTTAGGAAAGACGGTGAAAAGGCTGGGGCTTAGTCCCAGGGAGGGCGGCCTTCCTCCCCGCCTTATAGAGAGGGGGCCATCACATGGCTCCCAGCGTCAGAGCTCGGCGGGGGGAGCGGCGCCCTGTCTCCCCCCACCAAGAAGGGCACCTCGCCACCGTCCCGGCCCCCTTCGGTCTCACCCCGTCCAGGAGGGGCTCCGGGGGAGCCGCGGGGAGACCGGTGCCACCTTTAGTGGAAAAGGGGGGACATAAAGATAACACTTGACATCCCCCCGGAAAAAAAATCGTAAAAGGACAGGTCTGTCGCAAAGTGCAGGAGCATCTCCCCAGAAACCGTCTGGAAGGTCTAGGAGCTTCGCATCTTCCCGGGCTGCCCTCAGAAGCGGGGTGCTGCTTCCCTTGGGAAGGAGGAGGAAAAAAATCAGACCGGAGAGGGAGATGGTGAGTTAATAAACTTCAGACTTCTGTCCGCTGTCCGAATGGTTTAGAGGCATCTTTCCCTTCCTGTCTCCCGTCACCCTACACAGTTTATTTAAGAATGAAATAAAATGTCTCTCTATGTCGACCTCACAAGCTCGCAAAGAAGAGCCTCCAAAACACACCGCTATTCTCAGTTTATTTGTAAGGCTATTGTTATTAAAGAGAGCAAAGCAGCTCCCTCCATTATGAGAAATACTAACAGGGAATTAGCGTTACCTCTTTTGTACGCCAAGGAAATAAATTCACTGGCTTTCAAAACGGGACTTTAGCTTTAAGTAGGAGCAACACCCCTGAGAAAGCGACAGAAGATTGCTTGCTAATTTAGTGGCACTGCTCCCCTTTTCAGGTGATCTATGCGACGACAGAAGACCGAGGCCCCCTTTATGTAAGGGCTGGCAGGGGGAAAAAAAAGCAACAAAACTCCACTAAAGAACCCAAACAAAATAAACCCCCCCACAAATTTGGACAGAAATACAATTACCATGTTCTTAAAAAGAAAGGCTTTGAAAAATCCCATCGTTCGCAGTTCTGGCAGGATAAACCACAATCTGGACTGGGATAGGGATAGGGGAGCATTTCGTTCTTCGGCAGAAATCGTCGTGAGAAAGGCGGACTGATGCATAAAATCTTATTGATCAAATCTCGCTTTTCAAACAACTCACACACCCTATTTCTTGAAATACCTTTTCGATAGATGGTCCTAACCCAAAGCTATAAACCACCCTGTTTCAAACCCAGTTCCATGGATTTACAACATAATCCTTTCTACTATTTCCAAATAATCCTATTTACATTTTGTTCACGACTAAGGCGCCTGCAGGACAATACCACCAAAAGTTACAAAACAGAAGAAAAAAAAGAAAAGGAAAGAAGAGGGGGAAATGAAAGAACCTCTAGAGCCAGTAACTGACTACTATTTTCTTTTCTGTAGAAAAATAGGTATGACTCGAGATTTACAGTTCACACAGTTCATAAAATCTCTCTTCGAATTATTTCTGAGGTCCTACGGCAAGCTACTAAAAGAAAGGTAGACAGGATTTTTCGTCTTCAAGGGGTTTCTCCTTTTTACAAAGAGTTAGTATTTTAGCTTTCTACTTCCTTCCCCCCCGCCCTTTTATGCTTCATCTTCCCCCTGCCTGAACGTTTAAAACCGTCTTTAAAATAATAATCCCAGGCTTTTAAGTATGAAGATCGGTGAATTTTAAAAATGCATGGGGAAGAACCACTGTAGCGATTAACCAAAAGAGCCAGGGTCTGCCCTCGATCGTCTGCTAACAGGACGCATGGGTGTTTCACTGAGCGTGTGACACCGGGGGCTCTTCGATAGCACTGAGTCCCCGGGAGCCTCGGCTGGGCTGCGGCTGTTTCTGGACGTGACCGATCGGGTGGCTTAGGGGAGTGATGCGGGGGACCCCCCTGGCAGGCTTGGGCAACACTGCAAGCTCTCGTTTGTCGCTGCGGGGTGTGTGAGTTGTGCGTGTGGGCTGCCGAGGGGATTTCTTTTTGGGAGTCAGTTGAGTCAGCCTCCAGTGAGGGCAATTGAGACCTGGTGCTACTACAGTCCTTGGAGATCGCGACATGTCATTCGAGTATCTTCTGATCGTTTCCATCCCAAATCCGGCAGGTGCCGTTTCAAAAAGGCAAGAAAGAAAAGGAGGAAGGCCAGCAGTGGCGGCAGAGCCGTGAGCGGCATCGCTCTTGGTAAAGACCCCGCCAGCCCAGGGCCGCGGACTTTGTCCTGTCTCCCACCTCGAGGCCGGTCCCGCTCCGCTGCGCTCCGCTCCGGGCGTTGCTCTGCGCGGACGGGGGATGCCATCTACCGGCAAGGACCGCCGGCTGTGGGACGCCGTGTGCCGGGGCAGGGGGCCCGGAGAGCCTTCCGTGCCCAAAGCAGCCCCCGAGAAGGGCAGGGCTGGGCAGGAATCCCCGGCTCAGCTGGAATGGCTGGAACGGCCTGGACCACCTTACCACCTCTTCCTCGGGGCTGTCTGCCCACATACCCAAACACCAAACGACCTCCCTGAGCCCAGGATCTCGGGGACTGTCTTCCAGGGTTTCCTGCGGGTTGTGAATAATATGATAAATCATGCACTTAAAACACAGTTGCAGAGAAACGAGATGACAAATACAGTTACCCAGCTAGGGTTCATACTTTTTTTCTTGTTTGGGCTTATTAATATTAATAATAAATTTTAAATTAATACAAATTAAAATCTTTAGTTATATATTATAAACAAAATTCCTGCATGCATATACAGAACATCCACATTTTATTGGTGCAGTCCAGGAACAGGATCAGAACACTCTGGCAATCCATCCAAGCAGTCCTGGTGGCTCCTACCGTTCAACCACACGTGTCCCTGCTGGCTAGGCTGTGCCTCTGGTGCTCATGGTTCCTGCAGGGCAGTGAGGACAGGAACTTCCCTGTCAAGCCTCGTTTCTCACGTGAGGAAGGATTGAGTATTTTGACAGCTCTCTGCTTCTGGAGGTGGCCAGATCAGGAGCATTCTGGTTCATGCAGTGTATCCAGGGATACTAGACAGAAGCCAGACTGGGTGAACCTGCCATTGCTTCCCCTTGATGTTGTCTTTATTCTGGGGAACAATGTCCCTTGGGATCCCCACAGCACCCTAGGCTACCCATCCTTCTATTGTGAGGGAGCCTGTCCCCAGTGAGGGAGTCAATGTTGGGACAGGGAATAGATAAGCCCACATACATTCCCTCATCCTTTATTCAAAATCCAAGATTACCCTGGTCACTATTTAGGGCACTTTCATGCAATCTCACTGGAACACTGTCTGAGGTGCTCTGAGTTTTCTGGAGCTGCAGAACTAGACTTTCTGTTATTGTATAGAACCATTTCTTGAGTAATTTACATTTCTGTGAATGTAGTGTCTTGGGTCAAAGATTGGACTGAGTTCTGAGCTGCTTGTGTCATGGAATGAATCAATTCTCCAGCAGTGACCTTGCAAAACGATGGTGGTGTCCATGACAGAGACTATAATAGCTGTGGTCTTCTTTGCCCAGTATAACACTGGCCACCATTTGATCTCCACTTTTTTTTTGGGTTTACTCTCCTTTACCCTTGCCATGTAGTTTTGGGGAAGGTAACACTTCCTTTAAGCCTTCTCTGGAGGCAGAGATTACGATGTCTGTGTGATCACAATGCATTAGAGAGGGTTGGCAGCAGTCACCTGGAAAACTGAGGAAAATCCAGGGTTTCAGCCATGCCTATTGCTGGAAAAGAGTTTACCACCCTTGCAGGTGATCCCCCCTCTCCCCTTGTGAAACATTTTTTTCCTTCTTGACCTACTTGGTTTAATTTATTTGTTTGGTTGGGTTTGATTTTGTTTGGGTTTTGTTTTGTTTGGTTGGTTGGGTTGGGTTTCCTCCCCCTCCTTGTTCTATAATTCTTTCAGGTCATGTGCATTTGTTCTGACAAGTGAAAGTCACTTCCTTTAAGACCCTCTGGGCTTTTAATTTCTTAAAATATGACTTAATGTTCTCATGATGTTCTGATCTTAAGAAGCATTTTTATCAGGTTAGACCAAGACCCATCTAGCAGCAAAAACTGACTTCAACATCAGCTAAGACCAGATGTTTAGGGAAAAATACAGAAAAAAAACAAGTATGTAAAATTGATTCCTGCCAGAAAAAATTGATAGCTGCCAGAAATCTAGGTTTCAAGTTGTTAATTTGTTTATTTGAAAGCAGAGATAATATCTGAATTTAATAGCCTTTGAAAGAATTTCTTCCCCAAATTTGTCCAGTCATCTTTTGAAATAATGTACATTTACACCACTAAACTGTTGCGGTTTTGAGGAACTAAACATATTCTGTGGTGAAATGCTCCCAGCTCTAACCACGAGTGGGATGAAGTGTCTCTTTTCATTTGCTTTAAGCAAGTCACTTGCTCATTTAAATGTGATGCGCTCTCATTTTTTTACTAGAAGAGGCAAGGAACAAGTGCTGTTAACCACATTCTCCCTGCTGTTCATGACTTTGTAGATTCTATCACAAATTTTTATATTGGTCACCTTTTTTACCTGCTGAGGGGTTCCCCTTCAGAATCACTGCACTAGCACAGAAGTAATTCTTTAATCCTGACAATCTTTGTCATTCTTTCCATCTTTTCTTGTTCATCTCACTCCTATTATTTTTGTAATAGTCCTTCAGAACAGCATGAGATACTTAAATTTGCTTTTCTAGTTTTAATTTCAACTTATTATTTCCACTCTTTTAAGACAGTGACTATTCCCAATGCTGGTGGAAGGATATCAGACTTACAACATGAAGCACTGGTTGCCAGACCTAATATAGCATAGTACTTTTCAAATGAACAAATCATGTGTGTTTAGGTTACCTTTAATTTCATTACTTCACCGACTATAGAAAACCTTTCTAACATATTCCACAAAACTCCTAAATTTTTTTTTGTAAACAAGTTCTAGCAAACTGGAAGGGAGATCCCATAATTATTGTCTCAAATATTTGAGATATTTTCCATTTAATTCTGTAGAGATGGAAGTAAGCCCTGAAGGAGTACAAATTCATTCATAAATGCAGTGAATATTGGCAGGTATATTCTTTGTTCACTTAGAAATCCTTGGGGATAAACTATACTGTGATCAAAGACAGAGAAGATAAATTTTTCCATCTAGAAATTAGTGGGTAATGGAATGGGTTTCTGCCAGGCCTTGAGCAGAAGTAACAGCTACCTGTAGCAGAAGGAGGAAGGCGCTGGCCTTGTCCAGCCTTCCCACTTCTTACCTGTGATCACCACTTACTTGCTGCCAAGTGCCAGCTGGACCAGGAGGTTTAGAAAATTAAAGAAGTCAAATCCAGAATTAATAAGAACTTTGCAGCTGCCGAGGCATTAGTCAAAGGTAGCGTGATGGCACCTAGACTTCTAAAGTGGGCCAAATTTAGTCCTAATTCATCCTGGGCTAAATGTGATACATTACACATTTACATGTTGATGTTGCATCATATTGTCTCAACAATGTTTTGACTTAGGTTATTTGTTTAAAGACAATACAAAAACCACTGTCTTTGCAGAGGTCAAAACATTTCTGTGATCATGGATTCAAGTCCTCTTGAATTCTCAATATAGGATGCCTATAGGAATAAACTGTTTGTCTAATATCTGTGCATAAATTTAAGGTACCACCATTTTCATATACAGCCAGTAAGGAATATGGTGACTTCTAACTCTTACTTATTTTCTAGCAAGATATTTGTTACTGGCTAAGACTAACAGGCAAGCCTTTATTGGTATGATTTTACCAGTCTTATTATAAACTCTCAAGCATCTTGCAAAGCCTGTTTGAACCACGTACAGTGATGGCAGGGGATTCTTGATGTAGCACTTCTCCAACTGCTCTCCAGTAGGCCTCTGCAGGTTGTTATAGAGAGAGGCATCCCAGACGTCACTGAAGGCTTATGATGTGGACTGAAGCCCCAGTATTTTGAGTTGCTGGGTTTAAAAGCTACAGATATGGTGAGAAAAGGACACTGTTTGCTGCGCAGCGCTCTCTCTTCCATGATGCTGAAGTCTCTTACAGATCACTCCCTGCAACTCAGTGGCACGTGATACAACATGGCAATATACGAGATGAAAACAGCATCGGACTTAAGTTCAATCTTCCCAGGCTCCAATCCGATGTTTATATATTTTGTATCCCTTAAAAAGTTACTAGTTCTTCTGTGAGTCTTATATCTAGATATCTGGAGAAAGTTTCTTTTCCATTCATCTCTCTCTCAACACTTTCGTCATCTACCCCATAATGCTACTATTCTCTTTCTTTAAATTGCTAACACATACACATATTTTTCCAAATAACTTAGGGCTTTTCCCGTTATGTCCTGCTGTTAAGAACAGCATTCTTCTGAACAAAGGTTTCAAAATGAAATTTTGATTATCAGATTTCTTTTGCTTCCTAAAAATATGTTTTTTCCCTCATTGTCACTGACAATCAGGACAAATATTACTTCACTATAGGCTGATCATTTATGTTTATGACCTCAATATGATACTAACACCTCTCCTCAACATGCCATGTTATTGCTTATGCAGCACTGGCTGTGAATTTTAGGAGAGCTCTGCCACTGCATTTTGACTGCAAATGTTGTCATTCTTCTGCTTTAAACTTCATACAATTGAAGAAAAAGTTTTTCCAAGTAACCATTTTAATGATCTTCCTTCACTCCTATGCTGCTTCTGTGTAGCTAATGAACTTTCCTTTAGCAATACATATTCTTTGATGGTTTTGAGTTCGTGACTTTCACCCTTTTTCAGAACTGAAAAGATGCTTACTAAGTTCAGGGTCCCTTTCAGTGGTACAACCCTTGGATCTCCTCCATTTCTCAATACAAGTTCTTCAGCTACAACTAAATCCGGGTTTAGATTTATGTTTCCCATTATGCAATTACAAAAAACCAACAGAAGAAAATAACCTAATACTATTTCAGCATGCTAAAATACTATTTCTCAGACGTAAAGGTGGTTTTTTGAAGGTCTGATGGTTGATTCAAAGATATAAACAAATCTTTGAGTCCCTTGAATTGCCACTCTTGAACCACTTTACTTGAGTCCTGATACAACCAGCAATGTGGTTTTCATCATAGTTTGCTTTCAGAAACCTTACCTGAAGGAATATGAGATCATATCTCTAGACCAGTTAATGCCAAAATGAGAGCTAGAACAGCATTTTCTACAGCTTCTATCTTGGAATAATTTTACTGTGACTAATTTTCACTTCAGTATTTTACTCCATTAAAATATTTTGATTGCTTGTAATCATTATTTGGTCTGGCAATTCTAAAATATTTCATATATATTGATGGCACATGGTGATAAATCTGAAGCTGATCGATTTTTACTTTCAACAGCTTGCAGTGACACAGGTTTTTCTTGGGGTTTTTTGTCATCTTGGCTCTCTTCTTTTTGCTGCAGATTCATTGCCAGTTTCATCCTTCAATAAATTTGCAAGCCTTATTTTTAGTTCATAAGAAATTGTCTTCCCCAAACTATCCCCAAACACTTGCTTCTCCTAAATCTGCTTTTTCCCCCTTCAGAATTATATACTGGGTTTGCTAGCTCAGATGCAGTAATACGGGTTTCCCTGCATTATTTTTTCTCCATAAACAGATTGAGTGTTCCAACTTTGCAGATATGGTGGACCAAATTTTTGGAGATACCCCACCATCCTTTACAGTTGTTTGATCATCCTTTAATTTTCATCTGTGATTCGCCTGGGAGGCACAGAGGCTGCTGCTCTTCAGCAGCACCTTTCAAATCATCACCTCCCTGAGAACTTCTACCACCACCAGATGGAGTAATCTTGGGATTACCATTAGTTTTCACTAATTACAAAAGCCTTGATTTTAACAGGGATCAAAATCTTTTGTACAAATTAACACTCAGCTCGGGTGCATTGAAGAGATAATGTAAGAGCAAACAAAATTTACAGACACATAAAAAGCAGGGTCTTGGCAAAACCTTGGCTCTGGAGATTACTAACAAGGGAGACAATGTTAATCAATAAAGGAGGATAAATTAATTATTAACACAGTCTTACAGAAACAAGACCAAAGAGAATAGTTTACTGATGATATTCCAGAGAAGAACCAGTATAAATGGCATTAAAACACGGGATGAGATAGTAATGTCAGTATTATTTCCACTGGTGCCAGGAGACTCATCAGGTTCGGCTGTGGTGGTGATTGGGACCACGGAGCAGCAGGGCTTCTCCTCTCTTGCATCACTCTGTGAGCACGTGTAGCACTGATGAGAATGCCAGGCTTCTTCCCCCATAAATCTGCTCCTGCCCTCTGCCGTGCAACACCGGTCCTGCACAGATCGCCGCGCTTTCTGCTAGAGCCTGGCATGCGCATTCCCCATCGCTGTGAGATTAGTCCCACTCATCCAGGAGAGTAAACTCAAACACATTGGCAAACTTGCGGGGGACTGAAATTGTAGGCTGTGAATGATCTCCGCCTCAGAAACTCCGCCTCAGGCTGAGGAACAGGGTTTACCTACACTCAAAGGCAGCAGCAGCTGTGTGAGTTTAGGGCCTGGGAGGTATGTGTTTGGCTCTCAGAATAGGATTTGGATAACACAAAGACCAACAGTACATAAAACGGGCATATTAAGGTCTCAGTGATGGGAAACATGGCTACAGGAGAACATCTCTGAGAGGGCACACAGAGGGTGTCCAGTGAGCAGCAGCAAGGAGCCACATGAGGGTAGTTTATCAATTACAATAATGTAACAGAGGAGGAAAAGCCACAGTGAAAAACACACAAAGTGGAACAAATGTGAAAGAGGACAAAGACTGACACACACATGGTGGTGACAGAAAAAAACCTCAGTGGTTTGGCTGGGCAGGGGCAGCTGGGGGCATCAGAGGGGTGGTTCACCTAAGGGGCTCCACCACAAAGCTCTGCACTGGCCTGCTGGGGGTAAGGAGGCAAGTTGCTGGGGGCAGCAGGGAGAAGCACAGCCATGGGCTTTGGGAGGGGGCCTGCATCACAAAAGTGAGAAAGAAACACAATGCTTGCATGTTTTCTAGGAAAAAAAAAATTAAATACCCAATTAGTGAGGCCACATCTGGAGTTCCATGTCCAGTTCTGGACTCCTTAGTACAAGGAAGACAAGGAATTACTGGAGAGGATCCAGACTCACAAATAGGATTACTGGAGCATCTGTCTTATGAGAGACTGTGGGACCTGGGTGCTGCAGAGCTGAAAGGCCTTGCAAAGTGAGGGCCTTGTTGCCCTTGTAAAATCCTTGCTCACTTCTGTTGCTTTGGCTAACTAGAAAAGCATTCTAGGAATGACTCAGCTAAACTAGAGGTGAAAACCAAGTTACATAATTGTAAAACAATTATTAGAACCAATAAATGCTCACACTGTGGGGCTCATGGTTGGTTACATCTGTTGCCTGTTCCTGTTGTGGTCTATGGTGGTTGGTTAAGCACGTTTGTTGTGCCTCACAAGTATGTAAACTCATAACTAACAGTTTAAGAACTCTGGATTTTTGCAATAAAGTGTCTTCTCCATACCATCGTGGGCCTGTTTAGAGAAGACAGAGAGAGGATCTTGTCTACTCATATAAATATCTCAAAGGCAGGTGTCAATAGGATGGTGCCAGATTCTTTTCAGTGGTGCCCAGTGACAGGACCAGGAGCAACGGCCAGAAGTTAAAACACAAGAAGTTCTACCTCAACATAAGGGAGAACTTCTTTATGTTGAGGGTGGCAGAGCACTGAACAGGCTGCCCAGGGAGGTTGTGAAGTGTCCCTCTCTGGAGCCACCACAAACCTGCCTGGATGTGTTCCTCTGTCACCTGTTCTGGATGGCCCTGCCTTAGTACGGGGGGTTGGACTGGATGATCTCCAGAGGTCCCTTCCAGTCCCAACAGTTCTGTGATTCTGTGAAGCCAAACAATGAATGTCATGCCTGTGGCAGTGAATGTCTCTGGCAAGGCTGCAGGTAGTGGGGTGGGTAAGAGCGCAGCAAAGTGGGTAAGGCATGGTGATGTGAAGCATGGAGACTGGGGGCATGGCGAGTGCTGGGTCCTGCCCTGGGGTCACAACAACCCCAGGCAGTGCCACAGGCTGGGGCAGAGTGGCTGGAAAGCTGCCCAGTGGAAAAGGACCTGGGGGTGCTGGTGACAGCAGCTGAACATGAGCCAGGGTGTGCCCAGGTGGCCAAGAAGGCCAATGGCTTCCTGGCCTGGATCAGCAACTGTGTGGCCAGCAGGAGCAGGGCAGGGGTTGTCCCCCTGTACTGGGTGCTGCTGAGGCCACACCTCAAATCCTGTGTTCAGTCCTGGCCCCCCACTAGGAGGAGGACATTGAGGTGCTGGCAGAAGACCAGAGGTGGCCAGCAAATCTGGTGAAGGTTGTGGAGCACACGAGGAGCAGCTGAGGGAGCTGGGTGGGCTCAGCCTGGAGGAGACTGAGCGGTGACCTTATTGCTCTCTACAAGTACCTGAAAGAAGTTTGCAGCAAGGGAGGGGCGGGGGATCGGCAACCAGCCAACAGGACGAGGGGACGTAGTCTTAAACCGGACCCGGAGAGGTTCGGTTCGACATCAAGAGGGATTCCTTCACAGAAGAGCTGACAGATACTGGCATGGGCTGCCCAGGCAGACGCGAGGGTGACTGCCTCGGGAGGTGTCCAAGGCAGTGGTCCCGCTGACACGGTAACTCCGGGATTACAGCAGCCTCGGGAGGTGTCCAAGGCAGTGGTCCCGCTGACACGGTAACTCCGGGATTACAGCAGCCTCGGGAGGTGTCCAAGGCAGTGGTCCCGCTGACACGGTAACTTCGCGAGTACCGCAGCCTCGGGCGGTGTCCAAGGCAGTGGTCCCGCTGACACGGTAACTCCGCGAGTACCGCAGCCTCGGGAGGTGTCCAAGGCAGTGGTCCCGCTGACACGGTAACTTCGCGAGTACCGCAGCGCTTCCCCAGCCCCACCGCCGCCGGCACCCCGTGACCCGCCGGGGGAGGGGCGCCCCCTGCTGGGCCCGGCGCGGCGCACGCGCGGCCCTGCGCGCAGGTTCTTCCTTCCGGCCGCCATCTCGCTGCGCCCGCGTGTGGATCGCGGCCCCGCGCCCTGCCCGCTGCCTCCAGCCCCGCTCCGGCGCCCCTCCGCCCGCCGAGGTACCGCGGGGACGGCGGGGGGCGGCCAGGAGGGGAGCGTGACGCAGCCGGGGGCGGTGGGTGGCGGCGGTGGTGGTTGGAGGAAGGGTCGGCGGTTACGGGCTGGGCCTGAAGGGAGCTCGGCTGGGCTGGGCTGGGCTGGGCTGGGCTGGGCTGGGCTGGGCGGCCCCGGTGTGAGCGCGTTCCCGGCCCTGTGGCGGGGTGGGGGGCCCGCCTGCTGCGGGGGACCCGTGTGGGCGTGTGCTGAGGCGGGGTTTGCAGAGCCCCCTGTGCCCACTTTCCCCCACCTGTGTTCCCACACCCGCGTGCTCCGGGCTCTCTTATTGTTTCTGCAGATGAAGGAGACCATCATGAACCAGGAGAAGCTGGCCAAGCTGCAGGCCCAAGTGCGCATCGGTGGCAAGGTAGGAGCCGCCTGCCCGGGCTACCGTCGGGATAGCGTGTCCCTGGAAGCATACCGGGCCTGGCAAAAGGGGTCCTCCAGAGGGGTGTGGGGAGCAGCCGTACGTACTCTCAGGTTCTCCGGACCGTCCTCAAGGGAAGCTGTGCTGCTCCAGGGCTCTCGGGAGTCAGTTCTATAGGTGCAATATGTAGTAGATGAATCTCCAGCCATTTGTCTTTGTGTATGTTATGTTTTAGCAGACTTAGTATTTTATATTAGAGCGAATGAGAGTTTCGTTATCAACGAGGTCAAGTGCAAGGTGCTGCACCTGGGTCAGGGTAGTCCCTGGTATCAGTCCAGGCTGGGCATTAACAGATCGAGAGCTGCCCGGCCAAGGACCTGGGGGTGCTGGTGGGTGAGAGCCTGGATATGACCCAGCCGTGTGCACTCACAGCTCAGAAAGCTAAGCCTGTCCTGGGCTGCATCCAAAGCAGTGTGGGCAGCAGGACCAGGGAAGGAATTCTTCCCCTCTGCTCTGCTCTGCTGAGACCCCACCTGCAGTGCTGTGTCCAGCTCTGGGGTCCTAGCACAGGAAGGACATGGACCTGCTGGAGTGAGTCCAGAGAAGGGACAGTGACTTGACCAGAGGGATTGAGCTTTTTGCCTGTCAGAAAACTCAGAGAGAACTGGGACGATTCAGCTTGCAAAAGAGGAAGCTTTGGGGTAACCTAATTGTGGCCCTGCAGTATCTGAAGGAGCCTGCAAAGATGCATAGGATCTTTGTGTAGGAGAGATGTTTCAAGACTGTTTACAAGCACATGTAGTGACAGGACAAGGGGGAATGGGTTTAACTTGAAAGTAGGTCTAGACTGGATATTAGGATAAAATTCTTTACTGTGAGGCTGGTCAGGCACTGGAACAGGTTGCCCAGAGAAGCTGTGGATGCCCCATCCCTGGGCATTTCAGAGCTGGGTTGGATGGGACTGAGCAGCCTGGTCTAGTTAAAGGTATCCTTGCCCTGTGTCAGGAGGGTTGGAACTAGGTGATCTTTGTAGTCCCTTTCCAGGCATTCCATGATAATTGTATAGGCTTTAGGATACAATTTAGGAAATGTGGGGGATTTGAAGTGAGTAGACCTTACATCAAGTGAGCTTGGGTATAGTTTCCATAACAGATTGTAGAGGCTTATATTACAGACTTTTCAGAAATTTATAGGGTGTTCAAGGCAGTTTTTTATCTCTCTGCACAAAGTTGGAAATTCTGTACTAGTCATACTTCTGTAACTGTAGACTAATATAATCAGAGCAGCTTTTTATTTTGTTACATCTGAGTATACGTAGCTGTGTGTTTACTTATAATTTGAGGAAAGTATGTTTAATACAGTCACGTGGCAGTAAACATTTTAATTACAGTGTCAGTCTTAATTCAGGAATTTGTCAGTAATCTTTTGTACCTGAGGGAGTGTACACAATGTTCTAGAATACAACTTATTCAATAGAAATGTTGCTGACAGTTTCCAGGAGCTTTAATTCCTCTGTCAATGTTTTTTTGGTTTTTTTCATTTTTGGCCAGTAGCTGAAGATTTAGGCAGCTTTAAATCAGGGTTTATGTAGTAATTAACTGCCTTGGTGATTTTTGCATGTTCTTTGTATGTGTTACTGGTTAATTAGAGAACCCTTGTATTATATTGCTGATGGTGTGCATGTTAACCAGTGTGTGTTTATTGACTATAGAGGCTCTTAATATTTGTCATGTAAGAGCATGCATTCACGTTACAGCTCTTGCAGTTTGCTGGTCAATATAGGGCTTTTAGAGATATTAAGCAAAGCTGGGAAGGGCAATTTAGTTTTAAAATTGACCTGTGAAATACTTGGAATGCTTGAACTTGCCTTTAAATTTTTTTTTTAATATATAATGAGAAATTATTCCTGGGATTCTTCATGGCATTGTTGCCATGTAAGTTGAGATGGGTGTGGAGGAGGTGCATATTCCCACATATCCCTTGAGTCAAGACATCATGTTCTGAAATTTACTGAGAGCTCTTTGTCCAGAGGGACTTAGCATATACCTTATCTAGTTCAATTCTTGGGGAAACAAGGCACTAAAATGAAGCATTTGTATTATTTTTAGTTGCTTCCAAACCACTGTGTGTGCATTAGCAGGGAATGAATATCAAACTTTCTAGACAAAAACCTAAACCTTTGAGCAGTAGTCTTCCAAGTGTTAGTTTCATGTGAATTTGTCATTAATGTTCCTCATTGTTGGCAACAGAACTATGTTAGAGTTGTTAATGTGCAACCAACTTTGTAACTTCTGACAGTAAACTGAAAGGGAATTGCAGCTATTTATATGGCGAGGCAGCAACACATTCTCTTATTACTAGCATGTGGCACATGAGCAGCTGGAATAGGAGGACTTACATTAGTAGTTACATTACATCAAAAAGGAGCTTAGTTTCACTTACAGACATTTTATGTAATACTTTCCTGAGCCCTTATGATTGTGCAAGGAAGTACAGAGTGACATTTTGTGCTTTTTCATGGAAATAGGTATCTTCTAATGTGGGACATTTCCTTCCCTGGAGAAATCTAGAGCTCTGGGTGTGTAGGGGAACTTAATCTTTGCTTGCTTGTTTTCTAAACAGGGTTGGTCCAGAACCAACCCTGTAGAAATATTTTTTAAAATGTATTTATAAAATACTTTGGAAAAATAAGTGTTCTTCAAATATGCAAGTCCATCAAATGAGAGATGGCTATTTAGAATGAAAATGTAGTATTTCGAGTTTTCTCATATTCATTTGTTAATGATGTGTTCATAGCTTTATGGCCTCTCACTATTACCAAAACTAGGCTATAATTTAAGAAAGATGATCTAAGGAAAAGCTAATAACCTTTGGAAATGCTTAAAACTGTTCATTTTTCAGTTTTGTGTCTGTGATAACTTTGGTTAATAAGGTTAGATTTGCAGTTTCTCTTTTGCTGCAGTAAACAGTGAAATTTGTGGAATAAATATTCTCTGATACATTTATTCGTAAAATCTTAGACTATCTCAGACACGTGCAAATCTTGCCTTAGTACAAGAGAAAGACTGGTGCACTGCAGTTGGGCATCAGGGTTGCATGCACTGAAACACAGGAGCAGAACTCTGTATGTAAAGTTGATATGTAGATGTTGTAAAGTAGTTATACATCTCTGAGAATCAGAGTCTGTGAGAACTACATTCGTTTTAACTTGTGGGTTTTGGTTTGTTTGTTTTTTTTTTTTTTGCAAAGGGTACTGCCCGCAGAAAGAAGAAGGTTGTTCACAGAACAGCTACAGCAGATGATAAAAAACTTCAGTTTTCATTGAAGAAACTGGGAGTCAACAATATTTCTGGAATTGAAGAGGTAATTGCTTCAAAGGAAAAAATTATTTCTATATATAAATAGAAAAAGTACTAAAATAAATTTTCTGGTCAGTAACATATGTCTTAAACTTGTCTGTAAATTTTTAGTGGGTCTTCGTGGAGCTTTAGGAACTTCAGTTTCCTGTTAAGTTGAAAAATCCTGCTGAACTGCTTAAAATACTGGATTTTTTTTTTTTCTTGCAGGTAAACATGTTTACTAATCAAGGAACAGTCATTCACTTCAATAACCCAAAAGTTCAGGCTTCTCTGGCTGCTAACACTTTCACTATCACCGGCCATGCTGAGACAAAGCAGCTGACAGAAATGCTGCCTAGCATCCTAAACCAGCTCGGAGCTGACAGTCTGACCAGCCTCAGGAGATTGGCAGAAGCCCTACCCAAGCAATGTAAGTTGAAACTTGAATGTGTTTCATGCTAGCAGCTGACATGAGGCTTATTTGTGTAGCAGCAGTAACATTCTGTACACTCTTGTTGTCTGTAAGCATGTTACAAAATGCTTATAAAGAAATTAAACTCTTTAAAATCAGTTTTATTTATAGCTCAAAGCCAATGGCAAGTATGACTCAGTAAGGCAAAGTCACGAGTTAGCATCTCTTGTAGCTCGGCTAGCACTGGAAAACTGTAGCTAGATGTGATTTTCAGGTAGTTTCCTTCTGGATGAGGCTGCCATATTTTGACATACCTTGTTCATTAAGGCTAGGTAGATGAATTACTTCTTAAGAGTTATGTTTTAGAGAAAGATAATCTTGGAATATATATCTTTTGACTTTGAGTGGAAACATAATGGAAACATAAGTAATAAGGAAAGGGACTTAAAAGATATCTTGCAATTGCTTTTCTCCCTCACAAGTGTGGTGAAGGTATTTATCATGTGGTCTTTTTGATAACTAGGAAGGAATTACAGGGTATTTATAGGGAAGTACAGTATAACTTCAGTATGTGTAGAACAGTGTAGAGAGCAGGACTGACATGAGCATTAAGCTAGATACACCAACTTTGTATTCCATCTTTAAAATAGTAAAAAACCATGAACGTTTGTTTCTTCTAAAACTGGGAAAAGTTGAGGAGGGACTTAAGGATGTAGTGTTTGAAAAAGATGCTGCTGATACATGATGAGAATTGGGAGTGAAAGACTTTCTGGCACTGGGAATGTTCGTTGTGTGTCCTGTGTGTACAGTCTTCTTATTTTCTGAAATACCTTAAGCTTGTTCCTTTCAAGATACAGAACAGCCTAAACATGGAAAAAATGGAACAATAGCATTGGGTCCAGTTTTTGGTAGTTGTAACTTGATTGATGATTTTTTTTTTTTTTAAATTTCTCTGCTTTGTTGCCCACAAAGCAGCCTCTATTTATATTCAAAAAGGTGATGATAGTTCCCTCCTGTCAACTTCCCACTGAAAAAAATTCTGCTAGAAGTAGTCTTCAGGATGTGGGGTTCTTTATCACGGTTCTCAAATCCTTTCTTCCTAATGTCACCTGCGTGACTTCCTTGTGATAATAGTAGGGCGTGAAAGAAAAAGGTACTTGAAGGATTTAGAATGATCACCGAAGTTCTCTCTTCTCTTAACAGTGTGGTTATTTTATAAGCTAAATTGTGTCGTTTTAGAAAGAGGGAAGCTTGTTTGAAGTGATTGCTTTTATGATCTGGTAAATGGCTGTTTCTTTCCACTAAGAGTGGATGCCAGACTAGTTGCACAAAACTTTCTATTCAGTATTGTCAGCTAGATTTGGAAGCCTAATGTCAACGAGTGAAGGACCTATGATGGTTGCAGGTGCTAAAGTAAAGTCTAGACTGGTCTTGGGGATGAGAGAGAATGCAGGTAATTCAGGAGGAAATAACACAGTTTGCTTTTAAAATGTTGTTTTTAACATTAAGATGCACTTAAGCTTTAACAACCTTCTGCTGCTTAAAAAAACAAATGAAGGTTAGTGATGTCCTTGTCCCAAGCCCTTTCAGAATAAAGTTTATTCATTCTTTAGTTCTGGCTCTCTAGAAATTAATGTACAGGTCGAGTAAGAACCCATCATTTTCCTCATGCTTTTCTTGAAAACTGAGGATTAATTAGAGTAAAACTGAGATAGTAGAGTGTGGGAGACACCTTACCCTTGATAGTAAGCTAAGAATAGTTGTAGAGTAGTGGCACAGGCACCCAGACACCTGAGGTATCTATACTTAGCATTAATACTGCTGCCCAGTTCAGCAGGTGCTCACTGGTCTGCTACAGTGGTGATGGTTAAGTCTCACTTCCTCTGTCAAATACAATGGAAATGGTTAAAGAAATTACTGAGTCAGCAAACAAGTGGACCAGAACGCTAGGTCACCTCAGCCACCTGAGGAGTAAAGTTGTGCATCCAGTTCTATATTTCTCTGACTTTGCCAGGGAATAGTAATATCTTTTAAGTACTTGTTCTAGTTGTGTGTCTTCTTGCAACTTTACAATTACACCTCAGTGTAGGTGGATACATTTCAGTTTTCTTTGGATGTGTAGGATAATGAGATCCTTTCCATTCCTTAAAACTTGATGGTGTAAATATGTAGATTTAAGAGCCGTGTGGTAGTCCACAAACAAACCTACTCGTAGGAAAAACTGGTAAAATCAGTCTCTGCCTTTGTATTTGAAAATTATTATCATGCAGGGCACTTAGTGTATCTAGATACAAGATACTGACTAGTAAGCTGTTTAGCATGTGTCTTCTAATTTCACCGCTACGCTGTTTGAGCATTATCAGTAAAAAATGAAATGTGAAATTCCTACATTAGATGAAGATTTTTATTCACAGAACTGGAAAAAGCATTGCAGCTTAGCTCAGAATCTGTGATAATGTTTTCAAAAACACAAAGCTAAAGAATAAATCAACATCACTGTGGTGAGCATGAATTAAGCTTTTGAATGACTTGCTCTTGCAGCTGTGGATGGAAAAGCACCACTTGCTACTGGTGAAGATGATGATGATGAAGTTCCAGGTAAGAGCAAGCATGCTGTGGAGGAAAATGAAGTGAATTTCTATGGGCAGATTATTTCATTAATTTCAGATACCATGAGAGACGTAGCAGTTTGAGCTAGCATTTTGATTCTGTGTTGAAGTAATAGCTATGACTAAGATCATTACTTAATATTCCATAAGAAGCTACCTTGTCAGAATGACTTTCCCCAGTTGTGGTTATAGTGAAGTTAATGCTTTTAGAATAGTGCTTTGTAATGAACCGTCCAAAATTTCCCTGGTTGAGCAAGGAGAATGAGCCTTGAAGTTCATAAATACTATTTGGTCTGTGTTCTACAAGCTGAAAGTTTTTATCATGTAAAAACTTTATATGAAGTAGAACTTTGGAAAAAATTTCAAACCTAAAATGTTTGGCAAAGGGGAAGTGGGTCAAACTTTAATTCCAGCAATCTTCTCTTCCTAGATCTTGTTGAAAACTTCGATGAAGCTTCGAAGAATGAGGCAAACTGAACTGTCATCTCCTGAATAAAATTAAAACTTGAAAAAGCTACATGGAGCTGCTATTTTATATTGTGACTGCCTTGATTTTTTTTTTCCTGATGAGATCTCAAGATCTGTGATATTTGGAAACTCCTTGAATCTGCAGCTCTTTAGTTACTGCTTGTACACAATATTATTTTTGTGGCCTGATTGAACAAACCTATGCTTTTAAATAAGTCAGATTGCTAACAAATTTCTGCCTAGACACATTTTTGAGTAACTTGTATACAAGCAAACACTCATCTTTAATGAATTTTGGCATACAATAAAAATATAAAAGAAAGTGTGTGGTGTGACTTTTTCTCAGAAAAGCAGGGAAAAAAGTGGCCCTGAATATTAAACAATCTCAAAAGGTTTTGCTTTTCTGCAGAGCATCTTCCTTTTGCTGTGTTAAAGGCTGGCTCCTGAAAAAAAAGTTCTCTGCATAATGAAACATTTTGGACTTAATTGGTCAATTTCTGGTGTTTGCACGTTAGAGGTAGGTAAGGTATAAGTCACTTTGTAACCTCCTGAATTTAAGAAATAGAATTATATTTTAGCAGCAGTTGTGGATGGCTTAGTATAAAACATGCAAGTTCAGGAAGAACTTACCAACTGCTTGTTCCTGTTCTTCATGGCCTTGGGGAGCTATATGTGAGTGTTACATATTTATCTTCAACGAGTGTTCTAATAGGTATTTGCTGGGCATAACTGTTAATGGGTTAAACAATACTTCCACATTTTAATTTTACATACATGAAACCATCAGTTATGTGGAGGAATGAAGTATAGAAAGGGGGAAAAGTCTTAATAGAACAGGTAGTGGCTCTTAATTATTAAGTCGGTATTTACCAGCTTCAGATCTATCAAGTAATGATTTGAATGTTTCAGGGATATGTAATTTTTATTGCTTTTTGGGTTTTTTGTTGTGTTTGAGAGAAAAAGTTAACATTTTAGGGCACAAGCTTTTCAAATTCCATCCTGACTTTTATATAGGTAGAGTTTTGGGGGGTGAGAGCTAAATTTCATGTTTGTGAGTCATTGATGTTAATGATAGATAGAACACCTGCAAAACAGAAGGTAAGCTAGGATGGAAGAGTACTCAGCTACTGGCCTTCTAAGGTTGTTTCTAGAGCACATACTCCAGGAAGTATAGATTCACCATGACTTGTGGAGGATAAAATTCAGAGTAAGACTTCACTGTAGCCATAGAAAAGCTCTCCATCTGCCTGGGAAAAGGTGGGTCTCTGTCTGACTTGCTAAGCATGTTTGTCATGGTGTAACTCATTGCTGTTGGGAAACAGCAGAGGAACTTGTTCAAGCCCTAAAACTGTGGTGTGAGGTAAGACTGATGACATGGCTGAAGTCAGGTGCAGAAACTTAGAGTAACAATTTCAGAACACTTGTCTTGGTTTACAAGTATTTTATCAGTAAACTACACTTGTAGCATTGAATTAGCTGAAAAAGTGCATTTATTGAACCATAGATATAAGGTAGAAAAATTAGGCCTTTGTGAATTTAAGTTTTGAAATGAGGATGGTGAATGTAATTGCTTTGCATAAGGTAAAAACCAAATTCTGCAAAGCAGTTTGCCAGACGTCCTGTGACCTGTTCAATCAGTAAATGACTTGCTGGGTTTTTACCAATGTGTTATCTGTTCCATGATTCAGATATGCTAGTCCTTATAAATACTTTCTTTAAGCCATTGTAGCCCTTGTTTATGAAATACTTTCTACTGGTTTCTCTCTTAGGACTTAACTTCATTCCTGGCTTGGTTCTTAAAAAGTGAGAACCTTACTAAAGCAGTGTCTTTGAAGTGCAAAGTAAGGCTAATCTAGAGATAAACAGCCATGTGACATGCCTGTGGAGGTGTGTGTGCAAGGTATGCTCCCAGTACACTCCCAGTCAGGAAATACTGGCATAATCTAGATCTCCAGACTAGGACTGAAGGTAAAGGTACGAACAAAATGTGTTCTTGACTATAGCAAAATCTAAATGGAAGTACCTGTCTTGTAAGGTTATAGTAGTCTTCATGATTAACTTAAATATTCAATCCTGGACTCAACACTCTGATTATTTTCTCTTGGTAAGGAGTTTGGTTATGGTTTTCCTAATCTGTCATTAACTGCTAGAAACAGAATAGTTACGTTTTTTTTTTCATTACATTAAACTTCTGTGTAACCATACTGTAATTATGCCATTACGGATTTGTATGTGTAGTTTTACTCAAGGAAAGTGGCTCTGTATCTCCATTCCAAATATTTTGGAAAATGGAGAAATGAAAACATATCTGTGTTTCTACTGAGCTTTTTATTTTTAAAAAGCTAAGGGAATGTTCAGGTTCAGTTACATTAAGCTCTGAAAAGACTTGACTCAATGCAGTGGTGGGTTCTAGTGAGATTTTTTCATAATGTTTGAAACAGATTTTTAGAAATATTTTCATAATTGTTTATCTTATGCTTTAACGGATTTGCAGTGTTAAAATTAATATATTCTGAAATAAAAAACCAAACAGCACTTCTGGGAGATGGTGAAGCTGTGTGTTTTATTAAGCTAGTGGTGTACGTATGAAAAGCTTCTAACGATGGTTCTAAGGGATGGTTTTGAAGCTCTAGAAGCCACCTTGCATTATTACATATTTGTCATTATTAAAGTTTTGTGAGTCTGTGGTTGTGTCTCTAAGGACAAGTAACCAGTGAGATTTTCACATAAATTGTAGTACACATTTAACATATATGATGAAGAACATTTGGTTTAAAATGTTCACAGCTTGATACTTCAAATGCCAAATTAATGCTTATGTATCTTATTATACTGATTTGCCTAGAGTGTGGGGGAAATTCATTGTAGTTGCCACCTCTCTGAAATTTTGTGTGGATACTGTGTTTTGTGGGTGAAACACCATATAGACACTTTTCCTAAGCTGTCTGCTGTTGATGCCTTAAATTGCTAGGAAAAATTTAGATGCAGACACACAATATGGGATAGGGGTTTTACCTTGGTTTAATAGGATCCCACATGCGCACTGACGAACAAGCAAGCCCAAAGGCCAGCCAAAAAGCCCCAAAAGCCAAAAAGCCAAAAGCCCCCGACGGTATCTCCCGTATACAATTTATAGACAGCCTAGATTAGAATACCTATCTAAAAGTCTCCAATAAGAAGTTTAGCAAATGAAGTAACTGCCCCCTTATTAAAATTGCCCCCCCCCCCAAAAGATGGCTACTTAGTTTACAAAAAACATGTCTCAGTGATGGGGGCTCTGTTCAAGGTTGTGTGTCATGCTTTTGAGATTGTGGGGATGTTTTGTCTTCCCAAAGGATTCTGAGCAGGGCAAGGGGTACTAGGGTGATAGAATGTAGGGTTAAGATACAGGGAGTAAAAGTACAGGAACGGGGAAGGGTAAAAGGTTATATATAAAGGATATAAAGAGAGTATAAAAGTAAAATAAAAAAATACAACAAACCCATCAGGCATCACTGTATCTGCTGACAACCTAAATGTCATGTAATGGTACAGTTGGAATAACAAACTATTCTCTCCTTTAAATGTGAGAATAGATTTGAACAAGTTAAGAGACTGGAGACTTAATATTCAACAGAGTTATAGGGAAGTCCATGTTGGTGATGACTAGGTTACAGCCTTAACTGACTGGCAAGATGGTGGTATATGTAAAGAGGAGAGATTTCTAAGCTAGGTATTTTAAAATTTTAATAAGAACTCAACATGTCTTTTACTTAACTAATACATGCAATGTGGCTTCTAACTTTTCTAAGCTATTCCTCGTTCCTTTTCTGTCATTTCAGCCACATCTAGCAATCTGTGAGAGTTGCTGAAAATACTTTCTACTGGATATGATAGTTTAAAGATCCTGACCAGTAACAGAGATGACACTCTGAGAGGAAGACTTATTTTACAAAAAAAGGAGCTGACAGTGCAGCAGAGCCAAGCTTACTTAGCTTAGGTGAACTGTGTAGTATGAGGGAGAACCATGATTAGTTTGTGAGTTGAACTCAGTAACTTTAACAATGGATGAAGAGTGGATGCATAGGAAGCTCTGAGAATCAGGAATATAACTATTTCTGTATATTCTAATTGACTTTAAGCTGTGGTTTCTTGGTAACATGGTACCTACAGTCTCATCATGAAAATTTTAACTGCTCTGTTAACATTCTGCTTTCATGCATGGATTATCATTATAAAATAATGTTACTGACTGGAAGGAAGATAGTTTATGTAATACTGCTACTGTACTGTCTTGTTATAATCTCCTTTTGTAAGAGATTTAACAGGTGTAACTTAGATTGCCTTTACATTGCACTGAAGGTATCCTGGTAGCAAAAAAACCCCAACATTCTAACAATGTTTGTGTAGTGCAGGGATTAGTAATACTTTAACAGATGAGTTACAGCCCAACATTTTGCTCGTGAATCCAAACAAATCAGAACAACTGTTGAACAATTAGTGTTGTAATGGTATAGGCACCGGTGATTATAGTGTGTGTCTATAATTTTTTACGTGGGTGGAAGGCAGAATTTTAGGATATTTTATTGCTATTTAGATTGGTTGAAGGTCAGTTTGATCAAGCAAAAGCTTTTGGTTTCGATATGTGACAACCAAGATTTGCAGCACATCTCACACAGGGATTTGATGTGCACTGTAGAATATGGGCAGATAAATGTGGAAGTATCTGCTGCACTTGAAATCCTTATTCTGCAATTCTGTCGAACAGTTGAACAGTGTTTTTTTGTTTCTGGAAAAATGTAGTTGTGGGTTGTATCCTACTCCAAATTTTTAGCATGCACCTGGAGTTAAGTATAAGTTGTAACTGAGTTAATAATGTCTATCAAGCTTGTGCTGGAGTCTCAAAAATTTCAGCCTTGTACACCTGATCAAGTATCCACCAATAACTTACGGCAAGTGTTTGCCCCTGCATGTTTTCACTGAGTTAAAAATGATGCAATAAGGCGAGGTTTGAAGTTGTTGAAAGTATATACTGAAACAGAAGGAGCTGTGGGTTTAGACCACAGCTCCAGGGTCTGTGACTTGCCCTGCTCTTCTTTCCTGTTATTTCCTGTACCTGCATCAGGCAAATGCAGATGTAACTGAGTAGAACTTGACAGTCAGATCCCTAGCTTCTTCTGAGCTGCAGTTTTGTGATGGATTTCTAGGAACTGTATGTAAGCAAGACTACTACCACCTTTAAGAATCCAACTGAGATGTGGGAGGGCTTCTTGCCCTCTTGTAACTGTAGGAAGAAAGATAATAAGATGGTTGGGGGTGCCAAAATCTATGTCAGCTGTGTGACATTGGTGTTTGACATGACATCTGTGGTATTGCATAATGTGACTGGTAGTCACAGTACAGTAGAATGGTGTTAAAATGTATGTGGTGATTAATACATTCCTTGTCTCTTCAGTATTGCTGCCTCTGCAGGACCAGGAGGAATCAAAAGTTATTAAAGATAATGCCTCATTGGAGCCACGTAGGTGGGTAACGTAGCTAAGATGCACAGTGAGCAGACTTGAGTGGTTAGGAACTATTTTTACAATACTTATAATGAAGAACTACATCTTTAAGATGTCTGCATTTGTGTTGATTTCTGACATTGTTTAGCTTCACCTGTACAGGTCAACTCATTTTGTTGTGTTACAGTAGGGGCATTCGTCTGCTCCTGCCAGGCATAAGACTTATGTAAACATATGGTGAGAGACAGCTACTGGCTCAAGGCTCCTGATCCTGTTAAGGTACTGTGAACATGAGTGTTTGTAGGATTCAAACCTAAAATAAAAATGAGATGAAGTGAAAAAAAATGAACCATTGTGTCAGCAGAGTGGCAGGCTTATTGATTTGAGGTGTCCATTACAAGTTTTTGTCCCAGGGACAGTTGGTATCCAAAGCAGCAGGGAGGAGTTAATTTGATAATTCATTTATTTCCCTCCTGGCTGTGTTGCACCAGTTAGTGTTAGGAATCAGTAGACAGTACAGTTCTTTCTATTTTAGGGAAGTTCCTAAACAGTGTGGAACCAGCACAGCCAGCTCATGCAGCTGGGGTTTGCCTTTAGCATATGTTGGGGGCAGCATTTGGATAAACAATCCCCATGTACATCTGCAGCATTTCATGCTCCAGTAATTACTGCCCGGGGGTGATGTTCTTTAAGATTTTTTTGTGGGGTGGTGTGTGTATGTGTGTTGTTTTTACTGTTTAGAAGCTAGAGTAGCTTACAGGTCTCAGGATTCACTGAGTCATCATCTTCCACCAGCATACAAAATTCAGACTTGCTTAGATGTGACCTTGTGCACATATACACTGGTGTCGAGGCTGACCTCTGTCAGGAACTGTATTCTAGATGGATTGTCATTCTGCTTTAGTGTGTCAGCCCTTGCATTTGTACAGCAGACCCTTTACTCTCATTATATTTGTTCCTCATATTTTAGCATTGTCCTATTTTGATAAATTGTACCTTGAAATTTAGGTGATTATTTATTTCAAAACCCATTGGTATTTTTACTCCTGATTATGTCCCACCTTGATAACGCTGGTTGCATCAGGATATACAGCATATTTGACAGACAAACTATGTATGTAGGATGTAAATGAAATTAAATTCCAGTGGGGATGTAAGGCTTCAAAGATAAACCAATATATTTTTCTGGGATGCTGTGGACCTTCTTGAAACCATGTTTTATGTGAAAAATCATAATGCTTATAAACAAATCATAATGCTTATAAACATAATGCTTATAAACAAAAGCCTTTTTGGAGGCAATGGCAGTGTTGTTATGCCTGTGATCTTACCCTGTATTTGGGATAGACATTATACCATGGTTGCAGAGTGGATGAGCGAGCTACTTTTATGATGTATTTTCACAAACAACTGTGTGTTAAATCCCTTAGGCTGTAACATTTAAGACAGTCTAGGTGTAGCCTAGGGGTTACAAAAGTGGGGTGGAGGGACCTATGTGGTTTAGCTAAAGCTTGCCTATTTTTCCATGGTACTAGAAGCCTGAGTAAGTTCTGGCATACCAAATTTGCCCCCAGACTGCATATTATTCAGTGTCCTTTAGCTGACAATAATGCACTAAGGTTGAGTCCAGCCATTGGATGGTATGATACGTCCTCCTAAAATGCTTGGCAGTGATACATACTAGAACTGGTGTGAACGTGATGCTGTTCTGTAAGCTCTAGTTTCTATTTATGGAATAGAAACGCTGATGTGCTAGAAAAATTTGTAGGCTGTGAAAAGCATGTGATGTGGCTGTATTTGCTATGCTTTGATTTCAGTGCTAAAAAAAAGCATGTACAGTTGATTTACATAATGAATCAAAACAATATCTCCCACAATGCAGGTCAGGATTTTTTTTTCAGAGGATTATTTAGGGATTACTTAGGTTTGTTCTTGCAGGAAAAGGATGAGCTGTACAGTGCAGTCCCACAGCTGTAATCCACCTTGTTGCTGTGTCCAGTTTACATCTGCCTTTCTGTTGGGCTCTGCAATCTTCCCTGCTGATTTCTGCGTACATGGTTGGCCTCATCACTGCTCATCTGCTGAAGACTGACTGACATGCTTTACAGTCCTGTATGCCTGGAGAGTTGCTAGCCTAATTTGGTGACAAATAACCCTCAACTGAAAGATCTATTCAGACGTAATTCCTAGGACTAACCCCATACAATATCTTGATCTTTAAAGTTCCAAGTGACTGGATTCCTAATTCACCCAGTTATACATTCATTGCCAGATGGAGCAGTGTACTTCCTGAAAGCATTATGTGCTGCACAGCAGGAGGTGCATGCAAGCGGAACTGCTATAACAATACTAATGATGATCATTCTAGTGATGGGTAGTGTCTGCACTCCAGTGATTTATACTGTTGTTATAAAGGAAAAAAGTCTGGTCCACAGTGTTCAGGAAAAACTGCTGGAATGTCCCTGACATCAGCTTACTAGTTAAAAATGCAGAACATATTTGAGGCTATCATCTCAGTAAATACAGTTGTTCTTTTATTTTTTTCCTATCCCTTATTCCTTCCAGTTTCATGAGAGTATAGAGTTACATCTGGTTGATGCTAGGGGTAGGCTAGAGCTGTGAATGTGAACTGCTTAGCCAAAACAGGTCACCTAAAATTAGGATAAACTTTCATGGTTGCTCTACTTCTGACATTTGTTGTTGCACGTAGTGTTATAAAACAGTTGTGGAAAATGAGTAATTGTTCTGGCATTAGTTTATGGCTATTTCTTCAGGCTGTGAGCTAAGCATCATCATCAGGGTTTAAAGAAGCGAGATTCAAGATTGCATAAAGGTAGATTGTAGGACCAAGGCACAGTGAAGTTGGTCTGGAAATTCAAAAGTGGTACATGCTGTAAGTAAAAGTTTGTCTCATGTTGTTTCTCAGTTGAGTAGAAGTAAGATTCAGTGGCTGATTTTCATTGTGGAGTTGTGGAGCATTATTTCTTACTGCAGGAATACCACTGGGTTACCAACTGCTGTATTCTCTTGGGGGGGAAAAAAAAAAAGCGCATGGGGCACTTCCATCATGGCCCTGGGACAGAATTTGCCTCTAGTGCCACAGTGGGGAGCTGTGATCATCTCGCTTGGATCATGGAAAAGGTGGAGAGCAGAGGCCCCATCTTTCATCAGTTGGCTCCCCGCTGTGGGCACCTGCTCTCTGTGTGGCATAAGGAAGTGTAGGATACAGACTTTTTTTTTTTTAATACCAAGGAAAAGCCCACAGGAGGGCCAAAGAGAGATTATGCTCTACCCTGGGAAGGTCTGGCATGAGGTTGCTGCTTTCTGTAACTGTCTCAGAAATACAAGTGGGGAATTCAAAGTACAAGACAGATGAACAAAGAAGGCAACAGAGTGGAACTAGTAACAGCCCCAGGGAAAACCAGAGCAGACAGGGAAGAGTGTTACAAAGTGCTCATCAAATTTACATGCAAATAGTAACGCTAACATTGTACATGATTAACCAGAATACCCTGCAAAGTCAAACGGGAATGAATAAGACAAAGACTTTGTGCAGTTCTGAAGGATTTGGCTGTTACTACTACACGAAACTATTGGCAATCTGCTTTGTGTGCAGAGTTCATGGCATCTGTGTTTGCATGATGCACACTGCATTTGGCAAAAAATAATTTAGTTAATCAGGAAAAGCAACTTATTATAGATACACTTACCTTAGTACTCTGAAAGAGAGCATACTATCATTCAAGTTCAAATGTAAAAGATTAACAATTACTGTTAGAAATTACATTGGCAAGAGCTTTTGGTAAAAGCTTTGGAAAAGAATCGACTTGGAATAAAGATTCTGACTGCAGATTTTCAAACTCCTCTGGTGTGACAAGGAAACACTGCTGCCTTTGGACCCATGGGTGTGGTTCAAAGGTAAATAGTAGTGTCTTCTCACTGCCATCAGCGAGACTACAGAGATCGTTCTGACTCATGAGAGGCTACAGAAATCGTTCACTAGAACAAAATCAGAAGACTGACCTTTCAAAACACTTAACCAATGCTGAAATTCCCAACACTTACAAATTTTATCACTATAAATAAAGAAAAATGAATACTGAGAAGCATTTACACCAAGAGAAACAAAAATTCATTGTTGTGCCTCAGAGAAACACAAAGTCTGTGGAGTGAAGCATGCTGTTAATATTACGTAACCAACAGTTGTCTGTGCTTTTTACACAGGGATTTTATTCCTATGAGTAAAGTTTTTCTTTGCATAGATTTTTTTACCCATTTGCTAACTCTTGACTAAGTTTTCCTCAGGGTGTCTGAATCATAGTTTATGAAATAGTGCTGGTTGGTCCCTACAGGGCTCTCAAAAGGGCCACAGAAAACTTCAATTCCATGTTCCCTTAGCAGCATAATGTTACACAGAGAAAGGACTCACAATGGAGGAAATGGCTTCTGCAAGATTACCATCTTCACCTTTGTAAAAATTGTAAAAAAATTTAAACTTTGTTGTCCTAATCGACATTCCTCTATTCCAATGTCTTCACATAAAATTAAAAAATGCATTTTCTAGGATATGCTTTGAGGCAATAGTTAAAAATTATTCAGTTTTATTTCCTATATATTATCTCATTGCTGACTGAAATTCAAGACAAAGTGGATATTGAAGACACAAAGCAGATATTGAAGGTTCATTTTAGAAGAAGTACTTTCGTGCAATACAAATAATACAGAAAAAGGAAATTCTGTTCTCTGTGCACACTGATGCATGATGAGATGTCTTGCAATTTAAGAAAAAATGGCTCTGGTTATGGTATCTCAAGGAAACACAATTTATTTGCATTGCTTTTCAGCAAATGTAGAAGTTCAGCATTTGATTTTACAAGGACATTAAGTCTCAGTATTTTTAGTATGTAACTTTACAGTAATTGCCACTTCATGTTATTTTACTTGAAAATTACCTAAAAATTACCTTCTGGATTTTAATTATGAAACATTTTTTCCTGTCTTGCTTCCAAGGCATGGCAGATTTGCTGTTTCTTTTATCTGATTTAGTTAGGCATGATACAATAAAACTGGTGTAAATGCTACATAAGAATACAGGTGTCAAAGCCTGGGACACAGATAATGGAGGAAGAATTTCACCAACACCTGCAAGGTCAGTTACATTTTTTTGCTTCATTTCCCCTAAGGCTAATTCTATTTCAGGTGTCAGCTTCATGAAAGAACTGTAACTCTGCACTGGGTCTTGCACAACCTTTGAGAGGTAATTCTGAGTCAATGTACACCTTCTACATACAGCTGATGTTTCAGTACATAGAGTCAGAGAGAAATTTAGCCAGAAATTCAAGTTTAATACATGTAGGTTTGGAATTTTTTTCTTCATTTTCCCCTTTTGTATATTCAGTCACTTCATTATTTCAAAGTTAGCAATTTTAATTCATTATTTCTCTGGCTCTGACTCACAGAACTTGGCTGGATTGTTCTCCAGCCTTCCAAATCCCTTTTCTCAGTATTCATTTCCTTCATGCATGGATTATTTTCAAATAGAAAAAAATAAGCACGGTAGAGAGACTATACAAGAAATATAGGAACTTGGAGGCTGGGTTGGGCTCACTACCCATGGACTGGGGAGGAAAGGCAGGGATTAGGGGTGTATGGATGTCACTGGATGCCAGACCTCTAGTGGATGTAGTGGAGAAATGCTTGGAACCGTGAACACTACATGGGAAAAAAACCCCATGTACTGTTGGGGAAGAGCTGCTGAAAAACCTCTTTCAAAAGCTTATCTATTATTTGTGCAAAACTATTATGTCCTATCATTCACTGTACCTTTGTGAAAGTGCAGAAGTCCCAGAAAACCAGTTAACATTGTTTGATTTTTTTCAACTAAATTCAAAAGCATAATTGCTATTATAACTAAACAGCTATGCTGGGACATTCCCCAGACTGAGGGCAAGAAGCTGGAGAGCAGCCTTGCAAAAAGAAATGTGAGGGTTTGGGTTGGAGACAAGTTGAACATGAGCCAGCAGTGCCCTGGCAGCCAGGAGAGCCAACCCTGTCCTGGGGGCATCAGGCACAGCGTTGCCAGCCAGGCAAGGGAGGGGATTGTCCTGCTCTGCTCTGCACTGGGGCAGCCTCACCTCCAGCGCTGGGGGAAGTCTTGGGTGCCACAACAGGAGAGAGATATAAAGCTAATGGAGAGTGTCCAAAGGAGGGACATGAGGACGGTGAAGGGCCTTGAGGGGAAGCTGTATGCGGAACAGCTATGGACACTTGGTCTGTTCAGTCTGGAGGAGACTGAGGTAACCTTAGGGCAGCCTACAATTTCCTCACAAGAGGAAGCAGAGAGGCAGGCACTGATCTCCTCTTTGGTGACCAGAGACAGGACACAAGGAGATGAAATGAAACTACATTAGGGCAATATTCAGACTGTGCGAGGGAAAGGCACTTTATTGAGGGGGTGGTTGGTCACTGGAACAGGCTTCCCAGGAAAATGGTTTCCAAGCCTGTCAGTGTTCAAGGAGGATCTAGATGATGCTTAGTCATATGGTTTAGTTTGAGGTAGTCATAGAATATTTCAAGTTGAAAGGGGCCCATCGGGATAATCCTGCAAGGAGCAGGGAATGTGACTCAATGACCTTTTATACTCACTTTCAACTTCAGATATTCTATGATCCAAAGAGGAGGAGGCCACTGTGACTGAAGAATGCTGTAGTGCATTTGTCCCAGTGGCTTCTCTTCCCATGCAGCTGATTACCTGCTTTCAGCCACTGCATGAAGGGTATTTAGGAGCTAGGAGTTCTATACTTGCAATTAAATTTTCTTGTACCGAGGAAATTTCAACCTATAATGCCCTGGCCTAGCTGTTTCATGGCTACAAGTGGAAGGCAGGTGGAAAGAAATCAGGTACTGTCAAGTCTTCCCACTGAAGCCACACACTGCTCACTAAGACTCCCCTCCCTCTGAGGCAGACTAGAGAGAATTGGAGGCACACCAAGCTGTGTGATCAGTGAGACCCACTTACTCCACGCAGCTTTGGTGGCATGACATGTAGGGGGGACTTCCTCTTTGAACATCCATCCCAGCACTGGCAGTCAGGGTGCCAGAAGATTGTGAACGTCAGTTTAACCAAAGGACATCTAAATCACAACAATCAAGTCTTGTCACTGGATTCATAGTGGTAATATCTTTCTACTCTTTTCCTTCCTTCCTTCCTTCCTTCCTTCCTTCCTTCCTTCCTTCCTTCCTTCCTTCCTTCCTTCCTTCCTTCCTTCCTTCCTTCCTTCCTTCCTTCCTTCCTTCCTTCCTTCCTTCCTTCCTTCCTTCCTTCCTTCCTTCCTCCCTTCCTTCCTCCCTTCCTCCCTTCCTCCCTTCCTCCCTTCCTTTCCTTTCCTTCCTTCCCTCCCTCTGTACTTCTATATTATTACTATAGATAACAATAACAAAAATGGCTACATACCTCCTTTCCATTGCAACCAAACTGTTCTAAAACAAACCCTACACATACTCACACACCCCCACACACACATATATATAAAACCATGGATCATTCAGTGTCTTTTCACTCTAATACACCCCAAAGGATCTATCTTCTCATTATTCAAATCTCTATAGACTACCTCCAGCACAGCTTTCAGGTACTGGATACCTTTTTCCATGGTGTTTCACCTTCTTGGGTGCACTACTAGATCATCCTTGAGAGAGTACCATTCCTTCATGCTTGACAGCAGTCACCTCCAGGGTCTGAGCTTCTGTCCTCTTCCCAATCCCCTTGTCAGGTCCCACATCCCAGGACAGAATTCCAGCTATTTGCCTTCACTACCATGTGGTTTCATATCATGGGCTGCAATATCCCAGCATTGGACCAGGCAGGTCACCAGGGGCTCTCTTGACTGGTGGCTGAAATCTTCTTGCATATCTCACAGCTCACCCAGGGATGGAAATCGAGTGATTATTGCTGGCCCTGACTCTTCTTCCTGTTAGGAGGGCCCTGCTTCCTCCTCAGCCCTGCTGTGTGAACTGATTTGATCTTGGATTTCTTCCGTATAGGGGCGACTGCTAGCAGCAGAGGTTGTTCCTCTGCTTCAGCTGCAGTTTGAGTGGCCACAGTACGTGTTGGTCTGTTTTCCTCCTCCTCCCCTGAGGGTGCTGTTTAGGGACAAGCAGTGACCAGGAAACAGTGGCTAGGGCCCAGCAGGTTGCATAACTTTGTGCCTTTCTGAAACTGCCGCGGCAGTTTTCCTTCACATACTCTGCCACTTTATCAGGATCCTGTAGTTGTTCAGGGGTGGACTTCCAAAACCATTGGAGCATAAAAATCCTTCAAAAGCTGGCCCATTTTCTCCCACATTCCATGCCACTCATGACTATCCACCCTCAGGGCAGATCTCTGAATAACCTCCCTAGAAATATCTAAACATGATGTAGACTACACTGAGGAGGCCTGGCAGACTTAGCAACACGAACATGCTTTCCTTAACACCCAAAGGTAATTCAAAATTCTCAAAAGCTGTTGTTACAGAATGAAAAGATGAGAAAAATTGTCTCTTCAGTTCCCCACCCCAGATATGACTATTAATGGACTCCCAAAATGTAATGTTTGAGGTAAGAGTAGGAGAGCAGTACTGAACACACATCCCAAATGACCCTCATTGCCCTTGATGTTACCATTTCATAAACTGATGTCACACAGACCAGCAACAGAACAATCCTGATCCTTCTCACTGCTCTGAAAAATAGCATCAGGAGGGGGACAGACAGGAATGTGTAAACGGTTAAGTACAACAATCACATCAACAGACCAAACAACATTGCGACCAGTAGCTCCCTACCTAATAGAGCAAATGCTTAGATCGAATTTGTTTCCAATCCCTTTTGGGTGGTTCCATAATCTCAATCCTTCCTGCCTCATACTGGGTCCCAAACAAGACTGTTATGGTTTAGGAATGGTACTGCCCACTGAGACTCAAACCACACTGCTGCTTGCTTTCCCCCGGGGTGAGATGGAATGGTGGGATTCCATGCACAAAAGGTAAAGAACACAGGTTAAATAAGAAAAATTTACTGGAAACAGCAATGAGGTAAGAAAACAAACATTAACAGTAGCAATATTAATAACAAAAATGTACAAAAGAGCAATTCACACGCAAAAATGCTCCCTGCAGAGCTCCACCTGACCCCACCACAGCCAGTCCACCCTGACTGGAAAGAACCCCTTCTCCCTGGGACTTCCTCCCGCCTTTAGCAAGGAGATGAGGTGATACAGAATAACCTCTGGGTCCTAGCCGCACCCCCCCTACCCCCGCCCCCTACTACAAAAATGAACCCTGTCCTGGCTCCAGCCAGGATAAATATTAACTGGGGATCTCAAAAACTTCACAGACAGTGCACATTTTGGTATTATTAACAGTAAGGATATCTATCTTCTGTGGTGATATACCTCAATATCTAAACACCATCTTCCTGTAAATATGTATCAATGATATGATGAACTAGGACACTTGGCAGAGAGCCACCCACAGTGTAAACATTTAGAGGGTGAGAACTGGGCTTATATACAAAGTTTTTCATGCATGACAACTGATTCTTGTAAAATTATATAAAATATTTTTAAGGAAAGGATGACATTGCATATTTGTATTAACAACAGGGAAAGAATAGGAAGACTACTAAAAGCTTAACTAAAACCAGCAAATAGCTGAACTGAGGTAAAGTTACAATACAACCAACTCTTGTCACCATTAAGAGAGCTAAAAGGCTGTTCAAACCTCCAGCCCAAGAAGTGGCACAGGCAGAAGACCCAATGATTATTCCTTGATATTTTGAAGTAGCTTTAATAAATGAGACTCAATAACCTGTTGAACTAAAGCAGAGAAAGAGGTTAATTAGTGGGGGTTTTTTTTATTTTTAGGGTGATGCTGTTTTTTCTGGCAGATACCTACTTGTCCTGTACAATCATTTAATAAAAACCAGATGTGTAAAAATTCATTCTGTGAAGAAAGTCTGCGTTCCTTCAGAAAATAAAAGCCTTATATAATGCAAGAACAATACACCCAGTAAGGCAGATGATGGTTTTTGGGAGTCTCGGGATAGGAGGGTAGTGCAGCACCACTATGTTATCATCTGTTCTCTGGTTTGAATAGGCTGATAGCACATGGTAAGCAAAATTTTAGCCATTGTACAACCAGAATGTAGGCAAAAACATTTATTAGAAACTTCCTCTGTGAAACACTTTGAGGTCTTGAAGCAGTCTTGTATCTAGACATCTATGAGTTGTGTTGTGCTGGTTTCAGCTGGGGTAGAGTTAATTTCCTTCTCAGTAGCTGGCATGGGGCTGTGTTTTGGATTTGCACTGAACACATGGTTGATAATACAGAGATGTTTTTGTTATTGCTAAGCAAGGGCCAAGGCCTTTTCTGCTTTTGGTATTGCCAGACTGGTGAGGGGACTGGGGGTGCTTGGGAGGTTGGCAGGAGACACAGCCAGGACAGGTGACCCAAACTGACCAAAGGGATATTTCAAATCATGTGGCATCACGTTCAGTGTATACAGTGGGGAGAAGGAGGAACGTTTGGAGCGACTGAGTTTTGTCTTCCCTAGTAACCATTATGTGTGATGGGGCCCTGTCCTCGTAGAGATGGCTGAACACCTGCCTGCCCATGGGAATTAATTATGAATTAATTCATATTTAATTAGTGAATAAATTCCTTGCTTTGCTTTACTTGTGTGGGCAGCCTTTGCTTTTCCTGTTAAACCGTCTGTCTCAGCCCATGAGTTCTCCAGCTTGCACCCTTCTGATTCTCTCACTGGTCTCTCTGGTGGGGGAATGAGTGAGTGGCTGCTGGGGCTTGGCTGCTGGCTGGGGATAAACCATGACCCTGGTTCATTCATAAGTGCAAGCTCTGCCTGGAGAAGCTACACATCCAGTGCCGGGCTTACTTTTTGATTCCATTCATTTCTGTAATGGCAGACATTTCACAATTTTCAAAATGAAGGCAGCTTCAAATGAGGGGAAAAACCAACAAGGAGTTCCCTTTGCTTCCGGTTTCCATAACCAAATGATGTAGTGTAATTCACTGATTACTGTCTGCCTCCAAAACAAACCAGAGCTAGAGCTGATCTGACTGGAGAAGGTTTTGCAAACTACATCACATCATGCCAGTCAGGTAGGATGAGGGGTTCAGGAGGGCTGCAGGCCTCTTACCACTGTCCAGTAACACACTCCTTTATACAGGGTGAGGGAGCAGCTCAGCCTAGTCTGAATCATGGCTACATCAACCCTAAACACCATTATTTCTGTCCACTGATATAGATCTAGGTCAGTAACACTCTCTTATTAAGTACCTGACTTTCTGATACAGGAATGGAAGGTCCTACCCATTTTAGCCTGATACATTTAAGAGACTTGTAGGACCTAGGTAACATATAAAGAGCTGCAAAATCTCTACTCATTACAGCAGCTCCATAAATGAGGAGCTGTGAAAATTAAAGGTTTTTAAAAGGGTTTACATGTGCAATACTCACCACTCCGATAGCCCAAGGCTACAGCCAAATCCATGGAATTATAGCCAGCATCTGTTTCAATAGTTGGATCAGCACCATTTTCTATGTAAAACAGGAATAGAAAGAATCTTGTATTTCTGGCAATGAGAACTGACGGTACAAATTACTGCTAATTTGTTTTGGACAGTCTGCTTACCAAGAAGAATTTTTACACATTTCACATGGTTCCCATGTACTGCATACAGTAAGGGTGTGCCTCCATTCTGCAAAAGCAGAGAAATGCCTCAGACACTTTATGATTAAGCAGTCTGCAACTGTAACTCCTTAACATACCGATGCAACTTCCATGTACCAGTAAGAGACTTCCTAGGTTTTATAAAAATTAGGTTCTGTTTTAGATCTTCACACCTTTTCATCTCTTTTTTGTCTACTATTCAAACTGTAAGACCACACTTCTACAAGAAGTCAGCATTATTCTCATTCCCTTTCTACCAAGAACCAGTAGCACCAACTTCTCTTATCCTATGGAAGTTCTGAAACTCTCAGGTATTTCAGAAGAGGTAGAACAATTTTTAAAGCCAAATCAGTGCTATGTCTTGCTTCAATTTTCTGACCAAAGCACCCTCTGACTTAAACTCAAGCTAGAGTCTTACCCAGTCATACTCATTGACATCAACTCCACAGTCGAGCAGCATTTTGACAATATCTGTGTATCCTTTACTGCAGGCCAGTGAGAGGGCACTTTCTCGCCCCTTTCCCAGAATCTGAGGATCTGCACCCTGAAATAAAGTATCAATTTAAAAGAAAAGCAAATTTGAGGTTTTATAGGTTTTGTATAGACCTTAACTTCAAAACTTTCGAGTTTGTAGCAGCATTGACAAACTTAGGAAGGCAAAACAAACTAAAGAGTAAATAAATTCAAAATAATTTGTGGGGTTTTTTTCCTTACGTTCTGGAGGAGAAATTCCACTACTGCTATCTGCCCATGAGCTGCAGCCCACATCAGAGGGGTAAATCCTTCTTCATCCTTATGATTGATTAAATTTTCTGTTCAGAGAAAAACATATAACTTAGTAATCCCTTTTAGTAATGCACTTTATCAGCTGCTGAAATTTATTGATGTATCCATGGTAACTTTTATTCACCAGGAACCAGTGTGACCTAGAAGTCACTCTCAACTTCAAAACCACAATTCTGTCTCAGTGGTGGTGGTACTATCTCTGTCCAAGAAAAAAAACCACATCCAACTGACCAAAGTAAAATTTCAGCCTTTAGTTAAATAATATAAAATTTAAGTTTTTAAGCTCTATAAATCAAACTCTGTTTTTACTCAGAAATATTACAAATTGTCTGTAATCCAAGCTTCACCTTTGGAAAAGAGATAAAGGATGTTTGAAAAATAACGAGGTAAATCCTGTATTATACTGTAGACTGGGTTTTTTTTTCAATAGAGTGAGCCACACAACCTTGTAAATAATGAATTTGTACAGCAATATGGATAAAACAATTCCCTTCCCCACTAAGTTTATGTCATCAATAGGGTGGTCTGTGAAAACAATTCAGGTCTATACATATTGCAGCTGGAAGAAGAAAAAAAGGACTTAACAATTACCTGACAAGTATTTTGGTGGGATTTTTAAAACCTAAGTGTTTCAAAAATACCATGCTTATCTTAGCACCAAAATAGGCATTTTTAACTACTATGGACACTCCAGAATTAATTTCCTTTTCATATACACGGCTCTTTACAAGGTTTTAGACTGACTCATTACCTGCTTTCCAGTAAACATTTCAACAAGGATGCACTTAAAGCATGGATGATTACTATTAGTACAGTAAGAATATAGAATTAATGTTACTAAATTCATAAATATGTTAGGTAGAGCTGAAATTTTGCATATATACTATGGACACACAAATGCCACATTACTCAGAATGTGAAGTACTATTATATTGCAGGTGTGAGCCATGGCTTAAATTAGCAACATGCAGGTTAAAGTCAGAAAGCCATGATAATAGAAATATGTTTTAAATTACCAAGATAATTTTAAAATAAAATAAAATTAACTGCTGTGACAGAACTAACCTATTCTTTTCTTATTTGCATGGATTGCCTATACAGCTAGGGATCAGGGAGAGGAAGGGATTACCTATTCCTATTAATGTTTTAATTCAAAATGCAAATCATACAGTGAGTGGATAACAGACTGATGCAAAACAACACTCCACATCTGTAATGAACAGATACCTTAAATGACCTTCAATTTATACCAGAATTGAGGAGCTGTTTTTTTTATTTTTTTTAAAATACAGCCTTGGTGGAAAGGTCAAGCACAATAGCATATAATTGGCCCAAATTACAAAGGAAGGCATTTAACCTCTTTCTGTCTCACCTTGTTCAATACGTGTGGCCAGATACAACATTTCTCCCTGAGCAGCCAGCTGATGAACTGATAAAGCTGCAAAAAAGGAAGCAAAAGCATGTGTTACATATATCAGTTTTCATTCTGCTCTGTTTGGAGCTGAGCATAACATGTCCATTGGCTTCAGCAGTACAGAACTCGGATTTGAGAGTGTAGATAATTTCACCTTATGCTCTGAACTGAAATCACTCTTAAAAATGGAAGTTTTTCCAAGGAGTTTCACAGGTTTAGGTAAATTTTGAACCAATGCAGAAGTCATACTTGAAAGCAAAGATACTTCCCACACTGACTCTTCACAAAGCAGCATGCTTGCTTTTCTGCTATTTGGTCTGCAACCAAGATCACATCAAGACCATTTATCAAATGAAAATAAACATATTTTGATAAATTAAGAATGTTTAATTTAAAAATCACACTTAAGTCAGCAGAAAGCTTGTCCTGATACTCAGCAAAGGAAGCTTCTAGTGTGACTCTCACACATTGCAATGTGGAATAGATTGGACATTACAAAACTATATACTACTTGACATATAGCGGAGTTGACAAAGACTGCAGGATTTTTTTTTTGTTATTTCAGAGATTATGAAGAAAAAAACCTCCATGGGTGCATGGTTTTGATAACTGCAACCTGGACCACATCTGAAAGGTGCACAGGACGCGATACATAATAAATTATCCACATTATATAGTAACAAAATCAGCTAATGATTACACAAACTATAAATGTTCACTATCCTCTTCCAAGTCACTACATGAAAGTTTTGTTTGTTCAGAAAGACGGCGTATTTTGTTCAGTGGCCTACACTGTTGGTCCAGAATTCTTCCCATGCAAGTAGCATGTTTCTTTAAAAAGAAACCTGACTTGTAATTTATAGAGGAAATAATTTACCGACAAAGTAAATTACAGCAAATTAATATATAAAGAAAATGGTTGACAACTCACAAAAAACCCAATCTAATTTTAATTAATTTTACAAGACGCACAAGTTCTGAAAACATGTGCATAAAGTACATTAACTTACAACTTAGAAAATAGTCAGAAAAACCCTTACCTATGCTTTTTAAATCAAGAATTAGATTCTGTTTGGAAAATAAACTTCAGTCATGAATTCCATACATCAGGTGGATGACTATTTTATGGTTGGACCCATGTGAAATTAGACAAGACTATCTCAGTGTTTTCTTCCTACCTTAAAGTTCATTGCAACACCAAAGAAAAAACTGGATAAATCTGTCAAGCATCCAACATACAATTCACAAAAGAATTATCAATAAGAACGGATAAGGATACTTACAGTTTACAAGCAGAGGGGTTGTAGAGACTTCATTTCCCCTGTGTTTGTTAGTTAGAGTAGTTGATTGTTTTATTGGTGAGAAATGCTTAGTAGTTGATGGAGTATAAACATGTCTTACTTGGATACCAGGGGAAGGAGAAGTGTGGCTGTTGCATTCAGCTACATTGAACAAAAGACAGAGACAGGATTTCAGTACTAATAAGAGTATTAAAAGCAAGCCATAGATTCTAAGTCAAACTGTAAAGCACCAGTATCACTAGACCTTTAAAATCCATGTTAAGAAAGCTTTGTGACATGTGCTTTTTCCACTGAGTATTGTGAAAGCTGAATAACGGGCTGCATTAATTTCTAGCATAAAACAATTCTGCTACTTCAGATGTCCAGTATGGCATAACGTTATCCAGAAACAAGTCGGTCTCCAAATGAGGTAAGCCTTTGTCTAGATTCTTCAACATGCCTAGCATGGATTTATTAGGTAAGAAGGCTCCACTTAACCTGTCATCTCCTTATAGACACTCTCCAAGGCAATAACATGATGCAGCTCTGGTCCGACATGCAGTCAGGTACCTGCTCAGCCTTTGCCTGATCTCTAATCAGTCCATGGCATGAGTGGAGACAACCTTCATTAACTTTCCTCACCAGGGCTTTTTCCACTCCTGGATGAAATTTTAACAGCATTATAAATGCCTGATGAGTACTTATCCAGCAACAAGAGATGTTCCCCACTAACTTATATGAAATGCAACAGCAGAGTACCACTTAGAATTCAGGAAATCACTCACTGCTGATGTATTCCTTCTTTTCTTGCTTTCTCTTAGAAACTAATGGCATTTTATTACAGAACATATTTACATGTTGTCTTGGCTTCTAATTGTCAAAAGCTGCATTTGGAAGTAGCTGAAAAGCCCAAGCAATTTTTAAAAAGCTAACTGATTAAATACTGGAAAGACATATTGAAGGATTAAACTCCATACTGGCTTAATTGATCTGACACCAGTGTGCACCCATAATTAATGACTGGAAGCTAATTAACACACTCACTGAATTAACACCATAGAGAACTTTGTAACCATAAATGCAAGCACAAATTCACAGAAAGAACTAATTAAAGGAGTGTAACAGGATGAAACAAAATTACATTTTTTTTGCCAACCAAAAAGCTACAGCTGACTGCATCAAATTAATAGTCAATGGACTACTAAGTGATTTACAAATGTTACCTCAGAAAAACAAGCCTATTGCTCACAGGTCTAAATCTGCCACTCAGACTTAACAGCTCTGCTAGTGAGCACTTGGGGTAAATCAAAAAAAAGTTTGAAAACTACAATGGCTGAGCTGCAACCAAACAACACAAGTCCATAGAAGCATCAAAATTCAAAACAGGACTGTGTCTGCATTTGTTACTTACAGGAAATAGGTGACATGAACTTCATGAAAAGATACACCACTAACAGTCTGAAATATAACAGTAAATGCTAGAAACCAAAGGTGTTAAGGGAAAGTAGATGGAAGCCTTAATTTTGCCCTGTATCAATATCCTCAGCCATGAAAAAGCATGGATCAGTTCTGATGAAGTTGCCCAGCAATGGCTGGATTAGCTGCAGGGACTCAGACCTGCAGCAGCACTTGCTTTCAAGTACTGTGTAGCTACACTGGCAAGCCCATTTCTACAACTGGAGCCTTTGTATAGCCACAGTGATAAAACACACATGGCCTGTGTTATTTTTCATCATACAGGTGAAAACATACAACACATTGCTGAAAGCTACTGAAGCTGAAATGATTTTATAGTGCTTTCTGTAGTGCTTTGTGAAGCAGCATACTGCTACAAGACAAGCCATACAAAAGCAGCTGGTTTTCACAACCAGCATCAGCTCTCATTAACTTAAGAGACTTTTTATGCCACTGCTTTTTCAATTGATACAAATATTTAAATATTATATAAAAATAAACTTGGAGAAAATTAATTTTACATAAATAATCTATTAAGCATATAACAAAAATGTTAGAAGAACAAATCTTAGAAAACTGATCAATACACATATAATGTAGAAGCCTATTTTTTTAGAAAATATAGTAACAACAGGATGACACAGTTCACAGATAATAATTTGTAACACAAATTCAACCTTTAAACAAGACAGATGCGACTTCAAGGTCAGAGTTGACTTGATCTTGGATATTTTTACTGTCCTCCTCATTCAGAGACTTCACAAATCGTGAGCAGACGTTCATATCAAACCTATTGGGCAAAATGAATTTCATCCCCATGGTGACACTCTGGGCTGGGCCTTCCTCTGTGCTGGTGTCAAGCTGATGCTCTACTTTAATGTCTGGCATGGGTGGGAGGCTGTAGCTCGTGGTACATTCTTCCACAATTAACTGGGCCCCAACATCCAAGTTTGTTGAAGATGCCATGATCTCAGTCACACAGAAGTTTCACGCCAAATGTTGCTTCATCATTTCCAGCCGGGATTGATTCTGGCCAGCCCAGACAGTTGTTTGAACAACCTGCAATGGAACAGATGTAACACAGGCTAAGAACACTCTGGTAAAACAATGCATAAAGCCACTCCAGACTTCATTTTAGCTTATGGCATTTAGTTTTGACAGTCAAAATACTGGTCAAATATCTACCTGGTTCCTGTCACAAATTAGCGAGTGAATTCTCCATTTACATTTTATCACCTGGATGTTTAAACCAAATTCCGTAATTAAGCCAATAGAAGTTTCATCGAAATGATATTTCAGAACATTTGCTTAGTTGCAACAAAAAATCCCACGACAACCAACCAGGTTTAGACCAAGTCAGAAAAAAAGCTACAAAAAGATTACTTTATTTCCTAAAAACATCAGACCTGAAGAAAACGTTAAAGTGACGTTACGTCTCTTTATGTCTTTCGCAACCTGAGTAAAATAAATGGTTTTTACCACACACACAGAAAAAACCAAATCCCTTTAAAACCGATGAAGATAACCCCAGAACACCCGGCGCTTGCTCACAGCACCGCCGTAAGGCTCAGGGGGAGCCGGGCTTCGCGCAGCTCTGGGCACGCCTGTAGCCATTCCCGCTCCCTGGAGACAGTGTGCCCCGGGAGGAAAGGTGGGAAGGCGCACAGACAGCGCCGCGCACAGACCGCACCGCGCACAGACAGCACCGCACCGCGCACAGACAGTACCGCACCGCACCCAGACAGCACCGCACAGCACCGCGCACAGACAGCACTGCACCGCGCACAGACAGCACCGCACCGCGCACAGACAGCACCGCGCACAGACAGCACCGCACCGCGCACAGACAGCACCGCACCGCACCGCGCACAGACCGCACCGCGCACAGACAGCACTGCACCGCGCACAGACAGCACCGCACCGCGCACAGACAGCACCGCACCGCGCACAGACAGTACCGCACCGCGCACAGACAGCACCGCACCGCGCACAGACAGCACTGCACCGCGCACAGACAGCACCGCACCGCGCACAGACAGCACCGCACCGCGCACAGACAGCACCGCACCGCGCACAGACAGCACCGCACCGCGCACAGACAGCACCGCGCACAGACAGTACCGCACCGCACCCAGACAGTACCGCACAGCACCGCGCACAGACAGCACCGCACCGCGCACAGACAGCACCGCACCGCGCACAGACAGCACCGCGCACAGACAGCACCGCACCGCACCGCGCACAGACAGCACCGCACCGCGCACAGACAGCACCGCACCGCGCACAGACAGCACCGCACCGCACCGCGCACAGACAGCACCGCACAGCACCGCGCACAGACAGCACCGCACCGCACCGCGCACAGACAGCACTGCACCGCGCACAGACAGCACCGCGCACAGACAGCACCGCGCACAGACAGCACCGCACCGCGCACAGACAGCACCGCACCGCGCACAGACAGCACCGCACCGCGCACAGACCGCACCGCACCGCGCACAGACAGCACCGCACCGCGCACAGACAGCACCGCACCGCGCACAGACCGCACCGCACCGCGCACAGACAGCACCGCGCACAGACAGCACCGCACCGCGCACAGACAGCACCGCACCGCGCACAGACCGCACCGCGCACAGACAGTACCGCACCGCGCACAGACAGCACTGCACCGCGCACAGACCGCACCGCGCACAGACAGCACCGCACACAGACAGCACCGCGCACAGACAGCACCGCACCGCGCACAGACAGCACCGCACCGCGCACAGACAGCGCCGTCCCGCACCGCGCCGCAGGCCGCTCGGACCTCACCGCCACTGCCGCCCAGCGCCGGAAGTGACGCATCTCCGCGCCGCCGACTGGCCGGCGGCAGTCGCGCCCTGATGACGCTAGCGGCGCGCCGCGGGCCTCTCCTCGCGGTGCCGCCATCGCTGTGCGCAGCGTGTCCCGCGGCGAGTCCCCAGTGCCCCGCGCCCGTCCGACCTTCCCAGCCCCTCCCGACAGCCCTCCCGCCGAGCCCCGCCTGCCCCGGCCCCGGCCCACTGCGCCATGGCCGCCTACAAGCCGGTGGTGGTGCAGGCGTGCCCCAAGCTCGGGGAGAGGATCACGCAGGACACGCTGTACTGGCGGGGATACAAGGTAGGAAGCGACCCAGCAGTCGCAGTTACTGCCCCAGAATGCTATTTTACTCCTTTCGTGCATTAAAGTGTTTTTAAAAACACGCATGAGTTAGTTTTTTACCTCAAAACGCATAATTAATGTGACAGTTGTAATGCGTTAATAGGAAAAAAATTACAAGAGCAGGGGTAGCCTGGCAGAAGTAAAACTCAGTATCATTGTATTTTCGAGTTTTGAGCTCTTTGTGGGAATAATAGCTTTTATTTTGCTGTTTTCATAGCTGATGTGTATTTAATTATCTTTATCACAATTTTTTAGACACCTGTTCAGATAAAGGAATTCGGTGCAGTAAGTAAAATCGACTTCTCCCCAGTGCCACCGTATAACTACGCTGTCACAGCCTCCTCCAGGGTAAGTGGCTTTCTGAGGCGTTTGCCCCCTCATCGTTCAGTTGGTATCACGCAAGCAGAGGTGACGTGCTGTTGTTTTGGCAGATCCACATCTACGGCCGCTACTCGCAGGAGCCCATCAAGACGTTCTCGCGCTTCCGGGACACGGCGTACTGTGCCACGTACCGGCAGGACGGGCAGCTGCTGGCCGCGGGCAGCGAGGACAGCCTCATCCGCCTCTTCGACAGCGCCGGCAGGGCGCCGCTCAGGCAGTTCGAGGGCCATGCCAAGTAAGACAGCACTGGTTTGTCTCCTTTGGGTGCATAAGCTTCTTGGCTATGTGTGCACGTCACAGGCTCATCACAGACCAGATGTTTGACCTTAAAAAATCGTCTGCTTCCAGCGTTCCTGCCACAGGGCAAGGACACCTCCCACTAGACCAGGTTGTGCAGAGTTCCATCCAGCCTGGCCTTGAACACTGCCAGGGAAGGGGCATCCACAACTTCTTTGGGCAACCTGTTCCAGTGCTTCACCAATATACAGTATTTATGTTAAATTATAATCATATGTCTGCTTCATGTGCTGCTGAAAATCTGGGTGCTGAAAAACTAACTTACGTTGCTCTCAACTGTCTCACATAGATCTTGCTGTAGATTTTTAAATTAAATTTAAAATTGGAGTGAGTTTTAAAAAAAGTTCTAAGTGTGACTCAAGTACGTAGAAGAGTACACACATGTTCTCTTTCAGGTGGGTGTCTCTTAATATGTTGTGTAGATACAGTCTTGTGAGTACATTGCACTGAAAAGCACGTTTTATTTGATGCTGGCAGGAAAAGAGTTCTAAAACATGTCTAAACAAAAATAACAAAGAAATACACCAGCAAAAGCAGGAATCCCTTAAGAAGAAGCCCAAAAACAAAACAGAAGAAGTGTGTAATGGTGGGGTGGGGTGGGGAAGAAGTTAGGAGTTGTCAAGTATCAGTGAGAAGATAATGCTTCAACATCTTTCTGTGCTATGAAAGACCAATGTGTATTTTATCTATGTAGACTAACAAGAACCCCCATTTCAGTGGGAAGTACCCAGCCTGACCTTGAGAGTGTTTCTGTTTGGGGTCTGTGTTTGCAAATTGGGTGTTGTGTTCTAATGAATAGGTTAACTTCAGTAAGATTGGTATGCCTGTGTTTTCTGTCAAACATCCGTTGTGACGTTACGGTGATAATAAAGACTTCAGCAGTGATTTTCAAGGACAAGAATATTGTTCAAATCAGTCATACTTTAAAATTTGCTGTTACAAATTTCTGTAACATTCACTACTGTAAATGTTTTCCAAAGGACAGTGCTAACCACAGACCTCTTAAGTAACAAATGCAGAATTAAGCTTCTGAATGAGCCTCTAGTAAACCTGTAAGACATATCACATTTAAGGCATATAATATCAGTGCTTAAGTAAGCATCTTTCAGTATGATCCTTTTCTACCTAGAAATACAAAAAGTAAAGTGTTTCAATCTCTAAAGTGAGGCTTTGTAACTTCTGATATAAGACACTGCATGTCTAAGTTAGAGTACTTCAATAAATTCTTCATACAGAATAACTCTTCTTGAAACATTAATACATTTTAACTTTGGATAATGTGCACTTTGTTTTATAGACCAGTTCATTTAGTGGGCTTCCTGTCTGACAAATACAGAATATTTTCTGGTGGTGATGATTATTCATCAAAGTTGTGGGATATTCCAAGTGCCACTGAAATCATCTCATATAGTGAACATACTGACTATGTGAGGTGCGGCTGTGCAAGTAAAGTGAATGCAGATGTCTTCATAACAGGTATGATGTAATTTTTTATTTATTCTTCTTTTAGATTGAATTGAAGAAAAATGCAGAAAGATAAATTTTTGGTACATTAGGCTCTTGTTTATTGCATTTTAGTCATGAAGGATCAGTCTGCCTATGCAATACCTAGTTTGTTGTTTCCCTTTTTTGCTTGCTTTTTGAGCTTCACATTAATGTTTCAGGGAAACTGCAGGAACTGAGTTTTAACATCTTTTTGGTTTAGCCTGTTAGGATTAACAGAACTGTCCTAAATAACCTTTAAAATTTTAGAAAATACCATGAGTGTATCATTTGTCTGGGAGTGACTGAAGTGTTTTACCAGCTTTGTGGAGATGGAAACTAGTTCTGTTGTAGTCTGTACAGCCCAAAACTGTCAGATTCAAAACCATGAGGTAATGTGAGGAGTTACTTGTAACCAGTTGCTCTTTGTTTTCCTGGCAGTAGCTTTGTATTAATCTGTGGAAAGCCCCTGTGAAAAAACCTAGCATTCCTTTTTTCAGAAGGCAAAAAGAGGCTAGGTTTATCAGGTTGCCTGGTGTTTGTTGTTATAAATACACTTGATTAATGGAAGTGAAGTGAAACAAATTACTTTACAGATTGATGTGTAGCTAGAGCTAGAATTAGAAAATTTATGTTGCCCAAAGGCTGTAGACTAACCAATGTAAACCACAAGGTATTTTTACATGCATGCTTTAAAACTATTACTGTTAGCCAGGATCTCCTTTAGATGGTAGGACATGGCTGTTTTAGTTCCTGAAATACTTGAAATGGTGAAACTGAAGCTATTTACGGTGATGCTTGCAGGTTCCTATGATCACACCGTGAAACTGTTTGATGCACGAACAAAAGGTAGTATCATGACAATAGAACATGGCCATCCTGTGGAGAGTGTGCTTCTCTTCCCCTCTGGAGGACTTCTAGTATCTGCAGGTAATTCCATAAAATCAAATGAATCAAATTTCTTTTCTGTGGTCCTACAGCTGCTTATTTTTTGTGTGGTGTTTTAATTTGGTAATGAAGTGGTAAGTGATGTAACAGTTGGATTTCTCAAATGTCTTCCTTAGGAATCTGTGTTTACCTTGAAGGTGCAAGTTGGGGTCTTTTGGTTTTGTCGTTGATATTCTTGTAGTTGTTGCTCCCCTCCCCCCTCAACCAAAAGATATTTTGTATGACAAAATGCAGGCTCTGATTGGCCCACTTCTGAAGTGAAGGAATGAACACACTTCAGTTTTGAAAAGATGGGACTGTGTCTTACTGTTGACAAGTTTTTTTGCCATTCTTGCCATTGTGTCAGGAGTTTTTTTGCCACTTCTTGCCATTGTGTCAGGAGTACTGTAACCCCATAGTTTATAGGGGGGGTTTTTGGTAAAAAGTATGGTTGGAGAATAGGTGAATCATTCAGCTCCAGTCAGAATGGCCTAAAAAAGAGCAGGCTTGTAATGTGTCTTTTGCCAGGAGATAGAATGGAAGAGGATGGTAAGTAGGCATGGAAAACTGTTAGGAGGTGAAGGTACCTTTGAAGGAGGTACTACATCACTCTGTGAAAACTTTTTCAGAGAAACATAAATGTGTACATGTGTAACACTGTTTTGTGTGCTTCCTCTTCACAGGAGGTCGGTATGTCAAAGTCTGGGATGTACTGAAAGGTGGACAGTTACTAGTTTCACTTAAAAATCACCATAAAACTGTAACATGTCTGTGCCTGAACAGCTCTGGGCAAAGGTTATTGTCAGGATCCTTGGACAGGTTGGTATATTTTGTGGCTTCATTATGTTTGCATGCTTTAGGACTTCTTTTCCTTGAAAGATATTACACATCACCATGAATCTCTGCGTGTATTTTGGGCTTTGTTTGAGAACACATCTTGGGGCCATGGTACCTACTGCGAACTATCCCTGCTTATTGCAGGGGTGTTGCTCTAGGTGACCTTTAAAGGGTCCCTTCCTACTCAAACTGTACAATGATTCTATGATACACCTTAACCTTTTCCTTTTACTAATCTGAATATGAGTAAGAATTGCATGTGCCATTTGGGAATTCGTGTGGGGAACTTCTGAATAAGTGTTCAGTTTTTTGAATCTCTAAACTGACCTTTCCAGTCTTTGTAAATTAACTATTCTTAACTTTAAGACAGTCTAAAAGCTAAAAGTGTATTAGTATTCACCTTTTAAAAGCCTAGGTTTTATGTCTCTCTGCTGTTGCTTCTTGTACCCAACAGTGCAGGTGAACATGATCTCTTTGCTTTTTTGTTTGTTTGGTTTCAGTTGATGAGTACTGGTACTTGGTCTCTTGTCTCTGAGACATTAGAAATACAAAGTGGTCTGAAATGACCATGCTCTGTTTTCCTCCTCCCTCCTGTATTTCCTAGGCTATCTCAGGCTTTATGATTACATAAGATTAAAGTTTATCCTTGTAAGATAATATGTTGTTTTCCAGTTTGTTAAATATTTGACACTTCCAGATAAATCCTTAAGGGGCTGCTGGATACAAGAATGTCTGTGGATTTACTCCCAGAAATTGCTAATAGATCTTCTATTTAAAATTTAGGGACAAAATTGAAGAGATGCTGTCTTAGTATTTTCCTAATACACATTTCTGAAGTCGAATAGTCACTTCATCTGCTTTCAATTTCTTCTTTTGTCCTTGTCCCATTTTCATTTTTTGGGCGGGTAAGAGCAATCCTGGCTTGACTTGTGGATATCTTAACAGAAGCTTCCTGTTGTGGGAGGAGTAATACCTAAGAAGCTCAGTAGTAGTCTGAGTAATGCATTGTATTAATACTCAGTTTCCTTTAATATTCTATAGAAGATGAGAGTGATGAAGCTCCTGTAAAGTGACTGAAATAAAGGATTACTAATGATGTTTTTATCTTTACTTTTTGTATAGGCATGTGAAGATTTACAGTACTACATCCTACAAAGTAGTCCACAGCTTCAACTATGCAACCTCCATCCTCAGTCTTGCATTGTCGGTAAGTGCATTAGAAGTTTTCCTAGACAAGGTAATTTCTGATACCTTTTAAGTCACTACAGTAAATAATCGTTGCTTTCATGGCTATTGGGTGTTCCAGAAGAATGCTGTACATGCAAAGTGTGGTGATTGAATGTATTTCTTCTGAGTGACAAACACTAAGAGGTTTTAAACATAATACATTCAAATACCAGATGTTACCTGCCTAGATAGGTACAAAATCATGTGTTTATGAATGACAGTGTACGTCATTGGGAAAGTATTCACTTTAGAAGGGAGGTCCTTTGATTTCAAGAAGATTGTACTCACCTTTTGCCTTTCAGGAGCACTGTGAGTACTTCTTCATGGCAGAAAAAAAAGAGAGAGAATTTGTTGAGAAATCTATTAGATTATGGTGTGCACTTGCTTTAAAAGTTACTGTTGTCAGGCTGGTCTGAGGAAGAAAGAAGAGGCCATGAGGTGTGGGTGTAAACAAATTTGTTTGTCAAGGCATGTGTCTTACTGTCTTGTAAGCAGACAACAGAGACTTCTAATTCTCTGAAGTACTTGATTTCCAGTGGATAAGTGACCTGCTGGCCAGAAGTTTGGAGTCTAGCACCAGTTTTTAAACAATACTGTTGTCATGTAGTCATCCCCTTACATGGTCCCTGAAGGATGTGTGGAAGGGACTGTGAGGGATCTTTACTACCTTTGCTACTTTACTATTTTCCTGCTCTGCTAGCATGTAGAGGAAGGTGTGTGGGGGGAGTGTCTTCCTATTTTTCATTTCCTACCATATTACCTAGGGAGCTGAGGGAAAATGAGCTTCAAACTTTCTTCCTTTTGAGATGAAGAGTACAGAATCCATAGCCTTTTAAGACCTTATGGCATTTGCAAAACATGCAATTCCTGTAGTTTGGCATTTCTAGAACATGTATAATACATCTTTTGAAACATAATCTTTTGTTTTCTATTGACTAAACCATTTTAATTTTAAATGGTTATACGAGAACATTATAATGCTTTTACTGAGTCAAACCTAAGGTGGGTCTAATTTCAGGTGCTGCTTCCAACTGTAGCTGTAAATAGGTGTGTATAGAAAACTAAACCCAGGGCAAGTGTGTGTGATAAGTTTGTTGATATTCTCTCAAATGGCAAACTCATTTTCAGATGAGAAATTAACTGATCAAAGTGTAGTTTCTGTGTAATTCTGCAAATTTCTATTACATAAGCCTGTTTAGTCTCTCCTTGAGCTTGGACAGCTTGAAACCTTGTCTAGATTCCTTGACAAGGAATTCCACATTTCTGATACCTGTGTGAAGAATTGCTTCCTACTGTTCCTACTTGAACCTTCATTAGCTTCCATTGATGCCCTTAAATGAGACATTGACCAGCTGATCTCCATCTGTACCTGTAACAATTCTGTAGGCTTTTATCAAATCACAGAACCATAGAATGGCTTGAGTTGGTAGGGATCTCGAAGTTCATCTGGTTTTAGCCCTCTTGCCCTGGGCAAGGACACCGCTAGACCAGGTTGCTCTGAGCCCCATCCAGCCTGGCCTTGAACACTTCAAGGGATGGGGCATCCACAACTTTTCTGGGTGAAATTTATACCTACTTTGTTATGTAAGTCACTGGTGTTCCAGTGACTGGGATTTTAAACAAATTCCAATTGTTTATCAAAATCCTGCTGTTCTGCAGTAGTTTTGCTTTCTCACAGGTTCTGTTCATGGCTGCTGTAACAGCCAAAGATAGTTGTATGCCATTGGAAAAAACAAAACCTTATACTTAGAGAAGGCTGTTAATGCATAATTGATCTTGATTCACTAGTCAGTCTGTAATGTTTCTTATGAGCATAACCTTGAAGCTGTCCCTGTTTTGAGCAAAGTATTTGATCAGAGGTGCCTTCCACCTTAAGTCATCTATGATACTGTGATTTGAGCCTTATCATGAAGCATAAAAATAGAAAACTGTGCACTATAGAGCACCAAATTAAACACTGAGTCCTAACTGTGATTTCTTCATTCTAGCCTGAAGATGAAACCATAGTTGTAGGCATGACTAATGGGGTACTAAATGTTAAACACAGAAAACCTGAAGAAAAGAATGAAAAGTCTCAAAAGAAGAGACAACCAGCATATAGAACCTATGTGAAAGGAAGAACTTACATGCCAAAACAGGTATGATGTGAGAAAATATGTGCTGAAACATTTAAAAAAAATTGTTTTCTTGGAATGTGCTAAGTTGGAGAAAGAGAAGGGTGGGAAGATACAATATTATTCACGTAAATATATCTAATCCATTTTATGTGTTTGTATTTGTCTTATTCTGAACTCTTCTTTGAATTCTAGGAAGATTTCTGTGTCAGTAAACCTGTAAAACGTGTTTTGAGGAAATACGACAAGCTGCTGAGGGGCTTTCAGTCTTCCAAGGCTCTTGATGCAGTACTGGAGGTATGGCATTGGTTTTTTTAGTCAGTTCTGTGCTGTCACCTGATGTGAATATTCCCTGTATGTCATACTGATTTTATTTTAGCGGATAACTAGAAAGGAATCTAAGTTGGGTTCCATTTTGGTTTTGCTGATATCAGCCCTGTGTTGTGTGTAAAGATGTTGCTTTGGTACTAAACTCTATTTGTATGTGTCCAGCCACCCATCATGCTTCATACTCCTGAAGTCACAGTGGCAGTCATGCAGGAGCTACATCGCAGAGGAACACTGAGAAGTGCACTTGCAGGCCGAGATGAAAAGCAAGTTAATCTCCTCCTTACCTTTGTGGCAAGGTATTACTTTAACATGAGTTCCCTCTGACTATTTTACAGTTTTATTTCCTAATAATTTGCCAGAGAGTTTCAGCAGATCACGGGGAGAATACTTGTAGTCCTGAAATCTCACATGCCTTTTCCACTCTGATACCAAGGTTTTGGGATGGATTTGAAACAGTTTACTTGTTAGCACTGAAGAAATTTGCTGATACAATGAGTATGATACTATACTATGATACTATTCTGCTTCTTTGCCAGACACTCTACCCGTAGTCTGTTATTTTCTGTTTCCTTGATGAAACTTGTGTTTTCATGTACTTGAGGCTTTTTACTACTCCTCCAGTCCCCACTCCCTTCCTGAAAGGAGGGGGTGAATACCACATATATAAGGTTTTTTGATTTGCATCTGTGACTGGTGTTCTGTGATGTCTCTTCATAAAGAAAAATTTGTCTTTATGCCTGTGTGAGAAAGCTTTTTGTTGATGGTAGGAGTGCCGTTGACAAAACCAGTAAAATTGGAATGTGTTCTAATTTTGCAGGCGTGTGATTGAGCCTCGATTTACTTCTGTGCTGGTGACTGTTGCAGATATGATTACTGGTAAGGACAACACAAAAATGATTCTCAAAGCTATATAGCTAGCTTGGAAATAAGATTGAAAGTGCTGCATTTTTAAGAAACCAAACCTTCATGGGTTTGTTTGTACGTGTGGACTCAGTGTCAAGAGAATGATCAAAAAAAGAGATATTTCCAGATAACTTTGACCGTGGTACCGGATTTGCAGGAAGTTCCTGATGGTCTTTAAGTTTCTTTGATGCTTCATGTTTCTGTGCTTACATAGCACAAGTAGCTTCCTCTTATTCAGTGAGGTAAAAATAGTACTTGAGGTTACAATAACTTACGATTCTGTTAGTTTGACATACTGCTGCTGTGAGTACATACAACCACTGTTTGCAGAACAGTCAACATCAAAGTTCTTTTACTTTTTCAGAATGTTGGACTTGTGCCAGAATCCTTAAATGTGTCTCTAATTAGCTAATATAATTTTTTACCTTGTTATATATCTATGGATTCTTAACTGATACTTTTCTTTACAGACATTTATCAGCCTGTGGTTGGACAGTCAGCGATTGTTGATAAACAGTTCTTGAAACTTCAGGAAGTTATTGGAAAAGAAATTGACTATCAAGAGGAACTACTGGAAGTTTTGGGAATGATGGATACACTGTTTGCTACTTTTACTAAGAAAAGAGATACGTGTCTAGAAGAGAATAAAAGTAATGGTCTTACGGAGATCATTAAAACAAATACAAATTACTGACACCCATCACAACGAGATGTTGCAATTGTGGACTTGAAAGATATGACCTGTTCTCCTGGTAACTTCTTAAAATGGTGACTTTCAAAATAAGCCTCTCTATGTTGAAGTTCTGTCTTTTAAATTGTGTTGATAAATTGGCTTGATTACTAAAGACTAAGAAAGAGAAGGACATTCTCAAGATTGTCCATGCAATATTTTTCAAACAATTTAATTTTAAAGTTTTATTTCAGAGTTACATAACTTCTAAAGGGTTTACATGGCCTGGTTCTTGGTAGTGGGGGGACTACAGAGGTGACTTCTGTGAGAAGCTGCCAGAAGCTTGCTTCATGTCTAGTAGAGCCAATTCCTGATGGCTCCAAAGATGAATGTGCTTGCCAAGGCTGGGCCAATTAGAAATGGGGATAACGAAGGTATTATGCCGTTGTAATTGTGGCTAGAGAGGAGCAGAGCAAGAGCATGTGAGAAGAACCCTATGGACACTGAGGTCAGTGAAGGAAGGGCAGGAGGTGTTCCAGGCACTGAGATTCCCCTGTAGCCCATGGTGCAGATCGTGGTGAGACAGCTGTGTCCCTGCAGTCCATGGAGATCCATGGGGATGCAGAGATCCACCTGCAGCACAGGAAGGATCCCACGCTGGAACAGGTGGATGCCTAAGAGGAGGTTGTGACCCCTGGGAGACTCCTGGAGGAGGGACCTTGCTCCCATCTGGAGCAGTCTGTCCTTGAAGGACTGCACCCATGGAAGTGTGACCAACTCACTGCTGCAGTAGTTTGGGGAGGACTGTGGCCCGTGGGATGGACTCATGTTGGAGAAGTTCATGGAGAACTGTCTCCAATGGGAGGGACCCCACAGTGCACCAGGGGAGCAACTCCTCCCTGAGCAGTGGGAGAACCCAGGTCATGAACTGACCATAAGCCCCATTCCCTGTTTCATGCCACTGGGGTAGGAGGTAGAGCTGGGAGGGGTGAGGGAAAGGTGTTTTTAAGGGCTTCTTTTACTTCTCATTGCTCTGCTCTCATTTTGTTATGTAATTTAATTATTATCTTTAAGTTGAGCCTGTTTTGCCTTTGGTGGTATTTGATGAGTGATCTCTCCTGCTCCTTATCTCAACCCACGAACCCTTTGTTATATTTTCTTCCTCCTGTCCAGCTGCAGAGGAGAGTGAGAGAGCAGCTTTTGTGGGTGCCTGGCATCTGGCCAGCATTAACCCACTACAGTTGTATGTCCAGTACTGTCAACAGTCAACAAGATTCAGTTTTTATTTACCAGAAAATAACTGAGGTTTGTCTAATTTTAATGTGTCACTGTCGTTATTTAAGGTTAGTATCTGATCTCACATCCTTGGAAATAAAAACAAAACAGCATACACATTTGATAACACTTGACTACATTGTTTTTTCTCTCCCTGCTTCATCCCCATTTAAGATATCCATGAATTCAGAGGACACAGCAGAATGAATCAAGAAGTGCATGCTTATGTATATTGAAAAAGTTATTAGTTTAATTTTTTAATGGTGCATATGCATTTATGAATTATAATGTTCTAGAAAATAGGTAATACTTCTAGAGGGGAATTAATTCAAATTAAATTAATAAGTGCACGCCAGTGAGAAAGTTAAATATCAAAATATTCAAGTTAAATATCAAAATTCAAATTTTTTTTGTAATTCTGTCACTTTCAATGCACAGTAGATGCAATTTGAGTCTGCATTGTTATCAGTATGTGTTTGAATGCTGGGGTAATGGTTTAACTTCAAGCAGGGCTCGTTCAGAATGAATTCATTGGAAAGAGGTGTGCCAAAGGCTGTTGAGTACGTATGGTATGAGAGGAGGGTAGAACTTTGTTCTTAACCTGTTCTATGACTTGCATTTGCTCCCAGACCTGGAATTTGTTTGAGATGTAATAGGAATTTCTTGCAAAACTAGTTTGCTCACATGTGACAGTGAAAGGTGGATATCAGTGGTTGGAATAGCTAGAACAGTTTTGCAAGTTCTACCTAAAATCTAAACGATTATGGCTGAAAAGTGTGTAGTGGTATATTAATACCTAGTGGTATTAAGGTCTGCCCTTAAATTACTGTGTGAACAGTGTGTTCCTGGCTACTGGGATTTACTGGTTTTGAAGACTTAGGATGATAACAGGTAATGATGAGCAGGTTCATGCAAACTTCAAACTCCTAGTTTCCTTGCTGCTTACTTAACTACTTTTATTTTTTTATTTGGTTTATGTTAATAGACCTGAACCTTCTGTCGTCTTTTAGGAAATCTGTATACTTCTTTTAATGGTGTGACTTAATCAGGCAGCATTTCTTAGATGTCACACAGAATTAATTTTCAGGAGGGGGGATGGTGGGGAGCCTCTTCTTGGAGCCTCATTGTGTGAATCAGTACTGCTTGGAGTTAAAGATGTACATTTTTCTTGGCAACATAGTTTTCCATGGCTTGAAAACCACTAACCTTGACGTAAAACATACTCTTAGTTCTTACTGACACTATTCATGTCTAAGGTGTGTATCCATTGTTGTGCTTTAAAATTTGATACGTGTCTAGCAGAAGCACAGGAAGATGATTAAAATAGTGATCAGTTTGATCTAAAGTGGAGAGAGATGGATTTGATGGTTGAACTGTTAAGTGGATGAGAATTTGCTTTGTTGTTCACATCCAGAGAATAGTGTACAATGGCTCAGTGTCCAGATGGAGATCAATGATATATGAGTGGTGTCCCTCAGGAATCTCCATTGGAAATCTGCATCAATCACGTAGGCAGTGGAATCGAGTGCACTCTCAGCAGGTTTGCAGATGACACCAAGTAAAGTGCTGCAGTTGACGCACCTGAAGGGTGGGATGCTTCCCAGAGGGACTTGGACAGACTCGTGAAAGGGGCCCACGCTCACCTCATGAAGTTCAGCCCAAGTGCAATGGGCTGCTCCTGGGTCAGCAACCCCTGGTACCAGCACGCCACCTGAAGAACGCTAGCTTCTTGGGTGCTCAGCACAGAAAGACACAGACCTGTTGGAGTGAGTCCACAGGGGGGCCGTGAAGATGATCAGAAAGCTGTAGCACCTCTCCTATGAAGACAGAATGACTCAGCCTGGAGAAGGGAAGGCTTCAGGGGGACCTTATTGTGGCGTTTTGGTACTTGCAGGGAGCTGATAAGAAAGATGGGGACAGACTTTTTGGCAGGCCCTGTTGTGATAGGACAAGGGGTAATGATTTATAACCTGAAGAAGGGTAGATCCAGACTAGACATGGATGTTCTTTACAATGGGGGTGGTGAAATGTTGGAACAAATTGTCCAGAGTCGGTAATTGCTCCATGTCTGTAAGCATTCAATGTCAGTTTGGATGGGGTCTGAGCAACCTGATCTAGTTGAAGATATCTCTGTTTATTGCAATAGGACTACATGACCTTTAAAGGTCCCTTCCAACACAAACTGTTCTGCATCTTAGGGCAGTTTGATATGTTAAGACATTTATTACTTGCGTTAGTCTTCCAAGTGAATTTGCCAAGGCAGATGTGGAAACAAATGTGAGGTATCATCTACACAAATGGTAATGGGATGAAAATATGAAAAATACAAATGCTATTTAAGATCTTGATGTCTAACGAGACTAGTAAAATGAAATGTGGAAGACTTACGTGACTGATGAGTTGTATTTTGAGTTCCACTGGATTTACTACCTCTGCACTGAAAGCTAGTATTTGTTCAGGTGACAAAGTTCCCAGACTTATCTGTTCTTTGTGAATGTTATTTTTTGTTCTGAAAAGTAATTGTTTTCTTCCCATTTAATAAGATTATTTTACATTATGCAAGCTCTTCTTCAGTACCAACATAATCAAGTTACAGAGGAGCTAGACAAAGATATTACCAGTGTAGTGCCTGTTGTTCATGTTCTGATTTTATTTAATTATAATACTAATATAAAGCTTTGGGTTTTGGCTTTTAAAATAGGCTGCAGCTTGAATAAAATAGGAGAAAAAGCTCCAGCTAACAGTTTTTAGTGATCTCTTGTAAATGTTTGAAATGCTTTACGGCAGTGTCAAGCATACATATTTTTGTTCTACAAGTGAAAAAAGTAACTACATTTTCATATAAATAAATTATTTTTCCAGCACTGCATTATCTTATGCTTCAGAATCTAGTATTTTTAAGTATTAAGATGAAATGTAATGTACTGGAATACTTAAAATAGTTAATTGTGCATTGGATTGGAGGGGATGTAGCACTGGCTATCCTGTTTGGAGAAAGCATATTATTCTGCTTATATGGGAAAGGGAGCATTTGTTGCACATGGCTTGTTCCTTGACTTGTAGGTTATTTGGAAATAACCAGGTTGATTTGTCTTTGAAGTACAGTTAATAAATAGTCTTTCCCCAGAGCAGATAGTTACAGACAAAAAGCATGTCTGTTACTAATTTTTAATGTACTTTTAATAGGAAATATTCTTGCAGCTCTTTGAAAAAAGGAATACCTCCTTACCTCGAATGTTCTTGTGGCTCTTGTACACTTGTGGAGTGTAACCAGAAAAGGGGCTTCTCTAAACAAAAGCAACCAGAATTAGACTGGGATTCAAAAAGAATAGTAAATTAAACCTTCCCTTTCCCGTGTTCAGGCATCTGAATTACATGGGAGAAATGGACAGATGAGCTGGTTGGTCACTTCGTTGATTTTATCAACTGGCTTCAACTGAACATTCCCCAGGAAAGACACTGATCTCTTCCCTGGAGTAATTCTACCAATGACTGAAACTTTTATTGCTAGATCATGTATACATTCTAACTTCTTGAGGGTATTTCAACAGATGCACTTGGGAGACCATGTTGTTGGAATTTAGTAATTTGTATTGCTTGAGTTGTTCAAGCCTGAGTAACTAATGATGTGAAAACAGGAAATACTAAAATATTATTTGTCTAACATTATGATTGAGCTATGTAGAATGTTTAAAATACAAGAAACTGAAACAAACTTATAAAACTGAAAATCAGAAATAACTGGTCCATTACTTGATGAGGTCAATAACCTCACAAATAGGGATGAAGACAGCAGAGGCATTTAATGCCTTCTTCACTTCTGTCTTCAACAAAGGTCATAGGCTGTGGGATCCACACAGGTCTGTCTTAGAAGGCCATGACTAGAGGGATGATGAGCTCCCCAGCTGACTCTGACCTTGCTGCTTCAGCTGGATGTGCATAAATCTATGGGCCCTAATGCTGATGTTATTGCAGGACCTCTCTCCCTTGCTATTCAACTACCTTGGGAGTCTGGAAAGGTCCCAATGTACTTCAAGTGGCAAATGCTGTCCCAGTTTTCAAGAAAAGGGAGAAGGAAGGTTTGTAATTACAGGACTATCAGTCTCGCTGCAGTGGCTGGTGAAATTATGTGTAGAGTTATCCAGGAGTTACTGCAAAACAATGGTGAGACAATGCAGTCATTGGTCACAACCAGCAGCTGCTCACAAGGGGAAAATCCTTGACAAATTTTAATTTCCTTTTATCTCAAGGTCACACATCTACTTAATAAAGGGAAGCCAGTGGATGTGGACTGTAATTTTGTAAGTTCATTTGGAGAAGTTTCTCCAATCTGTGGATTGTGAAATCTACTTGGGGAACAGGGTGGAGAAAGAGCAGGAGTAGGAAGAGTAGTAATAAGTAAGTACTAAGTAGTTGTAATACTACTAAGCTTGAGAAAACACTGTCTCCTTGCCAATGATACTTTCCATTTTGTAACACTACTTTTTGTGTGCATATTTTGAAAGCAAAGCATTCATGTAAGCATTTTGATCCTTATTAATTGTAGTAGTTGTCAAATCAGATTCTTTGCCTTCAGCTGTTTTCAATACCCAGTGTATTCAAGGAGAAACCACTTGGTACATAGTGAAAAATTGAGTGAACACTAGCCAATGACATAGAAACCCTAGGCAACAATCATTTGTCCAATGCCTGGATATTTTATGAACGGAAGACAGTCTCTGCAGTGTATGGTTTTTTTCCTTTGATACTTGAATGTGATCTAGAAAAACTTAATTGTCATAAGTTTTGCTAGATACATAGTCCCAACACATACAAAAAGTCTGCCTCAGTCCTTATTTATGTGATAGAAATGCAGGAGGTGGTTTACTCTGGAACTGAGGCTGGTCAGTAACTTATAATAATATTGCATCATGTTGAAAACAATGTAAATTAAATTACAACCTTTAGATAGTAATTTTTTGTATCTCTTTCAATTGTCAGTATGTGGAATTGACATCCTGACTCTACAGCTGCTGCAGATGCAGCTATGTTTGTATTCTTTTCTAGGATAACCTGCAGGTGGATAGCTTGCTATACTCAGTGGTGAGTGAATATAGCAACTGAAGTAAAGCAATCCTTATGTATGCTTCCAGTAAAGTATGCTGGGACTGGATATAGAAGAAAGGTGCTATCAGGTGGTTGCAAGCCATCCCCAGCTTGGCTGCACCCCATCAACCTGTATGTTTTCCTTCTGACAAATTTAACTTGCCAAAGTCCTGATCACACCATAACCAGCAGGTAATCTCTGTAACGTCAGAGTTGTGAACTTGGTCTGACTTGTCCCTGCTTCCTTGCAGAGGTTTGTGTTTTTATGTGATCAGCCGCCCAAAGAAAAAGAATGTAAGCTTTTGAATTTTAAAACGTGAGAAACAACTTTTCGATAGAATTGAGAGGGGACAGAGTCTTCGAAGCAAAAACTTTCTTTGTATCAAGGAGTCAGCTTAATCGGGTGTCTGCCTCACCCCCGAGAGGTGAACACACACCCCCCTCGTTAAAATGGCAACCTTTTTGACAGGTTCCGCAGCCAAGAGAGTCCCCTGTCACCTTTTCCCATTGGTTGAGTACTCAGGGATTTACACTCTCTCCCGACCGCCTACCCTTCTTTCCCTTCCCTTCCCTTCTCATCTTCCTATTTTGGTTATATCTTCAACTCTGCTTCTCTATTGTTCCCAACAACATTTAGCAGGTGCAATGAACAGATGAAACAAACCACATCTAAGCCACAGGTAACAACAAGCAGAAAACAGAATTAACACTTTTCTTCTTTTACTCTGTAGTCCTTTTGGACAGAAGAAAAATGCTTTTTCATCTCCCACAGAAATAAATACGCATCTATGTAAAGCCATGAAATTCTTGCTGAAATACTTGGAACCGTCATGGGATTTTACTGGCTCTTCTCTGCTTCAGGGAGGTACCTTTCTGACCTATGCTCTCTTACAGCAGTCTAATCTGCTTCATATTAGTCTAATATGCTGCTGTTACAAAGAAAGCATGCTGTCAATCTGCAGCAGACAGACAGGTAATCAATTAAGTTACAGTGCAGTGAGAGGAAACAGCCTTCAGTCTGCTACTCATAACCCCACATCTTCAGTGCTTCACTGTCCTTACCAGTGAAACAGGTTGACAGAAATGTCACAGGGAGTCAAAATAAGATGATTTCAAGAGAAGCTGCAGTTCATACTGTGTATACGTGGCAGCTGAGATGCGGTATGGTTTGTCGGGACCGATGCAACACGAAACACGCGGGGAAGGGCCGGGCAGCAGGCTGATCAGCCAGCGGCCGAGGGCGGGTGACTGCGGAGCCGGCCCGGCGAGCGGAGCGGAGCGGAGCATCCTGCGCTCCGCCGGGAGAGGGCAGCGCTCCGCTCCCAAGGGAAGGGCGCCGGGAGCTCCCCCTCCCGCTGCCGCCCGCCGTCGGGGCCGCGCACGACTGCCCGCGGGGCTCTCGCCGTCCCTTCTCCGTCCCGTCGAGCTGCCGGTGGGAAGCTGGGGCACCTGCCTCGGGGTCTGCTCTGCAGGAGCCTTCCAGCGCCCGGGGCTGTCACAAAGCGCCTTTGTTCCTCGGTCCCGCGGGCTGCCGGGGCGGGGGCGGTGCATCCGCGGGGCCGGATCCCCCCGGGCGACTCGGCATCACCGCCTCCCTCCTCCCTCCCTCCTCCCTCCTTGCCTGCCTCCCCGGTGGCTGTGAGGGCAGCGGCAGAACCTGGCCCGGGACGCCTCGCGTAGGTAAGGCAGCCGCTGCCCGCGGAGGGCGAGCCCGGCCCACGGCACCTGCTGCCCGCAGCCCCTGCTGCCCCTGCAGCCCCGGCAGCCCCTGCTGCCCCTGCAGCCCCTGCTGCCCCCGCTGCCCCTGCTGCCCCTGCTGCCCGCAGCCCCTGCTGCCCCCGCTGCCCCTGCTGCCCGCAGCCCCTGCTGCCCCTGCTGCCCGCAGCCCCTGCAGCCCCTGCTGCCCGCAGCCCCTGCTGCCCCCGCTGCCCCTGCTGCCCCCGCAGCCCCTGCTGCCCCCGCTGCCCCTGCTGCCCGCAGCCCCTGCTGCCCCTGCAGCCCCTGCTGCCCGCAGCCCCTGCTGCCCCCGCTGCCCCCCCACCCCCCCCCCCCCCTGCCCCTGCTGCCCCGCTGCCCCCGCTGCCCCTGCTGCCCGCAGCCCCCTCTGCCCCCGCTGCCCCCGCTGCCCCCGCTGCCCCCGCTGCCCCCGCTGCCCCCGCTGCCCTTGCTGCCCCTGCTGCCCCTGCTGCCCGCAGCCCCTGCTGCCCCTGCAGCCCCTGCTGCCCCTGCTGCCCCAGCGCTCCGGGGCGGTCGGGCGGCGGCTCCGCGGCTGCTGCTCTGGCGGGGCGCGGCGGGCTGTCCTGAGCTGCGGAGATGTTCCGCCAGCTGGCACGGCGCGCCCGGGCGGGCTCGGCTGGTGTCCGGGCAAAGCCTGTGCGTGCCCTGCCAGTCTTCCAAAGCCCCAAAACGGGGGAGAGGGGTTTGAGTGTGGGTTTGTTGAGGTTTTGTAGTTGTTGTTTTGAAATATATGATGTTGGTTTTTTGAGGGTTTTTTTTTGTCCATTATTTTGCCATAAAAGTTACTCATTTCCGCCCCCCCCCGCCCGTTCTTGCCCCAGTGTGGACAAGGTATTCGGTCTTGATCATCTGGTCTTGGTATTCTTGCCTTTCTCAGCCAGAGCAAAAGAAGTTTTTAACTTAGTTACGCTTCACTTTTTTTAATAGTAAAAAATAGAAAGGAAATGAAAGCTTTCTAATGGTAAAAGTCTGAGAAACAGCTTTTGAAGAAGTTCTTGGTAGTGTTTTGTTGGGGCATTTCTATGCACAGCTTAGAGATGTACCAGGCTCTAAAATCCTTCTTCATTTCTGTGGACTTACTCCTGCCTCTGTATCTGATCCTATACAAAAATGAAGGTAGCTCTTCTCATAAATCTTAAAAGGCATACAGATGTGACTGAAAACGTAACAGATGTTTTCTTTTACAGAAGTAGTTTGCTCTTTACTTCACATAGTGGAAATAGGATTTTAGGGGCATTTTAGTAAGAGGGGTCTTTCCCACAAAAGTAAAAATTGAACTCTATTCTGTGAATTTCCCACTAACTAGTTGAGTTGTATCTTTTAGGCTTAGCATCATTAAGACAAGCAGATACCACCAAACTACATTAACAGTTGAAAGAGGTCTATAAGGTGCAATAGTTGCCATTCTCAATGGAAGCTGCTGCTTCGCTTATCAGAATTATATTGAGTGACTCCTGGGATCAAAATTTTTTTCCTAGCTCTTAGCATAGGTCTTATTGCATAGTTCTTAGCTGTCCACAAAGGTGGAATATGAGTTACAAAAGTGTGATTAAACACACAGAATATCTGCTTGCTTTGTTAGTTATAGCAGTTTGGTGGATGGCCAAGCCTGAGTGATGAGGAAGTGTCACAGTCAGCACTGGAGCCTGCATTTGAGTGCCTTTGGAGAACCAAAAGTTCCTGCTCCATTTCTTTGCTGCCTTGTCAGTAAACTGTACAACTGTGCTGCATGAACTCTTTAAAGGGTTTGTTGTTGCTCTAAGCCCATGGCTCAACAGTTCCCAAATTAGGTAGTAGTAAATGCTAAAAGCCATTAAAAATTTCATAATTAGAAAGATACTAGAAGTAAGTCTCTGTCAAAATGGGTGTTAAAAGGAATAAGTGAGGTAGAACAGGTGTCCCACAATGTTACCAAATGTATTTTACTTAGTTTCAGTAACCTTTGTAATACATTCGGTTTTATTCTTGTCTTTTGGTAATTTATAACCCGCATTTCACATTTTTAAGGTGCATAACTCTAGAGCCCCATTTTATTTTTAGTAGAAATGAAGATGCTACATTAAGAATGTTAATACAGGAATACATAAAGAATGTATTTTGCCAACCTCAAGAGCAGGTTTCTGTCAGAAGAGGCATTTTTTCCTAGAGTTGTTCCTGTGTTTTAAAAGCCAAGACTATTCTTAAAAAAGGTTAAGCAGTGTGATCCTTTTTTTGAGACTCTTAAATTCCCCTCTAAGGAACACAAAATGGCTATGCCTTTAACATATTTATTCTGATATTTCGATAGCCCTGAATGGGCAGTTTTTGGTTTTTTTTTCAAATAAGATATGTTTATGTTTGTCTCATATTGCTGATAAGAGCGATTTTTTAAAAGGTGATTAGCTGCATTTCTTCTGTTCACTTGCTTCAAGAGCAGCTAATCTCCGGTGAAGTAATCAACACTAGTGCAAACTGCCTCATGAGAAATGGGATAGGCAAAAGTTTATTTCACCTTCCAGTTTGGATACTGTTAGAAAGCAGTAAATGAATGTGCTTGCAAAGCTACAATCAGAGGGTTCTGCTTTGTCCCCTCCCTGTGCCCCATGCTCCAGATGTTCAGGAGACCCCAGTGGAAAAAATGAAAGATCATGTTAAAAACCTTGTTTAAGGTTTTTTAAACCTTGTAAAGTTTAAATCTCTAACTTTGGTAATGTAGTATTTATTATGTGTGTACTTTCAGCTTGCTAGTTTTTTCCCTTTAATTTGTTTCATCCAAGGTCTTTTAGTTAGGTCCAGAAAAAGGATCTGCACTTAAAAGAATGTTCTGTACCACGTTTGACCTGGTGGCTGTGCAGCATAGTTCCTGGTGCTGGGGAAGCTGTGAGCTAGCCTTTGGTGTACTAACATAATGTAACTCAGATGGAATCTATAAATTCAGGAACACAGTTTAGTTCAGTTGCTGTGCTTTTTTAGAGAAAGCTGTGGGATGAGTGTTCTAATAGAAACTGGCTGGTCTTTGAGCATTGTACTGAAAACTCACTGGTTTTGAAGAGTATTAAGATCTGAGAAATATAAACAGATTATTTGCAGGGTTAAAAATAATGAAATGGTGGTAATGATTATTGTTACACAGTCAAAAAGCAGAAGAGAGCTTTCTCTTTCTCCTGCACTGATACACTTTATTTAAAGGGAAGAGGAAAGAATCAAGCTGCTAGTTGAGAGCTGGGTTGCTGTAGGATCAGGAAGTGTCCTGTGTTCAGGGAAATGCTGATGATAGACAATAGGTGCTAGGACAGCCAGTAGTAGTTAGAGTGTTGGTTGAAGAGTTAATTTGTCCACTGGTAGAAATGCCTTTTTGCTGAGACTTAAATAATGCTTCCTCTGATCTAATTTCTTTGATGTGTATAGAGTAAAAATGTTTGATAACCGATATCTTAAAATGCAGTTAAGTCAATAGTGGATGGTTTTATTTTCTATTGCTTTATTTCCTTATTGTGGTCCATCTAATATATCCTGCTAATTGGAGAGCCCATGCTGTAAAATGCTTAAATTTGTAATGTTGGAAAAAACTGAATATATAACAGTCCCATCATAGGCAACCAATAAATAAAATATTGGTTGAAGAATATTGGAATTACATATTCTAATTATGCATTGGCATGTCTTGCAACTTTGATCAAACCCAAGTTGCATGTTGTTGTTCATCTTATTAGCTTGAGCTGGCTAGGAGCAGTCAATAGCATTTGTCACTAGGTTTAAGGGGATATCATAGATTAAAAACATGTTTACTTAACTGAAATGATTGTCAAGATTTTTTGCTCATTTTTGTATTTTTACCTCTGCCTGACTGAAACGTCTGCTGCAAGTCTCTCCAGTTTGCACCACATCGCAATATATGATTCCATTAAATTAGCCACTAAACTGGATGCTGAAAAGGGTTTTTCTGTGTATGTAGATGAATTCTGCTGCTGCTGCCATTGGCAATGTGGGCAATGCCTGAAACCGGACCTGTTTGTGTTGTGCTGGTTTCTGTGTCAGAGGCACAGGTGTCAGAGGAGGGGATCAGGTGTTGCTCACTGAAATTATGTGCATTCATGACGTCGGGAGCTCGACCCTCCCCTTGCTGTGCGGAGCAGCACTCCTCCTTAGCACTGGAGAAGATCTGTCTGTGTGGCACCTTTTGTGCACTGGGGACCTTGATTTTTGTGGGCCTGGGCAGTTCTTCGCTGTGCAGCAGAGGTGAGTGGTGAGCTGCATGGGATGGTGCCTTTTTCAGTCCCTCTATCTGAAATGGAGGTTGCACAAGAGCTGCACTGTCGCCAGAGCTAAGTATTTCCTCCCTACGTGCATCCTCTTCTTCCTGCCTCTCCCAGCCAATTCCAGCAGCCAGGCTGAGTTACTGTAAGCCCAGACAGAGGAAAGACCTCAGCCATTCATGTAAAATTTTTTTGCTAAACAACTAGGACTCTTCAGAGCATAGCAAAAGAGGCTGCTTAGTGCTGTGTGTTGACATTTATTGATTCTTCTGCAGAAAGCAACAAGTGCCATTAGGGTACCCCTTTGTATCCAGGAAACACCATTATAAGCTAGTTTGTCAGGAGAATCCACAGGGAAAGTACTGATAGTCTTTCAACATGGCTCTAGTCAGGGCTGAATGAAAAACATTGATTGGTTCTGATGAGCCAAATCTTCAGGTTATTTATCCACTCAGGATTCATGTTGAGCGAGGCATTTACTGTTTCCAATTGCACAGGCTCCCAGGAGATCATCCCAGTGTGACACAAGTAAAGGGTGAAGGGAATGGAAGCCAGGATGGCACCATCTCGCCAATGAGTTGTGTTTGTATTTGCCAATATAAAAGAAGTTTGTTGTACTGGTGATGCAATTTTTATCCTCCAAAGGAAGAGCTAAGTTATGTTTTCTTTCTCTTACATTCTGTAGAATAGGTAATTAGACCGGATACCTCCTTTCTTACTCTTGCAGAGGAGGAAGGTGTTGAGATACATCTCTTGAGGCTTTGGAGGTCAGGATAATAATTTGACAAAAGTAACCAGTAGTAGTTCTTTCTCTCTTGGCATGGCATAATGATTTGAATGTGCCCATATTTTCCTGTGGTGGAGAAGGTGGAGTTTAGTTTGGATGTGTTCCTTTAAAGATTCAGAACCATTGTGAAGAGGTTTTATACATGGGAATAAAGCAATGGTGTAAGATAGCTGACTGATGTGTCTCTCGTTTCAGCCAGCCATGAAGTGATGCCCCCTTCAGAAGAGCAGCAGTGATTGTGAGGTCTGGGATAGATGTTAATGTGTGTCATCTCTTCTGTAAGGTAATACTTGTGAAAGGCTCTACCTTAAAATACTCCTTCTGGAACTAATGTTACTGTTTCTTAACTTCTCTCATAACCCTGTTTTCTCCTCTACAAACAGGGCTGTGCTTCCCGTGCTGCTGCTCTTAAGGCTGGATTCAGGATGCTGTTGCTGGAAACTGCAGAGCTTTGTCTGTTGAAGTGAGATGCCTTGGAGTCAGTTGGAAGCTACCTCCTTCCTCCACAGGAAATAAGAAACCCCTCTGTCTGAATCTCGCTAGTTTGCTGACTAGGTTGGCTGGATTAGTGTTTGCCTTGGTATCCTTTTCTTAGACTATGAAAGGTTTGGATTTTTTTTGGCTGAACCTTTGTGACCAGTGATTTTGTAAAGGATTTTGCCTTGTTTTAAAACTGCAAGAATGGACTTGAGAACGTACTTGAGTTGATGGGCACAGGGAGATGAGGATTAACAAATTTGTGGTTTAAAAGGAGTGTATGCTGGGATGGTGGGTGGGTCATTTTTGGTTTCAATTGAAGCTGTGCATTTAATTTCTGCTTTTGTAGGCAGGGAACTTCTCAAATCCTATCTGACTCATACCAGGCTGTACCTATGCATTAAAATGCAGCGAGCTGCACAACTGTGTTATTCTTGGAAGCTGTTCAGCTGTAAAAACAAGACCACATCTGAGCTGAGACAGCCCTCTCTTAAGACAGACTCCTTTTTTATAGCCTGTTTCAGCAAGTTGAGGAAGACTTGTGCATAGCTTTTGAGCCCACTTTGCTGCTGTGAAGATGTGGAGCTGCTTCTGGTATGCTTTTCTCATTTGAAAAGAATACTACTTTTAGACTATAAATTTTGAGGGTGTAGTGAATATGAGATATAATTATAGAAATCAGAGTTGTTATGATGAGTGTCTTTATATTAATTCTGATGATGACTTGTCTCAGTAGTTTGCTGTTTAAGGTAATTAAGGCAACCTGCCTTGGGATTAACTTCTGTGAGGTTGCTGAAAAAAATCAATACCAGACACTTGGAATATTGGTGTGGAGAAAAAGTTGCTACAATGCAAGTTCAATTTTTTGCTTCTAGAGGCAAATGCTGAAATTCCCATTGCTTAATTTGCTGCAGCTAGGAGTGTCTCAGCAGTTGGACTCAGCCTGACTTGTTTTTTTTACCGTTTCTATTATCTGAAATGCACACAGCACGGTAACTAATACCAGCCACTCCTCCTTCAGCCTAACATGGGCATCATTGCACCAGTCTTTTCTCATTCAGGGGAGATTTGGGGCAACTGGATATCTGATAAGCTTAATATCCTCCCCCCCACCCCCAAATTCTGGAAGATGTTGACCTACTTTGCAGACATGAATCACATGTAATGATATCAATGCCTCCTGATGGGTGTGTAATAATTCCACTGGTTTATTCTGTTTGCAGATGCTGTGACAATGGAGTTAAGCTGCTCTGAAGTACCTCTTTATGTAAGTCCTACAACACTGGGCTTCTGCCTGGAGAGTTGCTTTCTTTTTGGTAACAGCTCATTCAAAAGCAGGATGAATGAAACTAAAAACCATTCTCTGGTTTTCTGAGGCTGGAGGCTGTTGAATGTTGCTGCCAAGCCGTGTGTGGAGATGGCAGTTTTCAGTAGTGCAGCTCAGCTCCCTGAAGGAAGTTTGAAATTATTTCCCCTTTTCCCTTTGTGATCATTATTTTCTTCTCCTTCAGTACTGTCCCTTGCAGTTTTCAAAAGCAGAGTTACTGCCGGTGAAGAGATAGCACTCACTCCCTTTCCCACAATCTTTGGTTGTTTTTTGCCTATAAAATTCCAAATTACCATTTTCTCTGTTTCCACAAAACAAGAAATTGTGTTATGTAAAAAAATAAGTTAAAGTTTGTAATCAATTGGATTTTTTTTTTCTGCAAAACCTGAAATAATTGCTTAAAATAGAAGAACTCAAAGTTAAAAACCAAGTAGTAACAGGAGTGAGCACATACATTAGATAAACTTGATTTATTTTGTGTCTTCAAGGGAATGGGATTTTGAGTATTAAAACTTTGGAATTCTAGTCATTATTATTAAAAAGCCATAATTGTATTTATTTTTTACTTGTTCTGCTCTTTTTGCAATGAGGGTACCAGGGATACATGGATGTTGGTGTTTAGGGAGAAAATGGGAGGACACTGAATGGTTTTCAAAAGGGTGGTAAAAATTAAACAAAGACATAAACAAAGCAATTATCTTATTGTCATGAATGGAAATGGAGGAATACAAATAATCTGTACCCAATAATTCGTATTGAATGAACACAGGATTGGTAATGCACCAGCATGAGTTGTTGTATTTGTCAGCTTCAGAGTGGAAACCTCAGGCTTGCAAAAATTAGATGCAGTATCTTTAAAGGCATCAGAAAAAAGTATTTTTGAGGCCTGCTCATGTGATGTTTATTGTGTGGTACAAGGCTTTAAAAATAAATTTTCACAGAAAAAGTAGTCAGGAACATGGTGATATCGGATCTGACTGATCTGCTATCTTTCCATAATAAGGTAACCAACCACTTTGCAGAGGGCAGTGCAGTGATTTTAATCCAAGTTGTTGAAAATGAACCATTTGAGACTGTGTCTTGCAGGAAATTCTTATGGAAGATAAAGAGGGGGAAGATTAACACAAAGAGATAAAGATATATGGGTACTGCAAGAACTATTAGGGTAGAGACAGAGATATTACAAGTGATAGTCCTTAAGTGTCATACTTATGGCTAGCTCTGTTTAATATTTTGATTAAAACCCTATGAACCAGATGTAGGCTTGCGAAATCTGTATAAATTTGTTGACATCACAGTTTTGAGAGATGTTGTTTAGTATTGAGAAGAATTCGGTAATTATGTGGGAAAATTGACTTTTTCCACCTTGTATTTATGCCAGTAAGAGCTGAAAAGAATGGTATAAAACTGTGCATTTGCAGACTAATAATGATACATCTCTCATGAACAAGGGACTCACCTGGGGAGGCTTGGAGTGTATCAGTCACTTATAGTGTGGTGGATGGAAGAATGTGGTTGTAGTTGAGAACAGTCACCCCAAGCTTTTCACAAGTGAGAGTCTGTACCAGATCTAGGCTTTGCTGATTGTGGTGCTGTGCTTTGGTAATTCGCCAGTTTTGGTCTGCAGACTCTCACCAACCCAGGTGGATAAATCCCAGAGGGGGCTCCTAACTTGCTAGAAACCCAGTGAGAGTAGTCTGGATTGTCACCAACTCATTTTCTTGTGGGGGCAGCAGACAGAGATGGTGTCTTTCTTCTGGTCCCCAGTGTCCAAGCCTGAGATTAGTGGAGAAACATGGATTACTAGGGACTTGCAGTGGGAGCACCTGGGGTGAGCTTCTCAGAACCTGGCATGGTAACAATTTTTTAACAGCCTCCTATATTTATTTCAGCGTATGTGCGTGAGAAAGATTCAAGGTTTTCTCTCAACACCCATTTGAAACTTGGAGAAATCTCAGCTGATCTTACACTGATCACTTGAGGCTGATGTAGTTATTCTAATGAGTTGGTGCCTGAAAGTGTTGCAGCTTCACAGTCTTGCCCATCACAATATTGCTCCTAATCTGACTGCCTTTGCACTGTGTTCGAGAAGAGTTCTGTCCATCCTGAAAAAGTCCTTGAGTTAGGGCATTTGTCTTTTATTCATTGGATCCAATTACTTCATCAGTTCTGGAAACTCCTTCCAACTGCTTCTGCTTTATTTGCATGACTTTGTTGGAAAACACAATCAAATCCACACTTAAATTGAACGTGAAAACCTTTTCTGATTATTTGGTTCCTTAGTTTTCATTAAGCAGTTTTCTGGCAAGCTGAGCTTGTCTAAATGCTCTTCCATTTCCATCACTAAAAGCTGCTTTCATCTCCCACAAGCAGGGATAGAGAAGACATCTCTGGAAAACTGAGGGAACATGACAAATACTTGCACTGCAGTGAATTTAGGTATTTCTCTGATATATTCCAGTCCCTTTTAAAGGGCCACAGTGGAACTGCAGAATACCATGTCATGGCAATCACACATTGTTTGCATGCAACTTCAAAGATGTCAGCATATGGTTCTGACATAGTATTTTCTGCAAGAAAAGTGAAAGAAATCAAAAGGTAGGAAGTAATCCCTTCTTTCCAGCCTCTGTGAAAGCATAGTTTTTTAATTGAGAGAGGGAGAAGTCTGCTATATGGTGGGTCCAAAATAGGGATGCTTTTTGCACTATATGTAAACCTGCTTAGCATCTGTATTCAGTGGATTTTACCCTCTTCATTCTGAGTGTCTTGAGAGCCTTGCATTTCATGTCAGATTATCTGAGAATAACTGCAGTTCAGTGTTTATAATATACATTTTTAAAGATTATATGCAGGGTACTTTGTTGACTCACTGTATGTGAACAGTTGTTAAAACAGCTGGAGGATGTGACCAGACAGTGCTGCTACTTCAAACTGTCACACTTCAGCAGTACTGAATTTCTCTGCAAATCTAAAATGGTATGTGTAATCTTGTTAGCCCAGTGATGGTTGTTCTTTTTTGTTACATAAGATGGAATCCTTTCCAAAAGCTCAAGGATCTTGCTGATTTAATATAATTTTTGTGAAATATAATTTAAAAATACTCAATGTAATTACTCCATTTTGAAAATGCATTATTTAATACACTTCTTCTATATGTAATTTTTGTGCCAGCAGTACATTAAAATCTAATTACAATGCATATCAATGTCATGATTTAAAAAATAAGTGGTAATCAAATGGAAAATCAAATATTTGAAGCACATCCTTTCAGTTAATTTGAGGAGCCTGTTTCTGGCTTCTAGACAGCAAATTACTGTTAACCACTCTATAAAATTACTTGTTATTATAGTTTTCAGGATTGACTAGCCAAGAATAAACCAAAACATCATAGATGTTTCTTCTTTCAATGCTAATAATACATAGTTTAAATATACAGAACCTGAATGTAAATAGCTTTTGCCCTCCTAAATGATGCTTTTTTAACACTGATAAATGTAAAATTATATTTAGCCAATTCTTTCTTTAAGAAGAGCAGCAAGCTGAGGTTTTCATTTCACAGTGTACTAAAAACAGTATATAGAATAAGACCTCATTATGTTCAGGCAGACACCGGTCTCATTGTAGACGGAAAAAAAGACTATTCATCAAAGATGGAAGATAAAAGCAAAATATTTGATGAAGCACTCTTCAGATATTAAAGTATTTATGTGTGGCAGTTGTTCTTCCTATTGTAAGCAGTTTTTAGTGTGGGGAAACAAATCTCCCACATAGGAAATCATTCATTCTTATTTAATGGTAGGTAACAGTTTTTTGTTTCTTTTAAAGAAATGTAATTGATTGCCAGCTTTGATCTTTGATATTTGCAAAGAAATACCTTGCTGCAGTGGGGTAGACATACTGTGGAAGTAGCAAGCTCTCAAGAGCAGTAAATAAGTGTTCTCAAAAGCTTGTAAATTATTCTCTCCGGGGAGCCTTATTAATGTTTCCCATGGGAGCAGCAGAGATAGATAAAGAAATGCTAAGCCACAGAGGCTATCCACAGCAGTTTCTAGTAGACACCAAAGGGACCTCATCTCCCCAGGAGATGGTGCTGGAGGTTATGTGTCTGTCTTTCCAAAGGAGCTTTTGGATATTAATTCTCTGGGAAGAGGCAGAAGCTCAGGCACGTAGCTTTGAGACTCAGGATCTCCTGGAAAATAAAACTTCCTCTTGCTCCGGTGCTGCAAGGTGCTTACTATTCTCAAAATGCTCTTTCCTAAGGTATTGCATGCTCCTGTGTACAACCAGTGGAGCTGGCTAGAAGTCCTCAAGGTCTAAGCTTAGGTAACTTTCTTTGTGTTCTGTTACACAAAGTCTCCCTCTTCAGGTGTCTCTGCTCTGATGTTTTTACTTGCGGACGGTTTTGTGTCTGATGCTGTTACAGCTTCTGTGGTGAAGCATAGGTGCCAAGGAGGGAGAGGTGTGTAATATTGATGTATGGAAGTATTCCTAAAGTGAGGGCTCAGAGGGTCTCTCTGACTGGGTTGAGAAGGGCAGAGAGTAGAATGTGGCACCAGGCTGCTTGCAACTGAGGGCATGGAGACTCTGGCACTTTGGATAAGCTCAGTGGTTGTCTTTGCCTGGGCTGTGTCTGTAAAGTGCCAGACATGATTCCAGCATGCTTTTGCATGATTTGAGTAGGAAGTGGCAGTAGACTTATGTATTGAATGTGAGTAGCTCATTGTCTCCCTTGCCAAGCTGTTTGTCTTCGCAGTTCCTCCATGCTGTACTAACAGTTGATCTACAAAGAGGGGTGGAAAGGGATAATTTTCCATGGTTGGATACAGCTTTTGTATTTGCTGCTCTTGCCAGGTGTTCTTGCCAGGTGTTCTGTGTCTTCTAGCCAGTCCTTTGTGGAGAAAAGACAATTTCTAGCCTGATTTGTCCATTCTCTGCTTTCATGTTCTTTGCTGTTGCAGTGGGGTTGACCATAATTCGGGGCCTATCTGTGAATTCAGCGAGGCTGAAATGACCACCTTACTTAGACAGTGACTTCAAAAAAGAAATGTGGTTTAAATGTGTGTTGGCCTTTCAGCATGCCTTTGGTAATGCACAGAGCTGTGTTGGCTTGATCCAGCTCTGGCTGGAGTCAGGAGTACTTTGCTGTTGACTGCTGTGGGAGCTTGGTCAGGTCCATCACAGGAAGGTTAAATGGGAATGTACAAAAGAGTGTGCACAGGTCTGCCTCTGGATGCAGACTTGCTGCCAGAATGAGACTGAGGAAATATGACTGAAAGGATGAGACCTATTTTAAAAGTTATGAAGGAAAAGAGTGGGTGCTTCAAAGCATGTTCATCAGCAGGCAGATAATTTTTGCTCCCATGGTGTATTATTTTCCCTTTTGTTTTGTTTTGTTTTGTTTTGTTTTGTTTTGTTTTGTTTTCCCACTCTGTCCTTAAACTGTGATTTTTCTGGGCAGGGACTTTGTGCTTACATACACTTGTGTAGTGTCTGCAACAGAAGAGCTCTGATATTACACAGGACATGAGAATAATAACTAGTCTGATTTGTATATTTTAAATCAAGTCAACTGGAAGAGATTGCTCCTTTTCTTTTAGTCAGCAGTTGCATGTCAGAACGGATGCTAGTTTTCTATTAACATACCTTATTACAGAATTTTTCTGACCTATGTTAATAGCTCATTCTTAAGCTTTTAAATCCCTTTCCATTACTTTACGCATGAGCATAAGTTTTATTGTCACTGACAGCAAAACACTAAATTATATTTTCAATGATAGACCAGCAAGAATATTAATGTAAGTTTTGGCACTGGACTTGAAAATTTTCTTCTTTTTCTTCTGCCTTCTCCCCTCACCTTTCTAATAAAAGCATTCCAGATATTTTTATTTCTATCTAGTAGTTCCAGAATTAAAGGATATACCATTTAATTATTTACTAATTACTTATTTATTACTTTGCTATATGGGAAACTGAAAATTTTTCTGCACCTTACCTATTGTCACATTTTGATAATGAACGAAACATAGCTTTAAGACTTGTGGTGGCAAGGTAAGGAAAATAGGGTCAGTTTGATGTAAAGTGTTGATTTGGAATAGACTTGCTCTGTGGTTCAGATTGTTTAAAAACATTGGTAGATTAATTCTGCACCAGCAGTCAGTTCCATGACTGTCTCTCATACTGCTGCTGACATAGAGCAGGCATAAAAGGCACAAAGCCGGCATAAGCTCTGTATCATTATCATTGCTCTCACTAATTCAGCAAAAATGAAATTGTGTTCCCAGGTCTGGCACGGGTCAGGTTGGTGTGGCTGGATGTTGCTTATGGTGACGTGGAAATGGTCTTGCTGCCAGCTGTGTCTTAAACTGAGCAAAGGGCTGGTTGAGATGGTTAAACAAAAAGAAACAGGACTGAGGAGGACAGGTTTTTGTGGTAAGATAGTGCCATAGAAAATGACAACCTCGGTAGCATCTGCACATATTGCATGTGCAATGAATGAAATGCATCAGGTGTCTAATACATGTTTCTTTTTAAAGTGGGCAATATTAGAGGCAACTTAGCAGTGCACAGTAGCATAGAGACTTGAAGACACATGTATGTCATGACCTGTTACTGGGTTTCTTATTTTTAGAAGAAATATATTTAGTTTTGCAGTATTTTAAAGGCCTGCTTGCTTGCTTCTTGTTGTTTTTGTTCTTGTTGTGTGGTTTTTGTTGGTGGTGTAGGTTGGTTTTTTTTTTTTAATTCTGTTGGATTCTAATTCCTTTTCCTGGAGGCAAATCTTGCAGTTCTCAACAAAAAAACATTGTTGTTCTGTCTGTGTCTCTGAAGAGAGTGAACCTATTTTGAGGCTAGTGAGGAGATAGGAAGTGTAACTCATTTTGAGACATCAGCTTTTGATAAAAGCCAGTGTATGCAATTTCAGAAACTCTCAATACAGCAAATATATTTCTTCAGTTTGTCACTGAAGGGGGAGTATTGCAATAAGCTTGATTGAAAATCCACAAGGTTTAAGGCTGGTCTCCTGTTAAACCCAAACAACATAAAACACAATCCTTCATCTCCCCCTTATCAAGGCGAAGGAGTTGTTAAGCCCTTGAAGAAGCACAAAGTATGTACCAGGTGCAGAAGGTGGGAGAGGCCAGATAGGGATTGTTTGGGTGGGGGGAAGTTCACGCTGCTATGTGTTAGGGAACTGTGTGAGTGTTGTTTTGAAAGAGGGTGGGGAAGATCCATCTTTCAGGAGCAAACGGGGGCAGCTTTGATCCTGCTGTGAGGCAGGGGAGTCAGCTAGTTAACTTGTCAGGATATCTTCTATCCTCCTTGTTTGCTCAGAGCGTGCTTTTGTCATCAGTTTGGAGGTAAAAAGTGCTTAATTTTTTCCAGTTTATGTGGACTACCTAGTCAAAAAGCTGGCTGTAGCTTCTACCAGTACTTTCTTTTTCTTTCAAAGAGGCACTGCGTGTAAAAGTGAGGAACTTCCAGATTTTTTTTTGTCAAAAGAGGGAAGCTTATCTGTCTTCATTAGGAAACTTCTCTGTTAGTGCTTTGCTACTTAAGATTGTACTGGGACCCTGCTAGAGGCATCCATCCAATTTTATTTTAGGATGCAAGTGGTCACTGAACACTTCTTTTCTCACTCTTTTGACAAGAACAGAGAGCTGCCTCAGCTGCTAGTCAGTGGACTTTCTGTGTGCTCTATTTGCCTTAAGCAGCTGTGGGGCTGTTGTTTCTTACTTATGCCTGGAGGTGTCTGTGTAAATGCGTCCTCCGCATTTCTCAAAAACCTGCCACATGCTGAAGAAGTACCTACAGTTGTCTGGTGCATAAAGCTGATGTGGTTTGGAGAACCTGCTGTGATGCATTTCCCACTTGTGGGCAGTGTTTTGTCCACAGGTTCGGGGGCTGAAGACCAGCCCTTGATCCTTTGCAAATGGGTGAGGTTCTCAGGATGCTGGTGGAATATTGCAGTATAAATCATCAGAGGACTGGCTCTCCTTGAAGCAACTCTGCGTACATATTTAATTTTTATAAAAGTGTATGTGTGGGCTTTTGGACAATATGTAAAATTAACCATAACCCTATCAACACATACCTTGTCTCCAAGTTTTTATGTGGAATTACATATTGTGTAATTGTGCCACTCTGGATAGAAAAAAATTAATCATACTCAATTGCTTCTTCCCTCAAGTTATTAAATGAGGGGAAAAGCCATCCTATTTTTGTTTTAGATACTTTTAGCTATACAGTTAGAAAGTTAATGCTTCTCGAGAAATGTTCAGCTTTTATCTCTTACTTTGTTTTTCAGTTTGTAACTTCTTTATTTCCCTGCTTGTAGTTGCTGTTTCATTGTGTGCTGAATCCCATTGCATTCAGTTTGGTTGGGATGCATGCTTTCTTAAGCAAGTCCATAACAGTGTTTACTGCAATCCATAGACAAGGTCTGTCTGGTGGACATTATAAAAATATCACAGAACATTGGAAAGGCATGTTTATAACATTCTTGTTGTTATTAATGATTTCAATATGATTGATTTGTGTTCATTTAGAATTTCTCTACTGCTATTTTACTGTCATTTGTGTAGAAGTGTTCACAGCTGCAGCTCAGTTGCAGAAAGGTCATCAAAACTGTATGGCTGCTACTATCCTTGTCCAGTCACAAGTGAAATAGAAACATTTTCTGAAGTGAGTCAACAGTGAAAAATGTTTATGTGAAACTGTAGTGGCCAGTAGCAGCTGACATAGTGGCAAATAGTCCCATTATTGCTGGCACTACTTGGGGATTTGCATTTATTTCAATGTGTTGGGACATGTATTATGGGAAAAAATAAGCCATTGTTTTACCCTAGCACATAAATATTTTTTCCTAGAGTGTGTCATTACAAAGCTGGTATTTTTTTGTCCTGTTATGTGTAGAGACAATATGCTTGCAAGTCCTGGATAAAACATTACTTCTCAAGCTGTGTGCATAGTTTGGTAAAGAAATCTTTAGTGTGTTTTAGAATGTGTTATTTTTATGGTAAAAGGCCATTGGGAAAACACATTTATCCAGGCTGTGCATGCAAGGATAGAGAGCAATTGTTGAAATTTAAGTGTTAGCCAGCCTGGTGGCCTCAATCTGTAAGTCCACTTCTTCCAAAGATCTTTTTGTGTTGCACCTGTTTTGCTGCACCAGGTTGCTGGTGAAGAAGATGGTGTTAGCTAAACAGTTTCAAAACGGAAGAAGCTCAGTTCAGCTTAATGGCCAATTATTTGTTAAGGCATGGAGAGTTTTGCAGAAGACTAGGGATCAGGCACACTGGAAGTGCCATGGTCAAATCTGCAGCCTCTCCTGACTACCTGGATGCTGCCGTGCTTCAGCTGTGAGGGATTGGTACCTGCCTTTCCCTCTTCACAAAGAACCTGCCTCAGTCCCTTGCTAGGATGCAGAAGGCTGTCTGGAGGTGGGAGCTCTGCTCCCAAGTCGGGTCTTTGCTGCTCCTGCAGGACATGGAGTTCAGGGGACCCTGCTGCTGCTTGCCTGACGTGGTCAGCTCTCAAGTGCTCTAGACAAACCAAGGGAAATGTTGCCAAATGTTACCAATGAAACCAATATGTCTGAAAAACCTGTTTGGTGACACTGAAAGAGAGCATAGACCTATATATCTTGTTAAAACACAAAACTTGCTAATCTCCTCCCTGGTGCCAGGGCCAGGGCAGTGTTTTCACTGGTAGGCTTTACTTTATGAATCCAGAAAGGTAAAAACTTATGCTTCCTCAGTCACAGGTTTAACATGTTCAGAGTTGAGTCTGTGTCTCTCTTAAGATCCCCTTAACTGCGGTGAGCTCTCTCCAGTTCCCCTGCATGTTTTTCTGTTTTTTATTTCAAGGATATAATGACAGTCTTGGCTCTCATTAAATCAATGGCAAAACTCCTCTTGGCTGCAATAGGCTTAGAGCTATTGCTCTTTTTCTTCTGTTTTCTGGTATCTTTTTGAGTCAAAGTTGTTGATGTGGCTGCCTGAAGTTCTCTGCTGTTGCAGGCCTGGATGGCATTTGAGAGGTCTCCAGTTTTCATGTGTCCCTGTGGTGGTTCTGTAGAGCTGAATATATACTCTTTTGAACCATGCAGGTGTAAATCTAAGGAAGATAATGGTGGGTTGGTCTTAGTAAGTGCCTTTCAACTTTCAAATTTTCTTCCTCTGCAAGTCCATCAGAATCAACACAGTGTGAGCTTGAGGCAAGGACCTTCCCCAGCATCCACCTGAGAAACCAGCTGTATCCAGGGACTCTGTTTATTTGCTGAGATGGTGAAGTGGCACATACTTACTCTTGCTTTGATGAAGTGGGGCCTGAACTATCTGAGGTTCATGTGGATCCTGGAAGCATGCTTAAGCATACCTACACATAGATATCAAGTTCTAACTCTCTGTTATATTCTCCCAAGTTTCTGAAGGTATAAATAACTTCACTAAGGCAAGGAAAGAGTTGGGAGGGAGGTTAGACTGTTGTTAAATGAATGAACCTGTGAAAATGGTGTCAAAGACATCTAGTAACTAGATTGTCAAGAATCTGGCCCTTCTGGATCCATGCTCTCACAGCTGCCTTGTATTCAGTGTACTTGGCCACTTCTTCAAAGATGAGGTGCCTGTGTGACTTATCTTGTTTGGGTTTTGGTATCTAGAGGACAAGCTTAAATTTCGTATTTAGAAATGTAGAAGAAACATATTAGTTGGGATGTGTTTTTTGTTTCACTATCGGGAATAAACTCAGACCAAACATTATTCTGTAGGGGGACACTGTTCTCATTTCAGGTGGTGTTGTATCATAATCCTGTGAAGCAGAAAGGCATTTCTTTGGTGCAGGACTATATTTGCTGCGTCTCATTGCAGGATCCAGACCACTTCCCTCCTTCTTGTGTGCCTTGCTAGGAAAAGGGGAGGAAGATGGGAACTGGAATTGCTCCCACTCCTGTGACTCTCCAAGTTAATTTGTATGTGGAGGGAAGATCTGTTCAGGTAGTTCCAGCTGCAGCCTGCTTCTGGGGCTGGATTGACCTTACCTGAGGGACCCAGGCTGTAAATGCTTCTGCAGGGACTGTGTGTAAAACTCACATCACTTTCTCAAAGTATTTTTCTCTGTAGGAGTTTTCTAGAATGGACTGCAGGTGATCTTTGTAGAAAAAATGTGATTAAATAGTTCCTGTAAAGTATTTGGCTTTACACAGGGACAGGTTGAAAGTAAATGGATACATGTTTTAGTGGCAGCAGCAAGAAAAAATATGTTTGAATGGAGCAAATTGAAACAAGAATGTCTGAAGGCAGGATGGAATGTGCTGGAGACAATGACAGGAGGTTGCATAAAACAGCTGTTTCTGATGCTAGGTGTGATAACCATGCAGCACCAAAAATAATATTCCACTATTACTTTCTGTGTAATCTCTGAATCATCTACTGTAATACAGGGTTTAACCCTCCTTTTGGATTGTGTGAGATTTTCCAATTCAATCACTTAATTGTTTGGCCAGATACAAGCTAGCTGCCAATTTGCCTTCCTTTTGTAAAATATTTGCTTAAATGACCATTACTTTCATTTCTGGAGTGTCGTAAGGAGTGAGCTTTATGAAACTTGGTTTTGATCACGTACACATGAGCTTTCCACTGTCTTTTCCCCTGTAGACAAGGATTTGTTAAATTCCTCCCTCATGCTTATACATTATGTAATGTGATTGGTTTAAGATGTTTCTCTGTCCTCAGTGAATCTAAGTTAACATTTTTTTAAAAAGAGCAGTGTGGCTACGATTTAGCTTGATTTTTTTTTTCTGCCAACGGCTGCTAGTTGAGAAATGTTTCCCCAGAATATCTCTCTTTTTTAATGTAGTTAGGGCAAAGAAAACATGAAAGTTGTCTGGCTATATAGTCTCTCTGACTCAGGGGTCCAGAGGGCAGAGATGATTTGAGAGTTGTGGAAGAAATTCTGCTGTGCTCCCATGCACCAGGCAGCTGTCACACCTAAGAACCCACTGGCACAGACTGTGGAGTGTCTTTCGAATCTTATCCTATTCCTATCTTCCCAGAACAGCAATCCACATTATTACTCAACAGATTAGGTTATTCACAACTACAATAAATTTTTTTAAAAATAATATTCCAGTAACAACAGTAAAAACAGCAACTGCAAAAATAATAATGATACATTTTGGTTACAGTAGTGCAAAACACAAAGGGAATTAGGAGAAAACACTTAGCAGTTGTAGCAACACTTCAGGCTACTAAAAAGAGGTAAGTTATCAGTTTTGGGGGATGACAGGCATGTTTGCTCTTGATACTGAGCACATAATTGTTTACATCTGTCCTTACCGGAACAATCTTGTCTGAGGAAGATTTTGTGCTTGAAACCAGCCCTCGCCTCTTCACCCCAGTTCGTTTTGCTTGCCTGTATTTAAGAGGAAAACAAATGCAGGATTTCCATTGTTAAGAGTGACGAGAAAGATGTCCTTGGGGAAGGCAGGCCAAGATATGATGTTATGGCGGGTGGCAGGAGTCACACTGCAGTGAAGTGTTTGCCATATAATGAACAGGATAAGGATGGTCAGAGGCATAAGTGTGGTTTTCAGCCACAGAGTTTTCTGTGCTGCTGTCTTGTGCTTTGTTTTTTACAAAACTTGTTTTTATGGAGCTGGTGGAGTCAGTGCTGTACTAACTGTTTTGAGTAGAGAAGGGCAGGCATCACTGGAAATATGGCTGTGATATTCTTCTGTAGCATGTTTTCCAGAAATCACCATTTCTGCCAGATGTTGGAATAATTCTGCATTATTTAGAACAACTGTGGCAGTCAGGGACTGTGTTGTAGCACACTGTCCTCCTCCTCAAGGAAATGCAACTTGATCTAAATTTCCTCCCTCAGACTTGTCAGACATTTGTTATTGTTTGCTGCTTCTTAGATCCCTTTCCTGTTCTTTTTTGAAGCTATTGTATGACAGGTTTTTCTTGGCTGGTTGCTTTCTATTTACTATAAAGAAACCCATGGGCAAATATCTGGGAACTCGTGTTCTTTGAAACCATTTGTAGAATTGCATCGGTGCTTCTTTCTGTAAACTAAGTCTAAGATAATTTAAAGTATTTTTGAATTTTTTATTTTTTAAAACAAAACTTGCTTTTGTAAATAGCAAAATATTTGTGTTCGGGTTATTCCAATGCATTTTCAGTAAAAAGTCAGTTATGTTTGTGTGGGGTAGGACAAAAGGAATTGCTTGAAAGACATTATTTAAAAGACATCTTTTAAAATCAGCTTTGCTTTTGCAGGCATAAAAACATGGTTATTTTCTAAGTGGAAGTAGAAAACTGAAGATTTGTTATTGTATCACAGCCTCTGTGTAGCAGAGTTATAAAGGTTATAATAAACTTGGACCTGAATTTTACATCAGCGAGCTTGTTGAAGATGAGAAATTTACTGGATGTTTCTTAATGCACTTTCACTTTTCAGGGACAGGTGACTATACATGCAAAATTTGACAAAGACATTTACCTCCCAGAGGATGCTGAGTTTTACTTTGTTTATGATGGATCCCTGAAGAGACACATAATGTTTGCTGAGCGAGTTAGTGACAGCACCCTTCAGTCCATAGTTCCAGGTGAGCCTCAACTTCTGTTGATATTTTTCCACTCTTTGGTCCACCTCAACCCCATTTTAAAGCTGGGCATAACTGGACAGTTTGGTATAACTGTTTGATGTCTCTGTAATGGAGAAAATGCAGGGATTTGAATGATGATGGCCTTTAGGATCAGGGCTGAGTTTGACTGACCCTAGGGGATCCTGCTCTTTGTAGCCATCCATGCCAGCACAGTATCAGATGTAGACAGCTTTACTGGACTTCCAGCATTGGGTGTGCATTAAAAACTAGTCTTTAGGGATGGCATAATTTTAAATGTGAGTTGATTCTGTGCCACAACTGTTTGCCTCTGGTCACACTAACACCTGTGAAAGTCCTGTTTTTTCTGAGCCCTCCCTTGGTGCAGCTGTCAGCCTGGCTTGCAAAGCCCTCCTGCTGGAGGCTTGTGATGCTTGGAGCTCTGCTGGAGCTGCATGTGGTACAGAGGTGTCTGGAGACTGTTCCAGGGTGCCTCACTGCAAACAGGGGAACTGTGTGTTGCCTCCCAGCTGGCTCTCTGCCTTGGCCCTGTCTCTCTCATGGATGTAACATAAAACCTGCTTGTCACTTTTATTGTGTGCTTTGTGACCTTTTCATCTGTGTGAGTAGGAGGCTGTAGACGCGATGTACCTGTGCAATAGGATCTCCTTGTTTTCTCATGTGCTCTGAAGGGGATTTAGAGTCTGAAAATAAGTGCAGTGTCTAAAAAAGGGAAGTTCATTGCTGTTACATAGGGGCTTCTTTGAACTTGTAAATGCTAAGTGATTGTCATGGATTACAACTGAAGAAAATGCAATGCTAGGCTTGCTCCAAGTCAGTTTTAATTTTTTTTTAAGATCTCAGCATATTCTGTGAAACTGTTAAATGGTTGCTTCTGGGCTAGGAACAAAACCAGAATGCTACAGGCAACACTTAATCATGACAGAAGCCATGAACAGATGAAAATAAAATGTGAGGTTAAACCATATCCCTGCTGATGTTAGTGTTATTTTATGGTAGCCAAATTAAACATAAGGGAACAAAGAGCACTTTAAAAACAGCTGCAGTTGTGGTAACTACATGCTTCCTTCTGCAGTTACTAGATTGCACATATACTTGTAGGCCTTCACAGCATGTTGGAAAATTTGTGCCCTTAGTACCTCGTGGTTAACTCTCCAGTGAGAGGTACAGCTTGCACCTCTTTTAGATGTATGACATCAACCCTCCCTTAGACATCAAAGGAGTAGGAGGGAAAGACAAAGTGCTGAAGAGGTTAAAGAGACAATCTCTCTTGGACTTTGAGAGTCCCAGCTTTAAGTTGCAGAGTTGATACAGCATTTAATCAAGTTTGCCAAGGGCCTGAAGTCTGCATTAGTTAAAATTGTTTGGGTTTTGGACTGCATAAATACAAAATCAGTGTTAGTAAATAGAGGTATTACTCAGATTTAATTTTGCAGGCCACTAAACCAGTCTTTTCATGAGCATCTTATTTTTCTTAGTGTCTATCCAAGAACCTTCAGTTCTTTCCACTGGTTAAAGAACTCTCACCTAAAAAGCCTGGTTCTAGAATTAATTAAATTGATAACAACTGGGAGGACTGTCAGTTAAAGTTTAGTTGAATCCAAGCTGATCACTAGAAGTGGTAGGTGGATGTCCTGTGACAAATAAATACAATGAAAGGGAAGGATAAAATAATTCTGAATGAGCAGCCACAGCTCTCAGAGGTGGATGAGAATGAAAAATAACTAATGTATTTTCTGAATGTAGATAATGTAAGTGATTAATTTACATTCTAATTACAGGCCATGGATGCCAAGAAGCAGTTTCTGTGTCTGTGTTGAGGTACACGGTGGGTTTCTCACCTGTGGTCCTTGGCAGCTGTCCCGTTGTTTACAGAGAGAATCTGTCATGCAAGTTGTCTCGCTTTCTGGTTGATCACGCAGAATGTGTCACTGCCACTAGTCACAAGCTGCTGCTGGATAAGTTTGGGCTAAGGATGGACGATCTGCAATCACTGGATAATGACTTGATGATGGCCATTGCTTGTGAAAAGTTGCCCTCAACCTGGAACATCATTGGAAGCTGCCCAGAAGGTGGTATAGTTTTATTTTAAGTTAGAAAGCTTGTAACAGTGGTTTGGTGCACAGCTCAGAGCAGAGTATCTCACTGTTTTATCCATTTTCTCAAATCTTGTGCTTGATTTTGTGGTTAACATGAAAAATTGTTCAAGTGTGAGAGCAGTAATCAGAGATTAGGTTTGTGCCCAGAGAGCTAAAAGGGATAATGATGGTTATTGTAACTCTGTTTCCCTAGGAGGTTTTTCTGCCTTGACTCACTGTGAATGCAGTTCTTTATTTATAAATAGAGCTGTCTGTTTAAAAAAAGCAAGAACTGTAGCATGAAGTATTGAAGCCATGATTCTAACCAAGTGAGGTGTTTCATCTCCAGAGGAAAAGGTGGTAGTCATAAAAGAGAAAAGTATGTTACTGTAGGTATTCTGATGTGCAGAGTATACATAATTTTTGTCACTCTTCTGTCTGTGTTTGTCCTTTATTTATGACTACGGTCATTCTTTGGGGAAAATATCATTAAACAAGTTTCTTTTTTTAATTGTAGAGGAAGTGAAATGAAAGTATATATGAAACTTTAGTATAGGGTATGCTGCTGAAAAACTTTGTAACAAAATCAGGTGAGATTTTCCTAGTTTCAGATTTCATTGCAAACAAAAAACTGTAGTTAGGGTTTGCCGAAGAGTATATTTATTTTTGCAGATTCAGCTGATTTATAGCTGAGGTTGGAAACTGTGTTATACTTGATGGAGTCACATGTTTTTCATTGAAAATTTGGTAGGTTTGGCTGTTTTCCTTTTAGTACTTTAAATTGCTAAAAATTAGCAGACAGGCAGTTCCGATGTGAGCCAAACTGACTCATGTAAGCTTTTGGGAAATAAAAACACATCACTTAAGCCCACTGCTTTGGGTAAGGTCTTTTTTCATGTCATAAATATTCCTAATTCTTAATGACAGATAAAATCTGAAGAATATTTTCGTCTATGTGTTGTAGCTAACAACCCTTTCAACAGATGTAAAAACAAATACCAAGTCTCATTCAAATATTGGCTAGGCAGGAGAGTAACAAAAAAAGCCATTGCTTGTTTCATTTCGATGTGTAGTAAATATTTGTTCACACTACAGAAACAGGAACTACACAGAAACTAGAAACAGAAACTAGAAATTTATGAGTATTTAGAACTTCTTTCCCTACCTGCTCTCCCTACAGCTCCTTCTATCAAAGGTCCAAGGTGACTTTACACTTGACATTGTCAGGATGTTCTTTTTAATATGAATGTTGTGAAAGATGTGGCTGCTATCATCCATCATTAGTAAGGACCTTATGCTTGTGAGATTCTGTCTGTTTTCAGAGTGGCAGAGCTATTTTTGTTGGAAAAAAATGCTTTTGAGTGACATGTTGCTGGAGAAAAACACCATCTGGTGTTTTTTGACCTCGTTCATTTTTAAGAGGAATTAGAAATGTACAGGTCGATGGAAAGACTGAAGAATGCTTTATTCATAGGAGTTTTGATATTCAGGAAAAATGTTTGTATTCCTTTTATAAGGTATAAGAAGGATTGGATAAAGAGAGCCAAGAGGTTGTCTAGGGAGCATTGCAAATAATTCAGGAATTTAGTGCAGTTGCACAGGTCAGAAGTTATTGGCTGCATTGTAGAAAGTTCAACAAAAGAAACAAGAAAGCATGAACTTTTTGGTAATCCTCACTTGTAATAGATGTCTGTGTGACAGCTCAGTGCTCAGATACTGAGATTAGCTCACCCACAAGCAGCTTGCTGCTAGAGAAAACTGGGGACTCAGCAGAGGTGCTGGGCTTAGAAATCTATTTTTTTGGTGGGTTTCAGAAAAGGGGAAAGAGGGATAGAGGAGAGGGAGAAGCTGATTTTCTCATTTATGGCACCTTCATAAAGGATATTTTCCTTCCTTTGAAGGAAAGGATATAATCCTTTGGACCAGGTTATTCAATTTGGTAGAGCTGCCACCCCATCCCCCCAATAAAGAAGACTCTCTTCCATTCCCACAGTTTTTTTGTTTACCAAAAAATAAAAAAAAAAGAGAAAACATGCAAGGAAGGAGGGGAGGAAAGAAAAATTTAAAATGAAGAGAAAAAGAGAGAAAGAAGAAATGAATCTGAATGCGAAAAGTGCTTCCAAGTAACTCTTTCTTTCTTAGCATCATCAGATTATGGCAGCCTTTTCATACTGGCAGTCCCCAAGAAACATTAGACATAGGTTCAGCATCTTCCCTGCAACTTTTTTATCCTCGACACGCTCAGGTTCACATCTCTCATCTGTCAGAGGGCGAATGGGAGCACTGGAGTGCACTTTGCAAGCAATGCACTTTATAGACAAGAAGCTGAGGCCATCTCAAGTTCTGGCTGTTTTAGGGGCTCTGCTGAGAGAGTGAATTCATGTTGCCTGGGTGGCTTAACTGTGCTGGTAATCAAACAAGAACAGTTGCTGACAGCTTTGCCACTATTTGCAGTTACTTTCAAGACAAAAACTGCTCTTTTAGGTTTTTGTCTGTTAATAGAAGCAATGACGTTACAGCCTGAATTAAGAAAACTAATTGTGGATCATAGAGAAGGGATTCACAAAATTCCATTTTGTGAACAAGGAGATTTTTCCAATTTATTTCATAAATGCATTGTAATTGTTTTCTCTGGATAGGTCTTGTGGAATGAACTGAGCTGCCCAGTCTTGCTGCATTTTAGTCTGCCTTTGTTGGACACTTTTCCCTTTTCTGTGGCACTTTTTACGTTATAGCCCTCACCCTACCCTTTTATTTGTAATTTTGGTTACTCTTTTCACTTGGTATTACACACATTCCTGCTAAGGTGCACAAGTTCAAACCTGACTGATGCACACACTGATGATTTTTCTTTAAATTGAAGAAAATTCTGTCTTCTCTTCAGTTGGAATTTTAGATTGCTTTTGTTCCTGTGGAAGGAAATTGAGGTGAAGTGTTCTCCTTCACGGAATTAGAAAAACACTGAGAAGGGAGAATGAGTATGTCTAGGTCTGGTGAGATTTTGAGGACAGGTAATTGTATTTTGGTCAGAGAGTTCAGGGAGTTAGAAAAACAGACAAATCTCTGGCCCAGTACAAGTTTGTCCTTTTGGAAACTGTTCTTGGCAGGGGGAGGAGGGTGCTAGTCTGTGCATTGGGAAGCAGATGAGTGTCTTCCAGTGCCTCCTGCTGACCCAGAAACCTGCAGCATGGGGCAAGACATTGTCAAGCACGCTTCAATTTATGGGTGCCCAGCAAGTGTATGATTCTCATCTCCTGGTCAATGGTAATAACAACAGAGAGGATGAATTTGAGATCCCTTTGACCATGAAGGGGCTTTTTGGGAAAAGCACTGAGCACTTGGAGATATGCAGAGTGACAGGAGGGAGAGTATTGCAAGAGATAGAGGAGATAGTTTCCTGTTGAAGGCAGTATACAGGTAGTGGGGCTCAGGAGCCACTCTGCTGCTAAGAGACCAGATGTGAAGCTGTGGTCTGACCCAGACCTCAGCCTTCAACTGGTGCTGGGCTTGAAAGCCCTGCTCTTCTCCTGGCTGAAAGGGTGTTGATGCCTATATAACTTGGGTCAGAGTTACAAGGTGCTTATATAGCTTTAGTTATAAGATACCAACCTGAATCATAGCTTTTATACCTAGATAACCTGAATCATAACCTTCTATATCAATATAATCTGTATTATAGCTTCCTATACCTATATGACCTCAATTATAACTTTTTATACTAATATAACTTCAATTATAACTTTCTATACAATGTAATGTCTATTATATGGTTATCTAGTTGCTTAATACTGAATAGACAAAAGCCTCACCATATGGATAAATTCAAAAGTAGACAAGTATAGCACAATGAGAAATTGGCAACTGTAAAGTCAATTAGCCACAGAATACAGAATTTAAACCAGTTAGAACCAGAGAGACCAAGGAGCACCATAACTGTGGGTGCTCTGGGGACAAAGGTGAAAAGTTCAGATGCAAGGAAGATCTTGGGCCTTCATCAAGAGAAGGCCCCCGTGACCACCAAATTGGGGAGGTGCAAGCGCAGTGCAAAAGAACTATTTATAACAGTGAGATCATGTTATGTAAATTAGTTCTGGGGCTTATATGATGATGTTATAATGACATAGTAGTAACAAGTGGAATTTACTGTATAAATGCAACACTTGACAAAGGTGGGTGAACTGGGTGGAGAGATCCCCCTCACCTCCAGTGCTGCCATAAACAAATACCTGCTCTATAGACATCAGTCTATGGGGTTTTATTTCCAGCCTATCTTTTGGGGCATCAGTGTCCCACCTGGTATTGAGCGCTTCGGTGGTGCTCAATAAACAAGTGTCTTACACCAGACATCTCGAGGGAGTGTTTGGCTGCAGCACTAAAGAATGAGAAATATCCCTCCTGCTAACAGGGACCATCTCCCGTAGTTTTTTGCATCTTTGTTGGGGTCAATCAGTAGAGTCAATTGCAGCTTCACCTGAGGTGTAGGTGTGGCACCATGTGCAGCCTTTAATGCGTGAGGCTGGTGGATGGGAGCCTTTTCTGCCCTTCCTGCTGCCAAAACTGCTGGGGCAAGACTCCTTGAAGCTTCCATTTGCAATGGACCTTAACTTTCCCTCCTCTTCTTTTCGTCTGTAGGATTGATGCCAGCCTCTGGGAGTTGGTTCATGTAGGTGTGCTCTCAGGTGGGCTGCCACATACCTGACTTCATGCATCACAGCCTGATGTCGCTTCACAAAACCCCTTCTGTGTGATTTTGCAGCAGTGGGGTGCGCCGAAGACAGCTTTATCAATAATCTCATACTAATGGAGAAATAAAAAAATTAGCAGTAATGCATAAAAGTATGAAGCCATGAAAAAATGGAAATTTTCTGCCAGTTTTGATGTCTCCCCCTGTTTTTCAAGTCCCAGAGCTTGAGGTTTTTAGTCTCCTTCCAGGAAATGAATGAGATTCAGAGCCCAGAAAGGGCTTAGTCATTTCTGTCAGAGAGAAATATTTGATTTTAGTTGGGTTTTTTTTTTGACATAGGAAGGGATTCAGGTGCAAGGAAGAACAAAAGGATTTTTTTAATGTTTAAAACAGACTGTTTGGCTCAGCTCTGTGTGACTCAAACAGAATGTTTTGGCTGGAGAACTGGAATGCAATGCAAAACAAAGTCTTGATAGTGCAAATAGTTTACAGCACCACCTGCCTTGCACTAGCTGGCCCTGTCTGAATCAGCCAGCAGTGTGTCTTTCAAATTGCAGGATTTATTTGATTTCTGCATTGACAGGAAATGGCATTTTATACCATTTAAATTAAATGGTATTCTATGCCATTCAGATATGAATACGTTGAAGAAGCCTTGTGTTTTCCTTATTTTGTTCCAGGTTGCCACAGAATACAGTTGAATTATGTTGTTTTTTATTTCTCCCACAAAAGGGGTGGGTGCTTGTGTGTTTATTTCTGGATGGTTTTCTTGCTGTTGTGGTTTTTCTGTGGTTCTCCCCCTCCTCAACCTTATGCCACATTTGAATTCTTCCCCAAGGGAATGGGAAAATAAAGTGTAATGTGTAGGAAAATGCCATTTGTTCTGTCACAGTGAGGAGGTAAAAGAGGCAGTGGTAAAAGAAGAGAACTGAAACTAGAAATTGTTAATTTGCTAAACCCCTGTTGTTTCAGAACTTTACTATATTTTAATAAAAATATTTTCTTTATAGGCAGGTCTATTTTAAAAAGCTTTTTTCAGTCATCATGTCTTTTTGGTTTGGATTGGGGTTTTTTTGGTTTGGTTTTTTTTGTTTGTTTGTTTGTTTGTTTGTTTTTTTGTTTTGATATTGCTGATTCTGGAATAGAACAATAGCAGATTTTAGATGTAAGTGTCCCTGGAGGTTACCAGGTCCTACCCTCCACTTGGAGCAGGGCTATCTTCCAAGTTGTATCAGGTTGCTCAGGATCAGGTTTTGAGCACTTCCAAGGACAGGCAGTTTGTAACCTCTCTGGGCCACCTGTCCCAGTGTTTCACCATCCTTGTGGTGCAAAATACAGATCCTTGTATTGAAGAGCACACGTACCTTTCCATTCATCCTGACTACTCAGTTTGAATTTCAGATTTGACTGTCATGGAGCTATTTGTAATTGCTTTATGTCATCGGGTTCTGTTTGCTCCTCAGCGAGTCATGTGGAAGTAGTAAGAAGAGAGTAGCCCAGCAAATGTATCCTCTAAAGAGGTGAAGAACAGAGAGGAATGCAAGTGCTGCTTCTAAGTGCATCAGGGCTGAAAGCAGCCAGTGAGGCTGCTGGGTGGTTCAGCTACCCATGTGCATTCAAGCTGGCCATGAACAAATTTAGCATAAGGGTAGATGAAGGTTGTTAGGTTAGGCAGATAAAGATCAGTTAGTAGACTATTTGTGATGAGATAGTAGAAGTCATTGTTTTAGATGGTGGTTTCAGAAGACAAATATTAATTATGTTTTTTTTTTTTTTTAAACTTGTTCTTTTGTAGCGGACTTATTCATACTGCATTGTTTGTAAGATTTGGCTGCCAGAAGAGTAACTTTATTTGCTGCAGTGTCGGAGCAGAGAGAAGGCTATTCCTCATCAGGGAAATGCTGCTAAGGGCTTTCTTTTTGCTGAGTGGGAAAGTCCTGATCTTACCTTGCTCAGAGCAAGTTTATCTGACTTTTTTTTGCATTGTTACAGTGTACGTTGAAACCCAGTGACCAGAGGCCAATGTTCAGAGTAAAGTTTGCCTTTCAGTTTCAGTGCTTTTAGTCTGAGGATTGGGGTTGCATCTACTCAGATGTTTAGTGTGCTTAATATTGGTTGATGTTATTTGCATGTGTTTGAACTAGATTAATTTGTCTGCTGTCTGGTTACTAAAAAAATGGTCTAGTTGGAAGCATCCAAAGAACGTAGCTTGCTGTCTAAAGTGTGACTTCAGCAGCATTTCAGTATTCCAGATCAAGGAGCAATTCTGAAAGCTTTTTTTTTTTCTTCCTGTGAATGCATAATGTTTGTTCAGGGTCTACATTTTGGGTATTTAAAATTGAATTCTGTGGTGTACATACAAACACTCCAGACAAGGTGCTCAGCTGGCGTCCAGCCTGGTGGCACAGCCTTGACTGAAGTCCTTGCTGGGGAGACTCTCTGAAGTGCAGAAGTAGCACTGGGGCCAGTGCTATCTGTGCAAAGCACAGATTATGTTATCAGTCTCTATTCAGAAATACAGCTAGGGAAAGGGAAGATACTGGCACACATTTTCATACAGTGCCTGAATTGTTAGGTCATTCTCTGAGCAAGTGAGAGGTCTGGGCTTTGAGCATTTTTTTTCACTTCTGATGACAGTGTAATGAGAAAGGCATCCATGTCTAAACAGCAGAGATTTCTCCTAGCTGATTGTTGCATTGTAGTCATTCTGCTGTTTTCTTGCTCTTCTGCCCTGGGTCCCCTGGGTTTCTTTCTGCACCATGCCCCATTTTCAATTACTGTGCAATGGAGGGGACAGGGTATGCTTCCACCAGACGAGTGACTGGAGGCAATTTGAAGCTGTGTGTGTTCAAATCCCATCTGGCTCAGGGGGAAGTTGTACTGAGGTCTCCCATTTTTGAAGTGGCACATCAGCCACAGATTTTGGGAAGCCTTAACCTTGCTTATTTAAATGTTTCTCCATAGAAGAACATCTTACATCCAGGCAGACTGAGGTGTTTGATAAGTAGTTCCATTGGACTTTGAAACTGAGTTTCAGTCAGATCTTCTGGGCCAGGTAAATGGTGCTTTGAGCAACCTCCTCCAGTGAAAGCTGTCCCACTCCACGGCAGGGTCTTTGGACTAGGTGGCCTTTGAAGTTTCCTTCTGACCCAGGCCTTTTTGGGGTTCTGTGTTGCTTATGGTTCTATTTAGCAAAGCAGTCAGCAAATGCTTAAGTTGGATTCAGTGGACTTAAAAGTTTCATGTGCTTAAAAACTTTGCAATATACATGCTCTTTTGTTTCATAGATGTTATAACACAGTTGTTCATATTAAAGTTGGTAAATAAAATTAAGCAGTGATCATTGTTTCCAAAGACTGAAATTAGAAACACTTAAAAAACCCCATAGTTCATTACTTTCCGCTGTGGCCCTGGATCCTACAGCAGATCCTGTGCCCATATGGACATATATTTGCCTGGAATCTGAAATGAGAAGACCAAGAAAATATTTTAAAGACCAAAACCTGGGGAGAAAATGGTTGCATAGGCAGGCTAATGCACCAGGTCATGTGCTGGCTAGCCACAAGTAAGACGAAGTTTGAACATGAATTTTTTTAAAAATAAAAACATGACCTTTTTTTTTTTTAATGCATCTTCTACAAATATTTAGGTACATATTATGTAAACGTTTAGTGATATTCTGGTTTAAAGAATTCCCCCTGCATCTTATTAATGTATTTACTTCTGTTAGAACTGTAATGAAAAATAGTTTTCAGACACTTCATTCAGGTTTGCTGGCTGTTACAGTGCTTGAGTCTGTGCCCTGAAGCTCTCTTTAGTGCTGATGCCTGGAATTTCTTTTATTGAAGGAAGCATGGCCTGGTTTTCTGGGATTTCTCTGTCTGAAAGTTTTGATTCCACATGAAATGGAAGGGTAAAAAGTCTGGATAGGTTGCCACCAAATACACAGATAAAAAACTGCATCACCACTGGAGATGCTACAATAACTTTCCTTGTGTAGTGATAGAGAAAGTTCCTTAGGTTCCTTGCCATTCAGGCTTTATGAGATGTGGAGATACAGAATTTTGTTGAGTGTAGTAACACTCTAAGCCCAACATTTTCAAAGGAGACTAGTGACTTTTTCCCCATGCTCCCAGAGAAGACATTCAGCTTTGTAGAAAGCAAGTCTCCTGTGAAAATTTCCAGGGAGGATGTACTCAACTGAGATGTGACAGCAGCCTTCAATTATGTAAATGGAAGCTGTGAAGGCAAAGAAATGGAAATTTCAGTGACATCTCTTAAATCACTGCAAACCTAATAGATTTTAGCTGATTGTTCTCAGATCTCCAGAGCAAGTGCCCTTAAATACTTGACCCTTGTGGAAGTACACTTATGTTTAACTTTGTACCAAAATATCAGTGTGAGGAACCGACTGAGTGGCACTTGAGAATATTTTAGTTCTTGCCTTTAAATTGCGGAGACTTTTTGTTTGAGAACGTATATAGACGGATAAATCTTTCCATGAATACAGGCCAGGCAATGGTGTGAGTGGTGATTTAGCATCTAATGACTAAGTCATGGTTGTGTACTCCTTTATTTTAAACTTCATCCCATTGAACGTGATGTTTATAAGCTAAAAAGTGGAGAGGAAGGATTGGCACATGTGGTCACCTTTTCAGAAGGGAGAAAGAAGAATTATCTGGCATATTTTATGCATATGTGTGTTATCTTATAAGCTTAGAGCTTATATGGATCTCTTACTGTCGTGATAAGTAGCCTGCCTTGAAAAATCTTACCCCTTTTTTCTTCTCTTTTTAAAATTTTTTAATTTAGATAAACTTGGCTGTGCTGCCAGTTGTTTTGTTTTGTGGACGCAAGGCAAAGAAGCAGAAAAATTACCTTTTAACTGTCTTCTGCATTGGGGCATTTACTGATGGTGAATGCTATACAAGAGACGAGAGAAATAATGAGGTTATCAAATTCCAGCTGTTTTCTTTGACTGATGAAATTAGATAGCATTTAGATATCCTTTAGCTCTGCATATGCAATTAAGTATGTAACTCTGCTGATTTCAATGAAAGAGCTGAAGTCTGCTGCCAAAATAATTTTGTAGGTCTGAACCTGAGCTGTGTTATTTCTGCAGATGATAAGAAGTGTCTTTTGATGCTACCTAGCAAGTTAAATGCTGAGGTTTGTTAGTGATGATTTTTATTCGCTTGCTGTGTTTTTTTTAAGATCCTAAACATAAAGAAACTCTTCTCCACCTTGTGATGAAGTTGGGCTTGGTTAAGCTTTCCCAGTTCTTGGCAGCCCAGCCTGGAGGGTCATCAGCATTGTCATTACCTAATGAGGTTGGAGCAACACCGTTAGATTTGGCTGTACAAAATGGACATTCCAAACTTGTTGAGGTCTTTACAAAGTAAGTATAATGGTTTGCTATTTCCTCTGAAAATCTCCTGTTGTTTCAGAGATGTGGGGAGTACTGTTTTTTATCTGGAAAGAGATGCCTATTTTGTGCTGGTTTCTGCTGGTTTTTGCTAGTGTTATCATTCTAACTGGCAATCTTGCATTTACAATTAAAATAAGTTTATTATTTGTGTCCTTCATTACATTTGAAATGAATTAGTAGTCAGTTAAATGATAGGGGACCAGCTGCGCCATCAGGTACCTCTCCCAGCACTGTATCAGCTGAACCCTGACACACTAAAAACAAGTAAAGACATTCCTTAAAAAAATATATATAAATAGATATTTATATATAAACAGAACCATAGGACCTGGCTTCCACAAAACTCAGACTTAGTGACCCATCTAAAGCTCAAGTTTCAGCAAATAAGGGAGAATTAGCAACAAAGACAGTGCTGCAGTTATGACTCTGTTTGGCCAGAGAGCTGCCACACTGACAAATGCTTAAAGGACAAGTGCCTTCTGGCACATTTCAGCTGTCTGGAGCTCCAGTCTCTGATCTGTCCAGTCATGAGGAGCTGCATGGGGTGTGTGTATGTGTCTTAGGATACCAAATGGTAAGCTTCAGATACCCTTCTTGCTCTTGGCTTTTCTTTACAAATAGAAATATGAAAGAATTGGCTTTTTTTTTGATTTTTTTTTTGTTTTGTATTTTTGTTTTTGGGTAAGTGGCCCTTTTGGTTCTGGCTCCATGCAGCCTGTAGTTTATGGGAGATTTATCTGTACTTCAGCTTAAAAAAAATACAGCATGGGTACAGTACATTATGTTATGACTGTCTCATTTGTTTGCAACGTCCAAACAATACTGTATTCCCATGAGATACTTTCTGTTTTTCACTCTTGTGGGATAACAAATCTGCTAGCCGCCAGTTTTGTCCTACTGCTATATATGGCAACATTGACAGGAAAAGGTACTATTGCTCATTTACTGCAATAAGGAGAAAAAGGTATTGTCACAGCTTGCTCTTTCTGGCTTCATTTAGTAGTGAGTAACCATCTAGAGCTAGCATTGTTTTTTCCTAGTTGATAGCTAGAAGTAGCTGTATGTTCTTAAGGCTGAAAAGAGTCTTTGGTATGTCTTTGTTTGCCCAGCTGTATTTTTAGTGGATGTTTCAGATTTTCAGTTGTGCTGAAGGCAAGCAGGAAGCTCACTGTGGCTGTGCTTTCATTCTACCTGTGCAGGCATCATCTGCTTTGACTTAAAGAGTGTGTCATTCCAGCTTCCAGGGCAGTCAGTCGCTTGACATTTCAAGAGCAGAGATCAGCGAGGGTGCCTGTGTGCAGTTTGTTCATTCATCAGGAGCTCTGACGCTGACATTTAGCCACACTGCGCAGCACTTGCTGGAGTCAGACATCAAGCTCTTCAGAAAATACTTCTGGGACAGACCTCTTCTTTACCAGGTACCACAGATTTTCTTCATAAGTTTCAGCTCTAGACTTTTCAGCCTGGATTTGTTTCCTTTTGCCTTTTAGTTTAAGCTGCCTGTGTCACTGATCGCCAGTGTAATTTCCTTATTATTGTGGGCTTCTACTTTGTGTAAGTGTAGCACACTGTATGTCTGAAGCTGGAACATAAGAGGTGTTGAGAACTTTGTCAAAGCCTCTTTGCCTCCCAAGTTGTTTTTTGATCGTGAGGGACTCTACAGGGAGTATCTTTCCCTGAAATCTCTGTGTCTTTAATTGCATTGCTGTTGTATTAATTTTTGTACTTTTAAATATTTCATTTAGTTCCATTCTTCCGGTAGTGAAATGCCCAGGAGCCTTTACCAAGAGTCAACCCTGGTCTATTGTTTACAGCAGAAATACTCTTTTCCTACAGAGTTTATTTTAGTTGATCTTATTATAATGTAAAATGTGTGGAGCACTATTGTCATATACTTCAAGACATCTCTTGATTTCAATAAAATAAAGAGGAGAATACTTGAATGTACAAGTTCTTTGATAGCAATGCTGGTGCTCACCTGTGTTTTTAGATTGAAACTGCACAACATATGTAAAAGTAGTGAGCTAAAAACACACTAAAAGTTGTTTTTTTTCCTGGTCTTGAAATTCAGCTTTTGCATTCTTAGCTTCAGGTTTCCTCATTTGTGCACTGATTTTCCTTGCATTCCCATTATTGAGTGCTACATTTTTTTTAACTTTGAAAATTGTTTATATGTTATGTTTAACATCGAAATTAAAGGTGCATTGTATAGTCCTTATTTATAATCTCAGGGAACTACATTGTCCAGATTTTGATTTATTTCAATACAAAAAAGTTACTCCCTGTGGCTTGCAGAATTCTTACAATCTGTGTGTGGCTTTCCATTGAGACAATAATAAACTCAAATGGAAAACCAAGACTATAATCAAGAGTGCATTGCTATTTGTATAACTGTCTTTTTCTTGCATTCATAAAGCCCTTGTTTTTCATTCAGTCTTTGAAATGGAAAAAGAAAGTGTGACATGCCAGGTATTCTCAAAGACAAAGATTCTTAAAGGCTGCAAAATTTGTTTGGTATTTTCAGGAAAAAGCCTACTGCCCTGGATTTGTTGGTTCCCCTTTTGCCATTCCTCTTGTGGCAGTTTAGGAACCTATTTTGTTTGGGGAACCCTATTTCCCTCCTTCTCAGCATCAGTGTTGCAGCACTTTCAATAAAGCAGAAATAAACCAGAATAATTGGGAAGATCACATGGTTTATTCAGTTAATCTCTTATGTACAAGCTGTTGTGTTTAGACTATGTATTATGTCTAAAAGGAAAGGTAAAATTAATTTTCTTTCTATTGCAAACAAGAATTTTGAGCTCTTCAGTTGTATCTGAAGCACTGGTAGGCAGTTAGAAATTTTTGGTGGGTATTAGAGATTTCACAGTACATGGTCCTTTTAAAATAGAGGTAGAATTTACTGATGTACTGGCACATTCATTTCATCTACAGCAGACTAAGGCTGTACATCTGGTATCTTGCACTGCATAAATGACCACATTGCTATTTTATGCTTGAGTCAGAAACTCATGAACTGAGGGAGCTTGTCTCAGTCATGGTGGTATGTAGTGTTGGATTTGTGCATTTGTGTGAAATGATGGTCTCAGAGAGCAGCACATTTATTCATGCAAGAAAAGCATAATCTTTCTCAAGGATGTTCTTCACTCTCTGCTCTGCTGGTTCTTTCAGTTCCTTTTCTATTCCTTAGGAGCCTAAAGAAGCAATGGAATAGTTAAAACAAGCTGTCAGTAAGCTGAAACCACCTATACGGGAGCCACACCTTCCTTAAGGAGTTGAAAGAGTGCAAACCCACAGGTTTTGTGGCCATGCTAGGCAACAGAGATGTGGGAGATATCTGAAAATGCTGAGGAAGAATGTGGAATTGCCTAAATTCTGCGTGACCTCCTTGGCACAGAGATTTCTTGTGGTGGTGGTGCCTGTCAGTGGGATGATGTGTTTGGTTCTTTGCACGCCTGCAGTGGAGACCTAGGCAACATGAGAAGGTTTCAGCCACCAGGCTGTCTCAGCTGCTGGAGGCAGCACAGCCAGGGCAAAGGTCCTCTGTTAGAGGAAGGGAGATCTGGGGACTGGTGGAGACATATGAAATGCTGTCAAAGTAGTGAAAAAAACAGAAAGGTCAAGCTGGGATAATCATCCAAAATGACTAAGATAATTTATGATAATTTAAGTTATTTTGTTGCCTGGTGGTGGACAGATTTAATAGTTTCCTGACTTTCTCTTGACTTTTTCTGCCTGATAGATGTCAGAGTGGGAAACTGCCTAAGACACCAAGAGATGAGCAGAGAGAAATGCAGCTAGGCCCACTAACGTGGGGCTTCAAGTTTTTCAAGTTAGTTTGGCTGCAATATGCAGCCCAAAGTCATCCCTGACTTTTTCTTGTGTGTTCAGGTTACGATGTATTTTCTCTGTTTGCAGCTCTTGGTAGATGGCAAATACACAGACCGCCTACTAGAGGGAAAGACTAGAAGCAAGCAGAGTTGCAGATGAAAGGACACAAAAGTATCCATTCTTTCTTCCTCCCACTTTGTTTATCATCTCTGAGGGTAATTTCTAAAATAGGAGACTGGATCTCAACCCTCTCTTCCTTTTGAGCAGGAGTGATGTAGTCAGTGTGTTTCTGAGCGAGGGAGCAACCTGGCCAGGGACCACAGACGTGGAGAATGGCTCCTGGCTTCCAGGCTGGCTTTATCACATAGTTAGTATTTAGTCGTAGTTTACTGTCTTTGTATTACCTATCCATCAAAATTGCTTGCTTTACAGGGATGCTTTTAACACAGACTAGACTTCTGAACAGAGATGTTGTGCAAAGCTGCTGTGCAGCTTTTCTCATAGAGAAGAAGGCTGTAAGCAGTGAAGTGCAAATGTCAAATCTGATCCATTGGATCTTTTGTGTATAGTAAGCAGGAGGTAATTTCTTTCCGTATTTTATTGCTTTCCCTCTTGAGGGATTTCATTTTCCTTTGGAAGGTGGTCAATAAAACATTCCTTGTGGAATCTCTCTCAGTCATTTTAGTAATGCTTATAACAGAAGTGTTTGCTAGTCTTTGATATTGTTCTTGAGTTTTCAGATAAATGTCATGGGCATCAAATACAGTCACTGTAATTTTGATTTTTTTTTATAGAGTATTAATTCAAATCAAGTTGAGACAGTGGAAGGTCCAAAAATGCTCTGCAGTACAACACGCTCTGTAGAAGGTACAGTTTTTTATTCCATAATGTTGCGATCTTTAAAACCTTTAGAAAGTTGGCACAGATTCATACAGTATTTATTTATTCAGGAAGATCATGTTTCATATGGTTTTAGTGACCTGTAAGTAGAGAACAGGGGACTATGTAAGTCATACATTACAAGAGTTTTGTAAATCATGATACTCCCTACAGAGCATCAGTTTTCCAATGTCAGACTGCAATTCTTCATGAAATATTATGACATTTATAATGACTGGAAAAGCCTTAACGGATTTCAAGAGCCAGAAAAATGTCAGGTGGTTCCAGGAGAGGGCAGTATTTAACTAAATGAGCTCTCCAGCCTGCAAATTCCAGTAAAACCAAGTAGGTTAGTAAAGATAAGAGTGAAGTAATGTTTTGTATGGGTAGTTTTGGGATCCAGCCTAGACTTCTCAATGTGGCAGAACGCTCATTTGTTTCCATTAGACATTCACTATTTTGGTGAGCAGTTTACCACTGCAGGGATTGTGGGACAGTGCTTGCAGGTGACAACGCTCTTTCATTACCAAAATACCTCCCCATGTGTCTCAGAGCAAGCATGTCTTAGAGCTGAAGAGAAAATCACAAAAAAAGATCCTTCTTTAGCATCAGAAGTATGAGGCTTGGGGACATACATATGATCCTTAGGAATAAATTAAAAGTTTTTGTCAGTTGTCCATTTGCTTATGTGGCTGGCACTGCGTGTTTGGATGAAGCAACAAGCTGAAAACTCGGAGGTGTGTGAAAGGCTTGGTTTTGCTCTTCAATGTCTGCTGGAGACAGCCTTACTGAGGGCAGCAAAAATGTGAGCACCTGCATGAACTGCTGACAGGACCAGGACGAGGACTAGAGAGAGGGAAAGGAAGGGGTCTGTAGTTCGAGGGGCATCAGCTGGTAACTTCAGGTGAATGGGTAAAATAGGGACACAGTCGTCATGAACTTTAAATGTGTATGCTGCCACTGCCATGAAAAAGTAGTTTTATGCCCAGCTTCTCTGGCAGTGTTCAGGCAACAAGTGTTCTGCCATTAGAAGTTAAATTTGCAGAGAAATGATAAGCAGTTGTTAGCAGTTGCAAGTTACATATCTGTTATTGCAAGTGTAAGTGAGAATTTATCGTATGGGGTTTGTGAATGACTTTGGTGACACAGTGGGAAAATGCATTTCCTCTGGGTGTTCATCTGAGTGCTGTTCTCTGGCCAGGGTGATTTTAAAGCTGTTCTTTGGGGATAGGAAGTGAATGGCCTTCACTGGCAGCACTGTATGTGGCAGTAGTTTGGCCAGTGTGACTTGTAGGTGATGATTACTTTGATATTTTTCACAATAAGCAGTTTTTAGTTTGGTCTGATTTGCACAAGGAGAATGTGAACATCAATGGATATTCAATGCCCAGAGAGACAGAGAATCTCTAGTTCAGGACATCTACTCACATTTTGGATTCTGATGAGCAGCAAAGATATTTGGCATGGGCACACGTGTGTTTTCAATGGAAGTTATACACGTCTATGCCTTTGTGCATCAAAGTTACTTTGTGCCTGTTTTTTAAAAACAAACTTAATTTCAGTTCAACACCTGGAAAAGCATGCCACATTTTGTAAGTATTCAAGACCTTTACAAACAGATGGTGGTAAACATACTTGCATGTTTTATGCTGACATCTACTTGTAGACATGAGAAGTCTGTAACTACTGTTTGTACAGTTAGGCAACAGAGTTTTTTCATCTGCTTATATTTTAATATTTAATAGGTTAACATATTTCTGTAAAGATGACTATACTCTAACCACCGTGTCAATAGAAGGAAAAATCACAAAATGGTGGTTACTGGTGACTAGTAGCTTTCTTATGCTTTCCGTTTGCCAGCATTCAGGAGATCTAAAGAACTTTGTTTGAGATTGAGTTAAAATTGTTGCTGCTGGAAAAAAAATTATATGAAATAATTGTACTTTTTACTACATTCTGAGTTGCATTCACTGAACTCCTTTATAAAGTGTCTGCTAAGTTCAAGACTTTATTTTGGCACATTCATGTCATGAAAGTATTCCCCTCAGATTTTAAAACTGCTGCTATTTCAAGAAGTAGTAATCATCACTTCTAAGGTCAAAATTAACAGGCCTTTAAAACACAATATTATCAGAAGTCCTGAGCTGTTATCAAGAGGAGGTTGCTATAGCAGTGTGCTGCTTCTTGTGAAATTTCATCATATGAAAGCAGTGGGTCAGTGTAAGGTGATGCTGCTAGCTTAGCAGTTGATCTCCCACAGCAACTTAATTACATTCAAATATATGGAGTGATACATTATCCAGACAGGATGCAGAACAAAAAGAGAAATTGGTAGTATTTTGGCTAATTCTACGGTTTGTGCTTTTTTTCCCTCTTTTCTGACCTTGAAGTTCTGTGCCCATGAGTTGACTGAATATTTTTACCAGGAGGATGAACCAATGGCTGCTACAATATATATGGTATAGAGAAAATGGCTTTTTATTTCTGAGAACTGTGGAACTGAATAGTAGTAATAATAATGCCAATTGCATGTCAATACTGTAAAAAGTACCTTCTCACAGAAGTTTTAAAATAGGTCTCTGCATTTACAGTCTGTTTCTACTCGCTGAAAGGTGATGTCCAGAGTGCTTAGTTTGACAGCACCTGGGATTTTGTGCTCTCTGATTGCACTGCATTAGAATCCAAGGGGGGAGAGATATGACTGCTGCAGGAGGTTAATTAAAGAAGGAGGATTAATTCAAAATTAATGATTGTGATACTGACCAGCATGGGCCCAGTCCTAACTCTTGCCAGTGTCCAGGGGCACTGCTGAGGTCAAGGACAACAGGTTGCACTGGGCCCATAATTGCATCCCAGTACTTCATGTCCAAGAGACCAGCAGGTCAGGGGAGGTTTTTGCTGCTGAGGATTGTGTGATATAGGTAATGGGCAGCTGCCTTGGAATTCTTTTTCCAGAGATGTGTTGATCCAACTCTTTTTTTAAAAAACTTGAGTATATAATTTGTTCAGTGCCAATAAAAGTCCCCAAATTCCACATACCTCCATGCACCTGTGCTGACTGTTGAGGCATACTTAGTTTAACTAGTTGCTGGAGCTGGAGAAATGACAAGGGTATCTGAGAACTGATATGAACCTTGAGTTGAAAAATTCAATATAAAATGAAGCATATTTACCATGATGACTGTGTCTATATAATTTAATTTTCATTTAAAAAGAATATATTTACTAAACAATAATAATGTTCCTGGAAAAATGAATGATGCTTGTGTTCATTTACATTCCTGTATCCAAATTACTTCTCTTTGCTCCACAGTAGTCCTCCAGGCTGCACTTGGGCAAAACTTGACAAATGTTGGAATTTGTTTGGTTGGTTTTGGCATTGTCCTTCTCCACAGCCCTTGCAAGAAAACATAAAACACAAACTAACCAACCAACAAAAACAACAACAAAAAAAGAAAAAAAGAGTGACAGAAGTGAAGTTATTTCTTTACATTTTGGGTTAAAAATGCAAAGTCTAATTTCAGAAAATGCATGACACCCCTGCAGAGGAAAGCAGAGTTCAGCTGCTTTGTGGCATTGATGTGAGGCACAGTGCTGGAGCTGCTGATTTTCTGAGCGTGTGGGGGTTAATCAGCCCAAACATAACTGTGACAATAACATAGCACTTGTTGTGCATCCAGCTAGCATGGGATCTGCCCACGGGATCGCTGCTGCGGGGAGATGCATGAGCTGCCCATGTCCATTGTTCTGGCTTCCCTGCCTGCTTCTTGTGGCCCCTCTCCTGTTTGAAAAAGGAGAGAGACCAGCAGCAGAAACCAAAGCAACCCAAACTGAATCTGCTTGTTGTTAAAGGCAGAAATCTTTGCTCTTTTAGGTCCTGTGAGATTGGCATCTGATGAGTTGTCCCAGGATGATACGAAGGTACTTATTTCTCCTTGTACAAATAGCTAAGCATTGTTTAGGCTGAGAAGCAATAACTTCTGCATGCCTATCTGCGTGCCTAGCAGGACTAACAAATAAATGCTAGCCTGCCAGGCAACATTTCGTGCTATTTCTATCCTGCAGGAATAGTAGTGTATGTAGATGATTATTATTTGAAAGAACCTGTTGTGTACTTGTGGGCTGGAAAGCTGGGTTGGAGAAGAAAGCCCTGCTTTTGGACTAGAAAGGATACTGTATTTAGGGAGAAGATTAGTGCATTTAGGGAGCTGGCAGCTGCCAGTTCGGGGTCAGCACAACCTGTCTAGCATACGTTTCATCCTTGAGACAGCATGGTTCATTGCATCTGAGGAGCTAGTCTCTGAGAGAGATGTTGTGTGTAACTGTGAGTCCTTAACTGGATGTAAATGGGAAAAATGCTTGATGCAAAAAATACTGCAAGTTCCCATTGCCACCTACTTGGAGGTATCTAAACAACTTTTGGGAGAGACCAAAATACATGAGAAGTGCCATTACAGTTAGTCAGTTGTATTTGATCTCTAGTCTTATATTCTGCTTTTTATTTGTGTGTATTGTTTGCGAAACTGGAAAATCTGTCTTGGTATTTTTTAAACACCTTTTAAAGCAGGAGCTTGATTATTACCTCAGTGAGTATGGAGCTAAAGTAGTAATTTAGGTTGTGAGAAACAAAATCTGATCAAACCTGGCAAATCTGATGAAAGTGATATCAATACCAAGTGACTACTGTTTGTTTTGGGTTCTTTTAATGACATTTGAATGTGTGGAATATTGCTGATCTGACACTTATGTTAGGTAATTTTTATAAATGTAGTGACCTTTTTAGGCTTTTATTTTCCTTGGTTGCTTGAGGTTTTTTAATCTTTTAATTTTTATTGTCAGCTGTGCAGAATATTGATCTTTTGTTTGGGACTCACATGTTGCTATTGTAATCTATGACATCTCAGAATTATATCTGCAGTGTGCACACATTTTGGAGTCTATGTTGAAAGTGTGTGTTGGAGCAGAGCATTGCAGCTCACGAGTCTTGCTGGGGGGAAAAGATTCTAGTCCCATATTAATTGTCTCTTGTTTGGATCTAGCAGAAAGGCTGTACTTGAATCTATAATAAATGAACTGAACTGTGACGTTTCTACAGATGTGAACAGCTCAGGTGTTAGAACTGTTTTTAATCTTAGAAATGTATTGCTGTTTGCTCCAGAGCACTGTATATTGGCTAGTCAGAGCACAATTAAACTTTGTAAGAGGAAAACAGGCTGAAAATTGAAGATTGCGTGGGAAGAAAGATACAATTTGTTTTCTTCTTTGATTATGCTTAGAATTTGAGTCCTTAGGGTTCATTTGTGTATGGAAGTAGCATGCCATATCAGTTGCATTTATGAAAATGGCTAAAATGAAGTTGCTGCTGCTTGATAGCATTTGAGATTAATTATGAAAGCCTGTAGCACAACTTGCAACTAAGTGAAAATACAACTATTTGTATTCAAAGATATAGCTCAATTTTTCTGTTTCTAGCCTTTCCAAGACTCTGGGGCTCCTTCTAAAGAGAGTGAAGACCGTGAATTGTTGGGAATAGGTAAGAAAGAATTAAAGTTTTTGACTTCCCAAAAGCTACTGATACTTAGTGTGATGTCAGTTACACACAAGGCAGTTTTGTTAAAAGAGGTGAAGGTAATTGACATTGCCGAGTAAATTGCTGACAGAACAACCAGTTATGTCCGTGTCAGAGAGAGAACCTTTTTTGTCTCTGGCATACATAGCTTGTATATCCAATAGTACTGTGATACCAGGATTTTTCAGTAATATGTTAGCTGTTGTAGCAACAACAGTCTTGCAAATAGTATCTGATAGAGCCAACATATGTGACTGAAGGTGAGACAAAGTATGTAGAAATGTTTAAATGCCCCAATGAGTTGTGGGCCTGGTAGGAGAATACAGCCAATTGTGCTTGACAGCACATTTAGAGACTGAAACTCAGCTGGAAAGGTGCATATTTTCAAGCTTTGTGGAAAGCTGCAAGAGCAATATGCAAGCATGGGCTCATGGAAAGCACAGCAAGTTGAAAAAAGATGATGAGTAATTAAGCTGTGCAAGTGGGAGCTGCTGTGCCAGGCAGAGACTGCCAGCCTGACATCACTGGCCTGTGGTCCAGTGTTGAGCTCAGAAAGTGGCATTCTGTATGCAGATTTTGGTGCTGCAAAGTGAAGATTTGCTTTGTGTGTGCAGAAAGTGAGAGAGTAGATGTGCATGAATAGGGGTAATATATGTTAAAGGGAAATGAGCTGACATAAGCTCAGAGACACAGTTCTAAGAAGACAAGAAGGTGGCAGATTATTTATTACCTTTCACTGAAGCAACATCTAGTTACCTATTTTTTTAGCTACTGTTACGCCAAATACCATGCCAAATGTACTTCAACTAATGATGTTTGTCTCACTGTCCCACACAGGGAATACAAGAGCTCCATAAGGGAATTGGGACTAGTAGCAAAAACCCTAATATTCACAGTCATCCTAACTTTAGTACTTTTGAGGATAGGACAGCATACTACTCCTTGCCTTGCTCAAAAACGCAAGGTATGTGGGATGTTAGTGGCCATGTATTCATATCTATTTTGTCAAGCAAGACCAAAGTATTGGACTGTATCTCAGGGTAGCAGTGTGTGGAGCCATTGGGGAGTGACTATGGTTTCTTAATCTGAAAGCCACATTTGCCCTGGTCTTTTTTCCAGTTATACCATTTGGACAGAACACAGTAATTTTGAAGCCAACAAAGTAAAAATTCTCCACCCTGAAATGATAGTTAATATTTCTTTTTCTTACCCCTGAAATGCCATTTCCTTCTAAGGCATCATTATCACAGCATTGCTTGTGACAGCTGGACCAGAAGCTAGGCTCTCTGGCTTCAGACCTGCTCATTCTTTGATGCTTGGATGGGCAGCTGCATCAGATCCTGAGGCCCCTTGGAGGAACAAGCAAGTGATTTTGGCCATAGTTTGTACTGTTAGCAGGGGTAGTGTAGATTCTTAGAGGAGCTAAGAGGGAAAAAAAAGAGTGATGAATTTGTATATTATTTGGACAAGATTTAGGTGCTTAAAATTTGATTAAAAGAAATTGACTTAGGTATCTTATTTGCGTATAAGGTAAAATTTT